>NC_073634.1:45662500-45962500 GCF_029407905.1 Bubalus kerabau | reverse complement strand
TGCAGGATTGAATGCCGCGGTCCTGGCCCAGGGTTGGAATGTCTGCCTAAACAACTCCTTGGTAATGCCCTGGGGCTGGTTACTGGACTGTACTTGGAGTAGCTTGCTAAGTCTTATGAAGGGTAAAAGGGAGGCCCAGAGACCTGAAGGAGCTTGTCAAGGCAGAGTAGAGTCTTGATTCTTTTTGTCTTTAGTGTGGTCATGGCCCTGCACCCATTCTGCTGGCAGGGCTGGGGTGGGTCTTAGTTGAAAATACCCTCCTGTGACTATACCTGGCCTTCTGGGGCAAAGTATCTTTCAGATGCTCTGGGTGGATGGGGACCCCCAGAACTCTTGACAGAAGCCCATGGGCCCCATCAGCTAGGAGTCTGGATGGGAGCAGATCACTGTGTGTTCCTTCTGCTTCAAAGGGGCATGTGGGAAGGGAGGGCATTTTGAGCATGTTGTCTACTGAGAGACGTGGACACTCCCTGATGCCAGGTTACTGTGGGAAAGATCAGGTAGTGCCAATGGGATAGGGAGGGGAGTCCATGGCCAGTGGGGAATGAGTGTTTTTAGTAGAAATTAGAGGATGTGAGATTGTTTCTGTCCACAGCTTGAATGACAGTGTAAACCTCTCTAGACCTCAGCAGTAAAATAGGTGCAGTTACTTACCTGAACCGAGAGGCTAGGTCATGTGCTCTTTTGAAGTTTATTTTGACTCTAAAATTGAAATTATAGATTATCTCTCTCATACATATCTCTCCCTCATCTTTTTCCCACTCCGTCTTTGGCTAGGTACTTTGGTATGGTATGTGTAGCTAAGTAATGAAGAATTAACCTTTCCTAAAGAGAGTCCTGGCCTTTGTCCTCAGCTTCTGGGGGAGGGGGGGTGATCTGTAGGCCCCTGGAATGTCCTTCCTTATAGGAATGTCTTTGTCTGGGGGTTTTGACCACTGGACTGCCTGACCATGTGATTTATGGTGAGATTTTGGGACTAACCTGGAGAGGAAGCAGAGAATCAAGGTGTTGGTCTGGAACTCCAGGGGAGTTTGGAGACTAAAGGGTAACCATGTGGGCAGTATGTGATTCAGCCCCCGCAAAAAACTGTGGACAGTAAAGGCTTGTGTGAGCCTCCCTAGTTGGCAGTACTCTGCTCATATTGTCACAGACCATGGCTGAGAGGAGGTCACATCATCCACGACTCCATGGGGAGAGGAAATTCACAAGCTTTGCATTTAAACCCCACCTGGACTCTGTCCTATGTCTCTCTTCCCTTGGCTGATTTAAATTTGTATCCTTTCATAATAATAAAACTGTCATTTTAGTTATAGCATTTTTCTGAGGTCTATGAGTCATTCTACTAAATTATTGAATCTGAGAGTGTTTGCAGGGACTCCCAAATTTGTAGCCAGCGAGTCTGAAGCAAGGATAGTTTTGGATACACTTGAATTTACAGGTAGAGTGAGGGCAGTCTTATGTACACTCTTCCCTCACACTTTGCAGTTGGGTGAAATTTCACAACAGCAATAGGACAAGTTAGCAAATATTTGGGAAAAACAAAGAAATAATTGTGGCTCAGACAGTAAAGTGTCTGCCTATAATGCAGGAGACCCGGGTTCGATCACTGGGTTGGCAAGATCCCCTGGAGAAAGAAATGGCAACCCACTCCAGTACTCTTGCCTAGAAAATCCCATGGATGGAGGAGTTTGGTAGGCTACATTCCATGGGGTTGAAAAGAGTTGGACACGACTGAGTGACTTCACTTTCTTTTTTTCTTTCAAGAAAGCTTGTCTGGTTGTAGAGTGGATCAAGGAGTCTAAGGATATTAGTAAAGAGCATGGACTTTGGAGACAGACACAGACAGAACTGCGGGTGGAGCTGGGCATCTCTATTTTTTGGTTGATATGGACACATGACTTAATGCTGTAAAGTCTTGGTTTTCCCATGTGTAAAATATATCAATACTTACTTGAAGGTATGTTGAGAAGATGAAATGCAATCAGTTATGGAAAGTACAGGGCATATAGGAAGCACTTCATACATGGCTTGTGATAATTGCTATTATTATTACTCTGCTTTTATTGATGGTGTGATTTAGTTATCTACTTACACTTTTTTTTTTTTTAAAGAGAAATCTGTGCCTTCATTGGGCAAGCAGTCTACTTGAGGAGAGGTGAAGCAGGAGTGAGTGGTCCCCAGCTGGGCGTAACAGGCTTGTAGGTGATTGAAAGCTTGCTCAGGTGGTGGCCAATCATCTTGGGTTTGATTTCTCCCTGATTGAAGGTCATGCAATTGTAGATGCTCATCATGCTGCTGCTGCTGCTAAGTTGCTTCAGTCATGTCCGACTCTGTGCGACCCCATAGACGGCAGCCCACCAGGCTCCCCCGTCCCTGGGGTTCTCCAGGCAAGAACACTGGAGTGGGTTGCCATTTCCTTCTCCAATGCATGAAAGTGAAAAGTGAAAGTGAAGTTGCTCAGTCGTGTTCGACTCTTAGGGACCCCATGGACTGCAGCCCACCAGGCTCCTCTGCCCATGGGATTTTCCAGGCAAGAGTACTGGAGTGGGGTGCCATTGCCTTCTCCAGCTCATCATGCTAGCCACCATCAAAGGCAGAATGATAATGACCTCCAGGGATAGGTGTTCACCACCTCCAGTTTCTCCTTGTGTGCAACCTCCTTCTGGGCCTTGCAGAGCTGCTCCCACAGAGATGCTGCTTCCTCTACAGGTCTCTCTTCTGCCTCTGATGCTGCCACATGCTGTGCAATATATCAGCTGCTGATAGGACATGTTCAGGGTCTGATTCAGGTCTATGCAGTAGGTGAACTTGTGGAATATATGCTTCTTTTGCTCCACTTCCACCATCTTGTTGGTTATTTGGAAGCCTTATTTACTTTTATACTTACTAATATCTTGCCTTGTTCAAAAAAATATCTGAGTGGCTCACATACATGGAAATAAGATAGCCTGATAAAATAAGCTACCAAGAAGTAGAAAAAGAAGTATTGGGTAATTGGCAGCAGCAGCTGAAAATGTGAGATGCTCTTTTTGTGAGGGTCTCCAGGAAGACCACATCTGGCAAGATTGGGCCTGTCCATCTAAGACTGGGAGAGCTGCCCCTGGAAACATGGTGACATGTCTTTATATCAGCTCAGTTCAGTTGCTCAGTCGTGTTCAACTCTTTGTAATCCCATGGACTGTAGCACACCAGGCCTCCCTGTCCATCACTAACTTCTGGAGTTTACTCAAACTCATGTCCATTAAGTCAGTGATGCCACACAATCATCTCATCCTCTGTCATCCCCTTCTCCTCCTACCTTCAATCTTTCCCAGCATCAGGGTCTTTTCAAATGAGTCAGTTCTTCACATCAAGTAGCCAAAGTATTGGAGTTTCAGCTTCAAAATCAGTCCTTCCAATGAATATTCAGGACTGATTTCCTTTAGGATTGACTGGTTGGATCTCCTTGCAGTCCAAGGGACTCTCAGAGTCTTCTCCAACACCACAGTTCAAAAGCATCAATTCTTTGGTGCTCAGCTTTCTTTATAGTCCAACTCTCACATCCATACATGACTACTGGAAAAAACCATAGCTTTGACTAGATAAACCTTTGTTGGCAGAGTAATGTCTCTGATTTTTAATATGCTGTCTAGATGGGTCATACCTTTTCTTCCAAGGAGCAAATGTCTTTTAATTTCATGGCTGCAGTCACCATCTACAGTGATTTTGGAGCCCCCCAAAATAAAGTCTGTCACTGTCCATTGTTTCCCGATTTATTTGCCATGAAGTGATGGGACCAGATGCCATGATCTTAGTTTTCTGAATGTTGAGCTTTAAGCCAACTTTTTCACTCTCTTCTTTCACTTTCACCAAGAGGCTCTTTAGGTCTTCTTCATTTTCTGCCATAAGGGTGGTGTCATCTGCATATCTGAGTTTACTGATATTTCTCCCAGAAATCTTGAGTCCAGCTTGTGCTTCCTACAGCTAGCGTTTCTTGTGATGTATTCTGCATATAAGTTAAATAAGCAGGGTGACAATATACAGCCTTGACTTACTCCGTTTCTGATTTGAAACAAGTCTGTCATTCCATGTCCAGTTATAACTGTTGTTTCTTGACCTGCATACAGATTTTTCGGGAGGCAGGTCAAGTGGTCTGGTATTCCCATCTCTTGAGGAATTTCCACAGTTTATGGTGATCCAAACAGTCAAAGCTTTGGCATAGTCAATAAAGCAGAAGTATATATTTTTCTGGAACTCTCTTGCTTTTTTGATGATCCAGTGGATGTTGGCAATTTGATCTCTGGTTCCTCTGCCTTTTCTAAATCCAGTTTGAACATCTGGAAGTTCACAGTTCACGTTCTGTTGAAGCCTGGCTTGGAGAATTTTGCACATTACTTTGCTAGCATGTGGGATGAGTGCAATTGTGTGGTAGTTTGAACATCCTTTGGCATTGTCTTTTTTTGGGATTGGAATGAAAACTGACCTTTTCCAGTCCTGTGGCCATTTCTGAGCTTTCCAAAATTGCTGGCATATTGAGTGCAGCTCTTTCACAGCATCATATTTTAGGACTTGAAATAGCTCATCTGGAATTCCATCACCTCCACTAGCTTTGTTCATAGTGATCCTTCCGAAGGCCCACTTGACTTCACATTCTAAGATGTCTGGCTCTAGGTGAGTGATCATACCATTGTGGTTATCTGGGTCATGAAGATCTTTTTTGTACAGTTCTTCTGTGTATTCTTGCCACCTCTCCTCAATATCTTCTGCTTCTCTTAGGTCCATACCATTTCTGTCCTTTATTGTGCCCATCTTTGCATGAAATGTTCCCTTTGTTTCTCTAATTTTCTTGAAGAGATCTCTAGTCTTTCCCATTCTATTGTTTTCCTCTATTTCTTTGCATTGATCGCTGAGGAAGGCTTTCTTATCTCTCCTTGCTTTTCTTTGGAACTCTGTAGTCCAATGGATATATTTTTCCTTTTCTCCTTTGCCTTTTGCTTCTCTTCTTTTCACAGCTATTTGTAAGACCTCCTCAGAGAACCATTTTGCTTTTTTGCATTTCTTTTTCTTGGGATGGTCTTGACCACTGCCTCCTGAACAATTTCACGAACCTCTGTCTATAGTTCTTCAGGCACTCTGTTTATCAGATCTAATCCCTTGAATCTATTTGTCACTTCCACTGTATAATTATAAGGGGTTTGATTTAGGTCATGCCTGGTCTAGTGGATTTCCCTACTTTCTTCAATTTCAGTCTGAATTTGGCAATAAGGAGTTCATGATCTGAGCCACAGTCAGCTCCCAGTCTTGTCTTTGCTGACTGTATAGAGTTTCTCCATGTTTGGCTGCAAAGAATATAATCAATCTGATTTCGGTATTGACCATCCCATGATGTTGATATGTAGAGTCTTCTCTTGTGTTGTTGGAAGAGGGTGTTTGCTATGACCAGTGCGTTCTCTTGGCAAAACTCTATTTATTAGCCTTTGCTCTACTTCATTCTGTACTCCAAGGCCAAATTTGCCTGTTACTCCAGGTGTTTCTTGATTTCCTACTTTTGCTTTCCAGTCCCCAATAATGAAAAGGACATCTTTGTTAGGTGTTAGTTCTAGAAGGTCTTGTAGGTCTTCATAAAACCATGCAACTTCAGCCTTTTCAGCTTTACTGGTTGGGGCATAGACTTGGATTACTGTGATATTGAATGGCCACCTGATGTGAATATCTGACTCATTTGAAAAGACCCTGATGCTGGGAAAGAATGAAGGCAGGAGGAGAAGGGGACAACAAAGGATGAGATGGCTGGATGCCATTACCAACTCAATGGACATGAGTTTGAGTAGGCTCCGGGAGTTGGTGATGGACAGCAAAGCCTGGCATGCTGTAGTCTATGGGGTCACAAAGAGTTGGACATGACTGGGTGAGTGAAATGAACTGAATCACTGGCATCTTGGGGTCCCTAAAAGTTTTCATGGCTGGGCTGGGAGTTCAGCAGAACAGATTCAAAAGGTGGAAAGCAATGTCATTTTGTGATTCATCAAGTCTGATTCAGTTCAGTTCAGTTGCTCAGTCATGTCTGACTCTTTGTGACCCCATGAACCACAGGACGCCAGGCCTCCCTGTCCTTCACCAACATCCAGAGTCCACTCAAACCCGTGTCCATTGAGTCGGTGATGCCATCCAACCATCTTATCCTCAGTCATCCCCTTTTCCTCCTGCCCTCAATCTTTCCCAGCATCCGGGTCTTTTCCAATGAGTCAGGTCTTCACATCAGGTGGCCAAAGTATTGGAGTTTCAGCTTCAACATAGGTCCTTCCAATGAACACCCAGGACTGATCTCCTTTAGCGTGGACTGGTTGGATCTCCTTGCAGTCCAAGGGACTCTCAAGAGTCTTCTCCAACACCACAATTCAAAAGCATCAATTCTTTGGAGCTCAGCATTCTTTATAGTCCAACTCTCACATCCATGCATGACTACTGGAAAACCATAGCCTTGACTAGATGGACCTTTGTTGGCAAAGTAATGTCTCTGCTTTTCAATATGCTGTCTAGGTTGGTCATAACTTTCCTTCCAAGGAGCAAATGTCTTTTTATTTCATGGCTGCAATCACCATCTGCAGTGATTTTGGAGCCCAGAAAAATACTCTTTCCTCATTTATTTGCCATGAAGTGATGGGACCAGATGCCATGATCTTAGTTTTCTGAATGTTGAGCTTTAAGCCAACTTTTTGACTCTCTTCTTTCACTTTCATCAAGAGGCTCTTTAGGTCTTCATCACTTTCTGCCATAAGGGTGGTGTCATCTGCATATCTGAGGTTATTGATATTTCTCCTGGCAATCTTGATTCCAGCTTGTGCTTCCTACAGCCCAACGTTTCTCATGATGTACTCTGCATATAAGTTAAATAAGCAGGATGACAATATACAGCCTTGATGTACTCCTTTTCCTATTTGGAACCAGTCTGTTATTAGCAGTTGGAATGTTCATGTCATGGATGCTATTTGGATAAATAAAGGAAACCAACATTTTTCTCTCTTTGGCAATGATACACTGAAGTGTTGGGGTTGAACAGTCTGCAGTTTGATGGCTGAATTAATGCATACAATGATTTGCTCAGTGGTAGTCATACCATCACAATGGAAATCTCTCATGTTCTAGGACTGATGGACAAGGTCATGCTGATCAGTTAAAATTCTACCTTTTATTTGTAGAGTCCACTTTCCCAAATGTTGAAAGGGAGGTTCTCTGTTCTCTGACCTGTAATTTCAAGCTCAGTGCAGATTTTGCCTATTTTGTAGACCATGAGCCTAAAATGCAGAGTCTCATTTACTAGCCATTTTTACCACAAATACTGATAATGGTTGTGCTATTTTGATACTAGTTGTGATAATTTTGGTTACCTCTTACTGAATAGAAATCCCACATGAAAGAATTCTGAAGCATTTCATAGGAAATCATGATGGCCTAGGCCTGGTTTGGGAAGAGTTAGTTATTCATTATGACTGTTTGTAGGAAAACACAACCATCATGACAGTTTTGATATAGAATCACCCAAAGAATACCAGTGTTGATGTAGTTGGACTCAAAAACTGTCCCAGTTGCCTGGGTCCCAGCTTTATGTTGGAGTTGGTTCTGCCCTCAGGATATTTGGGTGTCCTTGCTGGGGCTAGAAGGAGTGGAAAAGAGCTGGATGAGCAGTATCACCAGGAGCTCTGGATCCACATGTGCCAAAGTGCTACTTGGAAGAAGGAAGATGCCTTGCCCAGTGTCACTCCTCCCAGGGGCTCTCTGCATCCAAGTATTATTTACTGGAAGATAGGAAAGCCTGGCTCCCTTGCTTTAACTTGGGGCAAATCAGAGGGGTGCCTCAACTCCCGAGTTCCTCCAGGACTGTCACAAAGGTGATAGCTGCACCACGCAGGTCAACTCTCCCACCTGTCCATTTTTGTTTCACCCTCTCTCTCACAGGTATTGTTCCCAAGCGGGGTGGGACAGGACTGAATTTGTGCGCTAGGATGTTTGCTCCGTGTGCAGCAGTGAGATTTCCAAGAAAGATTTGCATTGCTTTATCTTCCCTCCTAGAATTGCTTTTATGATTGCTCATAAAGAAAAGCGTTGTTTTTTTCTGTTGTTAGTTTTTTCTTTTAATTTCCAAACACATAGGTGAAACTTATCCAGTGGAATTCAGCACTCTAAGCCAAAGAGGAGGGAAATGTCATTGTAGCCGTTTCTTATTGGCAACTGTAGTTTGGTCTGGATGTGTGTTATTGTGCAGGGTATGGCATAGTGCAGTATTCTTGGAGATTGTGGGAACATTAGGTATGAGCCTTGGCTTTTCAGATACAGGAGCTGTGTCAACATTTGCCACAGGGCTGTGGCATTTCACTTAGCCAGCTTTAGTCCCTCCTATTTACTCCTCAGCCTTTCTAGAAGAGAATGTTTTAGAACATCCGAGGGTCTTGTAGTGTATGCTGTGGTGGGCTTCCCAGCTTCTCACTTCAAAACCCAGATAGTGTTGGCTCCTGCTGATTCATAGCTGTACCCTTTCTGAACCAGTCCTGGATGAAGGAAGCTGCCTTGCCCAGTCTCACTCCTCTTAAGGGCTCTCTGCATCCAAGTATTAGTTACTGGAAGATAGGAAAGCCTGGCTCCCTTGCTTTAACTTGGCGCAAATCAGAAGGGGGTCTCAACTCCCTAGTTCCTCTGGGACTGTCACGAAGGTTACAGCTGCAACGCACAGGCCACCTCTCCCGCCTGTCCATTTCTGTTTTCTCCTCTCTCTCACAGGTATTGTTCCCAAGAGTGGTCCCCAATTTGCTCTGCACCCAAATCTCTGTCAAGGTGTCTGTTTCCAGGAAATCTGATCCTTGGGGCCACAGTTAGGGATGAAGTGGTGACACTGGCCTCTGATCCTTTTTATCTTTTCCAGGGATGTCCCCTAGTCATTTTTCCTCTCATGATCTTGGAGGCAGGACTTCTGAGCCTGTCTGGGCCAATATTATTTACACGGAAAGTCTGGAAGGACACCCACTGAGCTGCCAACAGTAGGAGAGGAAGTGACGAATAAATTTCTATTTTACCTGTATAAACTTCAATATTGTCTAAATATTAAAATGGAAATACATACTGTATCACTTGTATAATTATTATATTTCTTACTTATTAGTTGACTTTAGTATCTGAATGTGACCATCATACAGACCATATGTTCACCATCTCCGCCTTGTCTGGGTCCCTCCTTCCTTCCTTCCTCTCTCGTGGTCTGTTGAGACCTCATGTCACTGGTCCTCTGAATGTTTAGTGGAGGGGCCATGGTGGGGTGGGAGGTGAAGGGTGAGGATGACTCCAAATCATAGGGGTCAGCTTCCTTTACCTACTTGCTGACATGAGTCAAAGCAGAACAATGCTTTGAACCTTTTACTACACTGATGGAATTCTCTTACCCTAGTATGTGAAGAAGTGTTTGCTAATTTGTTATAAGGGATAATTCACAGAAAGTATCTAATGTGGCTGGGAAAATGCTTAATAAGTGGTGATTATATTACCATTATTATTATTATGTTATTGTTATTGTAGCTGAGTTTTGTATTAGAGCATTAGCTCTAGAGTTTTTAACCAGAAGGGCTCCCCTTCCTGCCCTGGAATTCCACGTCAAAGCAGGAGAATTTAATGCAGCGTGAGAGCTGTAGTGGTACTCTGTCCCTCTGGTTCCTTCATGGGCCAGGAGGTTGCGTCTGGGTCCCTGGTCTGCCGAGTGGTTAGGAGGAGGGTTGCACAGGAAGTCGCCCTTCTTATTGAGTTTCCTTTGGCATTTAGGGATACTTCTTTGGCCTTATCTATATAATGCAAGGATTCAAAGACTGATTCTTTTCCACTGGGACAAGGATGAGTTATTTCCAATTTGGGGAGAGCGAAGAAGGGTGAACCCTCCCCATGCTCACCCGCCTCTCTCCGTACTTGAGCCCTAGTCTTCTGTGTCTCTCCCCCGGATAGTGCTGGACACAAGATGTCAAAAGACAAGCAGGCCACAGAAACTGAGCCTGTTAAAATAATTTACCAATACAACAGTAGTCCTAAAATGGAAACCCAGATCCTATACTTATTGTTTTAAGAAAAGTTACCTCCAGCCCCTTTGCTTCAGTTTACTCATGTGGAACATTGAAGTAGCCAGACAGAGGCTGGAGGGATGGGAGTGAAAGTTTGTGAAGGGAGGCCTGGGGCAAATGCTTCCTTATTACCTATCTACCCCCATGCCCTCACAATGCTGTTTGGGCCTTAATTGGCTAGGTTAATGAATGTGGCTGTATAAAGCAGATTGTATGTAAATATAAGATGAATGAAAAATATGGTTCATTTGCTTTAAATAAGCTCTTCAAATAAACGTCTTCCTGGAAATCAAATGCTACAGTGCAGCTACCGTGATAGACAGACACGGGTAAAAAGGAGTAACTTTTGTTGCTCTCAGGCAATGTTTTCTAAATGTGTTCTGAGGAACCCAAACCAAAAAGATGTTGCTTTGAAAAAAGTCTTTGTATATTTGTCTCTGTGTGTGTATATATATGTATATATTTGTGTGATCAACATGTTTGGGAAACAAAGCATGTAATTTGAAAGGAGAGAAGCTCTAAAAGTGAATTCACAGACAGAAGGAAAAATAAATCAAATCACATAATCATTGAAGGTGGCCCCACACATATTACTCCCTCCATAAACATTTATATACTGAATAAAATAATCTTCCCCCCCAAAAAACAAGAAAAAGAAGTAAAGATTCTAAATATTGACAAACATTTCTTGCAAATAAAGTGACCATCTCTTTGCAAAGCCCAAAATCCAACCTAAAACCTATTGCAATACTGCATAATATAATGGTATTTGAAGACCTCCCTCCCGTCATCCTTTTTTCCTTTGGTAACCATATGTTTGCTTTCTGTGTCCATGAGTCTATTTCTGTTTTGTAAATAAGTTCATTTGTATCATTTTTTAAGATTCCAAATATAAGTGATGTCATATGATATTTGAAAAAAAGATCTCATTCACAAAACAATGCTGGCAAATGTTACACACATGACAAAATCTAGAAAACGAACATAATATTTTTCATTAGTTACTTGACATACTTCTATGATACCTTTCTTCCCATATTCTTTGTGTACCTCTATCTATGATAACAATTTTGTAATATTTTTTGCCGAGAGAATAGAAAGATAATATAATCTTTCTCTACCATTTTTGATAGAAATTTGTCTTTTATTACTGATAATTAAGAAAATGTCAGCTTTGTGGCTTATAATTGCTAATGTTATACATTTATAGGTTGTTGACAAACTTGGGACAATCTCTATCTAGTTTCCTTTGCATATCAGCTGCCAGATTTCCAGATGTTTCAGGTTTCCCGGTGTAGTAGCTCATCTTGCCTACTCCTTACATTGATGATTGTCATTAACCTCCCAGGATCTTGGAAGGGCCCCACAGAGAAGGACCCTGATGCTTAAGCGTCATTCACTTTGAGGTAAATTTTCCTTTGTATAAGACTCCTTCTCTTAAACCCAAGCATTTATTTGGGAAAATTTTAAACCTAAGGAAAAGTTGAAAGACCAGTATAATAAGCATTTCTATACTATTCACCAAGATTCGCCAACTGACAGTTTTTTACATTTGCTTTACATTTCTTTCTACACTTCTTCTTTTTTTTTTAAATTTTATTTTATTTTTAAACTTTACAATATTGTATTAGCTCCGCCAAACATCAAAATGAATCCGCCACAGGTACACCCGTGCCTCCCATCCTGAACCCCCCTCCCTTCCCCCTCCCCACACCCTCCCCCTGGGTCGTCCCAGTGCACCAGCCCCAAGCATCCAGTATCGTGCATCGAACCTGGACTGGCGACTCGTTTCATACATGATATTATACATGTTTCAATGCCATTCTCCCAAATCTCCCCACCCTCTCCCTCTCTCACAGAGTCCATAAGACTGATCTATACATCTACACTTCTTTCTTTCTCAACCTATACCTTCCTGTCTTCCCCATGTAGACACACACACACATACACACACACTTCAGACTACCTCTTCTATTCTAGGAATAAGTGCATTTTCATACATAGTCATGATATTATTCCCATGCTCAATGAATGTAACACAGATATGACAATATCAAGTTTCCCCCTACAGCCCTTGGGAAGAACAGCTTTGGAGACCATAGAACACATCTTGAACTAAGGAGAGTTGACAGGCCTAGGCCTGAAGTGGGCAACCAAGTGTGATAACCAGGATTCCTCATGTGGACTTGCTTCCCTGAAGTTACGTCATGGAGTTGTTAATAAATTTTGTGAATTTTTTTTTTTTAAACTGTCTTTTGGAAGCGTACCAGAGAGGATCTGACTCTGTAAAGGTGATGATATCCAGAACCAGAGAGCCAGACGAGCTAGCAGAGAGGATGAGGAACCCTGGGCTTGCCATTCCAGCTGTGAGCTGAAGTGTCCCAGGAGAGGGCCTAGGGAGGCACTGATGAGCTGGAACTGGAGGTGACCACTGCTGAGAGCTTCCAGGTGTGGGGACAAACAGGAGAAGCCATGCAGCTGCTGCCACGGGTAGGAGCCTACACCGAGACTGAAGACCCTGGCAGGAAGCCCTTTTGTTGGAAGCAGAATTTCCCATCATTCTCCTGCCTGGGCAAGTGGGTAAGGGAGGAAGTTGGAATATCAGTTAACCTTTCTTTAATGTGATTTCCTCCCCTTTAAACCAGGGGACTGGATAAGATGACTGATTTTCATGACTTAAAAAAAAAAAAAAAAAAGAACAAAACTAAGCCTTCTGTGGGAGCCTGATTAGGTAGAAGTACAGCTGCTCTATTTGAAGAGGAAGTTGGGGCCCCAAAGCCTTGCCAGGAACCCCACCCCCTCATTTTCCTCCACCTCTTGATGGCCCCTGAAGGGAGTTCTGGGTTTCTACAAACAGATTCCATCTGGAATTTAAAAAAACAAACAAAACAAAACAAAACAAAACAGAGGTCTAAAACATTTTCCTTATTTTAAACATGCAAATGCAGGCAGAAAATTGATAAGTTGGAATCTTTCATGGAATGTGAGTGCTGGTTTAGGAGGTACAGAAAGTGCCTCAGGACCATGTGTTTAGATAGCTGGTGGGGAGAGCCAATGAAGGACCCCAGAGTCACTGGGACTGCTGACTTTGATCAGGGCTAAGAGGATCAGATAAACCCCTCATTGAAGGACCCCAGAATCGCTGGGACTGTTGACTCTGATCAGGGCTAAGAGGACCAGATGAAGCCCAGTCCTGTGGCTGTGAGTCCTGGCTGTACGAAGTCAACAAAGCCTTGGGGTCCAAGTCTGAACGCATCCCAAGTGCCTTATAAAGTCTTTGTCATTTCTGTTCTGCCTGCCACAGGTCTGAGTTGATACTGTGTGCATTGACTTTAGCCTTTAGGTTTCCTAGAAAATATGAGCAATTCTGGTAGTTTGGGGAAGCTCTATCCTATCCAATCCTTGTTGTAGAGGAGGATCTGTTCCTTCTATTTTTGCACAAGATCCATGAGGAATACAGGTAATACTAGATAGGACCTTATGTGTCCAGAAGGTTTTAACTTTCAGAGAGTATTTCACGATCCCATTTGATTCTCACAACAAATTAGAAAAATTAGGCTCATTTTTCAAATGGACAAACAGAAGCCAAAGAGCAGGTAAGTGACTTCTCATTCTATGTGGCTGACACCTGGTGAAGGTGGGACTGAATTTTCTGATTCTGCTAGGCCATCCCCAGATGGCCAGTTCTGTCTAGATACTAGATCAAATGCAGGTGCCTAAAAAAGTATTTTGTGGCTGTGGCTTCTGTTGGGAAGGTTAGCCAAAGGCAACTTAAAGGCAGAATTATGACCCCTTGGCACCAAGTACCTGCTCCAGTCTCCAAACTCCACAGCTCATGCTGGCATCCCCTGGCGAGAGTAGCGCTCCCTGCTCCTGCCCAGCCTCCGGCTGTAACTGGTTTTCCTCTTACTCCCTTGGGCAGCAGGATGTGGCAAGAGACTACAGACTTTAATACTTCTATCTCCACTGCCAACAGGTTATGTGTCTTGGGCAACTTCTCTGAGCCTCAGAGGATACCGGACTACATCCTTGTTTCTCAAAGTGCCATGCTTGGGCCACCTGTGACAGAGACATGCGTGTGCATGCAGGTGCCTGGGTGACTTTCAAGCCCACTGCACCAGAGTCTCTGGGACTGGGCTACAGGCTCCTCCGGTGATTTGGTGGCCGTCACTAGACTAAAGAATCCTCAAGTGTCCTTCCAACTCAGTTTCTCCTTTCAGCAGTAACTCTTTGCCTTGACCATGGTCAGGCTGAAGTTTCTGTAGGGAGAAGGTGGCACTTGATTTCTTGATTTAACTGCAGATTTAAGAAGCTGTTTCAGGCAAAGACTTGTGAAAACTTGAGAGTCTAAGGAGGAATTTACCCAACAGGTGGTACAGGTGTGGCATGAGAAGTTCTCTGTGCTTGTTTCAGGAACTGCTGTAAAGTTCTTAAACTCTGCTTATGCCAAGCAAATGTGTGAGGACTGTCTTGCCTCTCATCAAAGTCAAAATAAATTACACTTCTGGGGAGATGCCTCTTGCTCTCCTCTGCCTCTCTCTCTTAATTCAGGTGCTATCTGGGGATTGTGCCCAAAGGAAGATTTAAGTTCTTCCTTCCATTTCCCTTGGCAGACATGGATGAAACAACTTACTGTAGGGACTAAAGAAGTGAGACCAGAAGTACTGGGATGAGGAAGAAGGCCAGCAAAAGAGTCACATTTAAAAATACATGTAAAACTTATTATAACTGTAAATATTAGAATTGTTTTATGCCCTCTTAGATTTCACACTTTATAAAGTCTGCCTTCCAAACTGAATATGATATTGCCATGTAATCAGGTTGAATACAGCATCTTACAGAAAAACCCAAATGAACTTCTTGGCCAACCCAATAGCTATAACAGCCTAAAGAGCTAGTTTTAGGATTAGACTCATGAATCAGTGTTAGATAGGTGATGCTTAATGAGCTTGAATTTGGATATTTTAATACATTGAGAGTTGATAAAGTTATCAAAAGTGTCATGGCAAGAAGTCAAATCCTAAAGGAAGGCCACTTAAAAAGTGGTTAGTATTTATAGCTTATAAGTCCTACTCACCCAAGACTTCAGAAATGATGGGTTTTTGATAGAGAAACATGTGACCTGTATGATTTAATGTGAAGTACAGGTGTTGGCAAGTGAGAGGGACATCTTGCTGGATAAACCTTGGTTATCCATTGTCTCTTTATGTGATTCAGAATTTATCACTGTTAGCTAATGCCTGTAGAGTATTATTAGCTGCTCTTGAGATGAATTTTAGGTCTTCTCTTTTCTGTGGGGTCCAGGACGCAGTAGTTTGGAAATGAATTCTGGTCAAGAAGTGGACATGATCCACTAGAACAATAAGAGGTGCTGTTCAGAGCAAGGAAACAGAATTGGTCCCATCAGAGTTCCTATGCTTTTATTCTTATTCTTTAGTTCTTCAACAATCACACACAGAGGTTCCAAGGCCAAAGCTGCAAGTTATTTCAGTATCCTGGGATCTTATTTAGCAGAGCTAAGGAGATTCAGGTTTAGTTTAAATTGTTAGGCTCATTCTTCTGAGCCTCTTATCTCTCCTTTGTGGCCATTCCAGTGTCTACCCCTAAACAGCTTCCTTGCAGCCAGCCAACTGATCCCCGGCATCTATGGTTTAGCAGACTTCTGAATTCCAGTCTTCAATTTCAGCTGCTGCTGCTTTCTCCTGTCCAATGATCATGCTGAAATGAACTGTTCAGGTAGAGTGAAAATATCTAGAGAGAGGTCTGTAAGTCTGAGTCAGTAGAAAAGTCTGCAGAAGTGAAGGCTCCCTGAGATGTGTGTTAGTGGTGGAAGCAGCAATGTAGGGTGATGCTCATCCTCCCAGGGCTGCTGTTTCCACATAAAACATCTTAAATTTGAGTTTCATATAGTTAGAACGGGGCTCCCAGGTGGCTTAGCAGTAAAGAATCTGCCTGCAATGCTGGAGACACAGGAGACATGGGCTCGATCCCTGGGTTGGGGAGATCCCCTGAAGAAGGAAATGACACTCCACTCCAGTATTCTTGCCTGGAGAATCCCACAGGTAGAGGAGCCTGGTGGGCTGTAGTCTATAGGGTTATAAAGAGCTGGACATGACTGAGTGACAGCACGCACACACACATAGACTATTGCATTTACTGTTCTAGCTACTTTAAAAAATAATTGTTCTTAAAAAGTTGCTTGATTTTCCATTTATTTTTTAAATTATAAAAGATGCATAACATTGCTGATTGTTTGAGAAGTAAAGATAAGGGAAAATAATCAGCCATAATCCCTAATACAATTATTATTTTTGTTTATTTTCTTCTGGTCTTTTTTTGTACATATGCTTTTATCAAATTGTAATCACAGTGAAATGCAATTTCTAGTCCCTTTCCCACTTAGCATATGTCACTTGCATTTTTCCATGTTGTTGTATGGTCTTTATCCTAATGGCTTCATAGTGGTCCATGTAGTGTAACATAATTTACTTAACCATCTACCTATTGTTATCATTTTTATTGCTTCCAATTACCTAATGTTATAAAGCATATTGTGATGGGCATCTTTGTGCCTATTGTTTTCCCATATTTGGGTTATTTATTGCGTTTTTTAAAAAAGTGTCATTCAGGAACCAAGAGATTTACTCAACAGTTGAAATTACATTTGAAACTAATGGGGAAATGGGAGCATTTATTAACAATTTGTTGGATCTTCACCATTCCATAAATTGAGGGGAACCTGCAGTAGGAAGGTATTAGCATAATTATAAGTGTTTAGACATCTGAAAAGTATCTCTGATTCATTCAGAGCTCCTGGGTGTTCTTAGGCTCGTCTGTCCTTAGCGACATGATTGAGTACTTTGGGGCTGGGCTTCACTGTGCCATTGCAATTCCAATGCCATAAGCAGATACATAATAGGCTATGTGAAAGGGTGAAAAAAATCAGCATATTCTTTGGTCACCATCCCTCAGAAGGGATACCAGTGATTCCTCTTTATCTGAACTTCTCCTAAAGGTGTGAATTTTGTGGTTGTCATAGCAATGCAGTTTTGTCTTGTTCATTGTCAGTAACATAAACCTTAGTGAGTGTCCAAGTGAAGGCTGTGATCTCCGGCTTAATATTCCCGTGGCACTGAATGTATTGGTCACTCCCATGCCAAGTACAGGCTCGTCATTACAGCGACAGTCTCTATTTTTTATTTTCACGAGTTACAAAGGTTTTTATTTAATGAAATATGCTTAAAACTAGAACATTTTTCTGTCTCTCTTTCTACCTCTCTTTTTCTGATTGAACTTTCTTCCCTCAGTGTGAATGTATAAGGGTAAATTTTGGGAGGCAAGGAAGCAGGGTTCACAGTAGTGGGTCTCTGTGAGCTAATAGCAGGGAAGAAGAGTAAGCATTGCATTTTTTAAATGAGGGAAAAATCAGGAAAAAGGCATGCATAAAGGATTTATCCTTTCCATGAAAACATTGATTAATGAAATCTAGTATGAACGGGGTGTCACGCCCTTTAAATATTAGATTTCATTCTTAGTGGATAGTAGGCTTCTGAAAGGAGATATTCTGCCCAGCTCTTTACAGACACAAATGTTTCATGCCCTTGCACTGATCAAGGATGCAAATGCCTCAGGTAACCGAATCACTGGACAGGGTGAAACATTGTGCTAGACAGATGTGTTGTCAGGAAAGGGCTTTTGCTGATAAAAGGGACAGCTGCCCTCGGGATGGGGTGGTGGAGGGGGGAGAAGGGGAGTCAAGCAAGAGGGAAGGAAGTATGCAAGGGAAGGTGACCCAACCACACGAAGCTGGTCTCTCGAGCCCCCAGCTGGGAAACTCTACCAGCTTGCTAGCTCTTCCGGTTCTAGCAGAGCTGGCCAGACATCTGGCCTCTATTCTAATTAAAGTGGGCAACCAATTTGGCGGCTGTAGTGAGGAAAACAGCAGTGAAATCTTGATGCCTGTAAGGTCATAATAGGGCCCCACATAATTCTTCATGACTGAGGCTTTGCCAAATCATATCCATTTCCTAAGGACCATTTAATTCAACTCTGCTTAGATTTATTGAGTGCCAGTTATATACAAAGCCCAGAGCTGGGTCCTCAGGAAACCCTTGTCTTTTGGGGAAGGCAGACAAGGGGACAACAAACTACGTCACAGAGAAGACTGAATGAAAGACCATGATGGAGAATATTCAGGGTTCTGTAGAAGTGTAGCAGACAGAGTAATTTATTCTTATTGCAAAAAATCTGGGGAGGCTTCCTGGTGGAGTTGACATTTTCTCTGAATTTGGGATTTTGAAGTCAGATTCTAGGCAAACATTCTGTAGGATTGTGGTGGTCAGAGAAACAAATTGTTTAAATGAAATTTCCCACCTGGAACTCTCCTCTTCTCTGGGAATGAGGCAAAAGATTCATTCCAGTAGAGTCGCAGAATTTCCCACATTTCATAGGTAGCAACTCAGGCCCTGTGACCTCTAAGACTAGGAGTTAAACAGATGCAGCAAACCCGGAGTCTGGCTTTTCATAGAACTCCAATTGTTGGAGAAGAATCCTTTTAGTCCCTCAATATCTGGCTTTTGTTTATGCTCCAAACAGTGCATATGGTAACCTGTTACTATCAGGAATAATTAAACCCAATCGACCCAAGTTATCTCCTGCTAGGTAGTTAACCTGACTTGGCTCTGTTGGTGGCATTGGCGACAGGCAACGTGAGAGCTGCCCATCTCCATATAAATGAGCCAGTTGGAGCCGATTTGTTAATTGTTTTCTTCCCCTCCTTGCCCCCTCTGACATTCTTCCCCCCACCTTCTCTCGGAGTGCCAGAGGACTGGTTGTCAAGACCGTGCCAGGGATCTGCAAAACTCTGATTTTATCTTTGTTACTGAGGGCGAGAATGATCTGTTATGTATATTTCATAAGAAAATGCGTTTTGTTTGTAGCTCTACAGTCAGCCCTCCCTTTCCCCCTCCTAATAAGCTCATGTCGGAGCTCTGAAGTAAGTTTGCCATAATGGTAGCCTAAAGGACATATTTTGTAAAAATGAAAAATGAACATATTATTTATATATCAATAGTGTAAGAAGCATTGATCAATGCAAGCAGCCTGATGTTTTGCTTCTTTATTTTCCTTCCAACCCTCCTCTACCTTCCTCTGCTTCCCCCTCACTTCTTGCCTCAGGTGCCTGTAACACTCCTACCGTTTAGAAAGAGAGTTCTAGCCTGTCCTGGTCAGTGTGTCCTGGGATTTGGTCTTTAATGTGGAGCCTTCAACGGCTGAGCCTCCAAAATGACTCTCTGACAGCCAGCCATTAATTACCATCATCCGCGTCTAATTCATTCATCCCTCTCCCTCTCATGTAGAGGGACAGCTAGGGCTGAGGGCACTCAGGGAAATGTAGGCATGATTCCATGTTCTTTATGCAGAGAGGGCTGTCGGAGACTTTGTTGGATGCAGGGGCTTTAATTGAATTGGCTTGCCAATAAAGCTGTTGTCATTCAGTAAGTGAATTTGTTGTACTACTCGAACCACAGCTGCTGCAGACAGCCCGGAATTTCCTGAAGGCAAGCCAGGCCCTGGGCTTGCCTGGGTTCAGCCTTTTTGACTTATCCTGAAGGCCAGGCAGAGTGTGGCCCCATGGGGGTTGGTTTTGGCACTCATTTGGATGGCCATGAGTTGCAGGGGCAGGCTGGAATCTGATGAGCCAGTGGGGTGTGACCCTGGGGGATTTTGCAGGGAACAGGGAACCCATAGGAATGTTAGGGGCAGTAAGTGGTGAGCAGGAAAGCCTTGCCCACCACAATCGGGTGTTTTTTTCAGTTCCCAGATGGCTGCTGCCCTTGGCTCCATCGAGCTAGTCATAAGAGGATATCACTTCCCATTGTAAAAAAGAAATTGAGAATATGACAGTTAATATATTTGTAGAGGCTTGTTTAAGAGGTCGAGTGGTATTGAGGAAATACCACAGCATTAGAACTGGCATTTGTTACTGGGAGATCGTTGGGCCAGAAATACTCTACCTCTCCCCACAGTTTATAAAACATGGCAAGATTGGCAGGTTGTGTGATTTATGATGGCTTTAAAGTAACATCAAGATTGAGGAAAGATTTTCAAGGGACTGCAGGGCCATTTTATTTTCTGCATCTAAGCACATGCATGTAGTTGCCTCAAGTGAATGAGAGCAAGACTGGCAGGTAGATTTTCATGTTTTGATGTCTTTACAGTTTAGATTGGCGGAGATCTCTTGCTGAACTCTTCATTCAAATTATTTTTCCTCCTTATAATTTGAAATTCTCTGACCGGTGCCCAGACCTTTTCAGGGATCTCACTCTCCCATTGTGAAGAGTTCATAAAACAGAAGTCTCCCTAGTCTGCTTTCAGTTATTCAGGAGCAGAGGATTTTCTAGCCCTTTGTACCTGTTCTCCATCATCTACCTACCTTTTAGCCATTTTGCTGTATCTTCACCAGGAAGTGGGAGGGAAAACAACCCATTTAAGTCAAATTTCATTTGACTGAAATTCCAACAACCCAGAAACTCTTTAAGTTGATCCTATGTATTGGCTCTGTTCTTGACCTGACAAGTGAGAACTGAATTGATATGTCAGATACATGACCGTAAGATTATAAGGGAAAAAGATGGTAGACCATGGGAAAGAGACTTTGGGATTCTCTATCAACAGGAATACATTTGGAGTGAGAGGAGAGCAAGGTGGAGTGTGTGTGTGCTCGTGTGTGTGTGTGTGTGTAAAAGAGAGAGGGGGAGAGAGAGACAGACATAAATAGAGACACACAGAGATAGATATTGAGAGAGAGGTTATTTTGATGTGTGACTTTGGGGTGAAACAGATAAAACAATGTCCCTAATTCTAGTCAGTGAATGCACTGACTGTAACTTGCTCTAGGTATAATCATGCCTCTATAGACTCTTCTCCTCCCAAATTTAATCATGGTAGAGGATGAAAATATATTAAGTACTGTTTCATTGCAAGAAGGTAGATTGCACTACAGTTAAGATTTAAAGTTCATCTTCAGAAGTTTCAGGCTTAGGCTAATTTTTTTTCCCCCCAAATTGGTTAACTTTTAAAGTCAGAGCCAAATTTAAGTTATGTGAGTTGAAGGCAAGATCTTTTTTCCTCCTTGCAAATGAGAAGTTTGTCCATCTAAGCCACAGATGTTCTGAAACAATAAGAAAAAGACAAAACAAATGAAAGTTATTCCTCCAAATGGCACAAGCATGCCTCCTCAGTACAGGATTTTGGTGGCTGCTCTTTTCCATTCCCACCATCTGGCCTCTTCCTTTGTTTTCTGTCCTCTGTCTTCTGGGCTTTGCATCCTTCCTACTATTCCCTACTTCTCCCTGACCTCCATACTTCCTTTTTCTTCCAAATGTCTCAATCTTTTTTTCTTGTTTATCTCATACCATCCTATATCACATTATCTAAGAATAAGGTTCAAATTTAAAGTGGTCTTACCTCCACACACACAGTTTCCTTAACCTGCTTCCCAAGATGCTTCTTCTTCCTTCCTTCATGTTGAGAGGTTTGCACAGCTGGTACCCACTGAGGAGGCCACCGTGACCCCGGCCATTTGCTCCCAGATGCTGCTTCCCACCAGCTACCGTCTTGGGTGGAGGACTTAGCTGAACTTTCCAAGGTAATAAATTCAGGGAAACCCAGCTGAGACCAGCCCACAATATTCTTCATTTGGGGTTTCTGCTTTTCATAACGAATGCCTTTCTGTACTTCTCTTTGATACATGGAATTAATGTCTCCACTTGAACTGGAAATGCTAAACTGATGGTAGTCTCTTGAGGATTTTGCGTCTTGCTCTGACACCTTCAGTGACCTCATCAGAATTTAGGTGTATTAAGGGATTAAGGAGTTTGGCTTCATGTGTATGAAGTTCTCAAGGTGTTCTCAGAGTGTGTTCCTCAGCCAAGTCCTGATGGTCCCTATGGGAGAAAACTTTTCACATGCCAAATGAACACAGTTCAGTGGGAAACCTCATGACAAACCAACATAATACTTGAATCGTTTTCTAGCAGTGGCTATGGTAAATGGTTATGGAAAAAACATAATTGATCTCCCCTTACTTTGTTAAGCATTGTTTTCACTTCTCTTTCCAAGATTCAGAATTCTGCTTTGGTTCCCTTGTCGCCTTTCTTCTCAAGCTGGGGTATGTGGGGGTGAGGTGGTGGTATGCTGATCAAACCTTGGGGCTGTAGGATAAATGTGGTGATTTCCCCAGAGCATTTATCTTACTGAAGGGTTTCTGAGGAAATGTTAATCAATGGAAGTAGTATTATTACATTATAAATTTGAATACAAAACTTGCATTAGTTTGAAATAAAATCAGGAAACTTCAAAATTTTGCTTGAACATGCTCAATGTTATCCTTTGTCTGGGCCCTCAGAAGTGTGATTTCACTCTTCTTGGTATGAGGAGTGGAAAGTTGCATGACCCTTGAGCCGATCACCCAACTAGGTTTCTTATCAGAGCTGAGAAAGATGGATTGTCTGACAGTGGATCTCAGTATCTTTGGAGCATGAATCTTGTATATATCACATCAACTTCAATCACTCATGATATTGATGCATGTATTAGCAGTTGTGTTATATACAAGTGTGAAAGTGAAAGTGAAGTCGCTCAGTCATGTCCGACTCTTTGCGACCCCATGGACTGTAGCCTATCAGACTCCTCTGTCCATGGGATTTTCCAGGCAAGAGTGCTGGAAGGTTAAAAGACTTTGGCCAATTTAATCTCTTCATGGTTTATGAGAATATCTTGATGTTCACAGAGGCAATCCACAGTCATTTGCAGACATGACATTTGTATGAGGATTATTTCAGCTTCTTAAATTCTAAATTTCCATTTTTCTGATTATTCAGTGGTTGTGATGAATTGGAAAGCTATTTAACTGGGTCCTAAACATCAGCTCTTAGATCAGACATGAGGGACATAGGTAGAGTGGGCATTCTTGGCCAGGTATCCTATTGATTTCATCAGGGCTTTGGCCCTATGCTCTGGTGTAAACTTTTGTTCTTGCTGAAATCTGCACTAGCATGGGTCACAGCTCCTTCTGGCTTAGGGCTTAGCCCCAAAGCAGTCTGGTGATCCCTTTACTACTTTAGCCCCACCCTCTGAGCTCAGTCTTTTAGTCTCACCTTTTGAGATGAGAAGAAGTGCACGCCTTCAAAGAAGGGTCAGTGAGGACGTTTCTGTTTAAGGCTGCAGCTGCTGCTGCTAAGTCGCTTCAGTCATGTCCTACTCTGTGAGAACCCATAGACTGCAGCCTACCAGGCTCCCCCATCCCTGGGCTAGAGTTGATCTAAGATGCCCACCGTGGCCAACCTACAAAGGTAATGGTCCCAGGTTCAGTGGCATGGGGGTATTAAGAGAGAGGAGTTTGAGTAAATGATATTTGAAAAAGCACCAGACCCAGGCACTCCACATTTCATCACCTTTCTCTCATCACAGGGAGACGTTTGGGAGTGGGAGAAGGGGAAGAATTAGGGCCCCAAGGCCAGTTAGTGTAGAGCAGGATGTGGAGAGAAGTTTAATGGAAGGAGATATCAGGTTTCTTCGGATTAGTGGGGGACTAACCTTTTATCCAGGAGAAGGCAATGGCACCCCACTCCAGTACTTTTGCCTGGAAAATCCCATGGACAGAGGAACCTCGTAGGCTGCAATCCATGGGGTCGCGAGGAGTCAGACACGACTGAGCGACTTCACTTTCGCTTTTCCCTTTCATGCATTGGAGAAGGAAATGGCAACCCACTCCAGTGTTCTTGCCTGGAGAATCCCCGGGACGGGGGAGCCTGGTGGGCTGCCATCTATGGGGTTGCCCAGAGTAGGACATGACTGAAGTGACTCAGCAGCAGCAGCAGCAACCTTTTATCCCTCACCATAGGAAGGCTATACCGAGAGAGGGAGTGATATTACATGATGCCGCCTTTATTTTTTATTTACTTTCCAGGTTCTTAGGTGTGGTAAAGTGGCTACATTGTGGTGGCAAATGCATTGTTCTCTCAAGGTGGCTTTGGATTGTGTGTGGGCTTCACTAGCAGGGCACCTGGTGCTGACGTTTGCATGATCCATGAGGAAAGGGTTTGCTGAGCAGATTAGCTATGGGAATAAGACTACGAGCGAGATTGTTTCTCTGCCTGAGAACAAACTGTTTTCTAGCACTTTAGTAGCACCACTGATGAACAATTTTAATGTGCTAATGGCAAGTGATTATTACTAGTGAGTTCACTTGAAAGAAATAAAATAGGCTTTTCTGTTCCCTAGTTCAGACATCTCACTGAGACTTGCCAGGTGCTGGGAACCAGAGAGGTGTGACGGGAATGTTCTCTCAGCTTTTGGGCACTGAGCGTGCATTCAGGCAGGGCTCCTTTCCTTCAGAAGGAAAATAAATGACAACATTCTGTTTTGGGGCCTGAAACCACATGACTGAAAACATAAAGGTGACAAGTGTGATATGCTTTTTAATGAGGGCAGAGATGTCAAGAGAAACCAGCCTCCTAGGAACAAAACAATATTCTGTCAGGTGCTGTGGACTTAAGACCTTTTTCTCTCTTGGAATAATGTCCTTAAAAATAACCAAATTTTCTATTCAATAGAAAAACGTTCATACCTTCCTCTCCATCAATATGAGTTGTTGTCATAGAGCATGGGGCACTAGCAAGCCATATTGATTTTGGAAATTAAAATGGGAATGTTCAAGAACGTTTTTGAAGAATTATATGGGATTTTAGCCATCTGAATGGCTTTCTGTTTAGGGTCAGTGAGAGTATTCTTGCTAAAATGTAGCCCATTGCTTTAGAAATAGTTTCCTTAATGTCTTTCCTGTCGCCCCTACTGGGTCTGTGCAGGAAATGTAAACCAACATACAATATGTGTGTTTATTTTCATGTCCCATTTTATGGGAAATTGGATGGGGTATTCCACTGAGGCTTCAGCTATGAACGGTTAACAATATGGGGAGAGCAGGGCATGCTATTGCTGAAAGAGTTTTCCAGGGAAGAAGGGGCTTCTGAAACCTTTGAGAGCCATGGGGAAGAGCCAGTCGCGCCTGCAGGCCTTCCGTCACTCAGGGGTGAGGAGGGAGGCACGCAGTAATGAAACTGGCTGGTGAGCTGCTGAGCCTTTGAGCAGCATCCTCACTCTTCAGCCCAGTTGCCGGCACAGTAGAGTAGGTTTGCGGTGCCACACCTCATCTTGTGGGATGTTATGTCTGGTACTGTGTGGTCTTCCCTCCCCTGCTAGCCACAGGAAACTCAGGATACCAAACACCCAATCCAAAGCCCATAAGGTGTCATTAACCAGGCAGGGGGCAGAGTTACTCTGAGGACCCCTGCAGAACTGGAGAGGCTATAGATTGTCAGACCAGTCATATCCTGGCCATGTGCAGGTGGTAGTTAAATAGAACCTTTTCCTGGGATCCTACTGGAAAAGCAATTTAAAAAGTGTCTGGGTAGTGTGGGGCCTGGGCAGAGTATGTATGTGTGTCAGTGTGTTTCCTGTAGAATGTTTGAAATCTCAGGGCCGGGCCCATCTGTAAGACAGCAGTAGGTGTCAGTGGGAATGCAAGTTCTTCCTACAGAAGAAAGGAGTTAGTATGTTTGCATTTTAAGCTCATAAACAGCTGTAGCTTGGACCATCGTCACAAGCGCACTGGGGCTGGAGGCACTAAGGGCTGCTGTTTGCCAGTGCGCTGTGGCGATTTCCAAGCTGTAGACTGAAATACTGTATCAACTTCCAATTTGCTTAGGATTTTGTCTTGTGTTTCTAAACAAGAAAATCGAGGAGTGTCAAATTAATTTTGTAGTCTTGGTCACTTTTTAATTCCAGCTGGCCATCTCAGCCTAGATTTGTGCAAATACTGATTCCAGGAAATAGTCAAAAAGTACTAAACTTGGTAAATAAATGTGTTTATTTTACAAATAGATTCAAGATGAAACACCCAGCACTTCTCCAGGGCATTTCTGTTCCTGCCTGTTCATTTTAGCAGCTTGACCAAATGAATTCCCTTCCCTTAGTATAATATTTAAATGGATGTCTGGCATCTGATGCATTGCCTGCTACCCCAATTCCCTAAGAAAGTCATTTAAATAAGTTTTGACTATCTAGCACCTACTGTGGAAGCCAGTCCATTAAAAATCCTGGTCACTTCTCTCTCTCTTTCTCTAATTTTAGACAAACCATGTGCAATAATTGGCGTTTGAGAAAATTCATCTTATCAGAGCTGAAAGTTTTGGATTTAATTTTTAACAATTTCCCCCCCTTTTCTAGCCTTTCTAAATGAACAAAGACAAATAAGAAAAGGTTGCCATGAGAATTCAGCAAACTGTCAATGGAGATTTCACTACTAAATGAAACTCCACTTCACCTTTCAGAGGGAAGATTTACACCACCCTCTCTTCCGATCCTCAGCTTTCCCTCTATTCTGCTCTTCCCACGCCCAATATGAGAACGGAAAAGAACACTGACAGGCGTCTTGCCTCCAGAAATTTTCAGTCTGGCTAAGGAGACAGGCTCTACCCATTCAGAGGGTAGCTTGTGTGATTTGGGTTGTTTGCTGAGCATGAAATGAGGGTGCAGAGTGGAGAGGGTAGAAAGATGACTGTGTGCTCATCAGGGACCAGGATGTGGGGGCATTAAGTTTTCTAAAGGAATAGTGAGAAGTGGGAATACAGAGAGTAAGGAAGGAGATACTGGCAGTAGCACAAAGATGGTGACTATAAGAGGAACAGCATCCATAAAAGAAAGAAGTGGAAAGCAAAAGTTCAAGTTGGAGGGCAGGGACTTGGCCAGCTTGAATGCATCCCCAGAAAGAAAGGGGATCATGTAGTGAAATTGTTGGAGACAGGGCTGGAAAAGACACATGGGGCTAGTCTGGGAGAGGCCTTGAGGTCGGGTTAAGGAGTTTGGATTTTCTTGTGTGGCTGGTGCAAGGGAGTTGTGCCAAGAAGTGGTGGACTACAGTGAATAAAGCCCAAGGTAGAAGCTCCTGTTCTCAGTGTCCTTGGGCCTTGAGTTGTGCATATGTCAAATCACAAAGTGGGTCACTAGAATGAGAGCTTCCTAGAAGAAGGAGGTCAAAACATTTATCCACATGGTGGGAGGTAGAGGATGCTGCAGGCGGGAAGGTGTCTAGGAAGAGAGGAGGGTTTGTGAGGTGGAGGGAGTGGTCCTAGGCAGTACTTAGATTCACCTCTTATCATGGAAAGATGATTATTAAAGCAACACTAGATCCTACCTTGGCAGTCAAAATGTATGAATAAAAATACATTGGTTGCCAAATTTACTTCCTGTTCCCTTTCTTCCCGTTCAAAATAGTAATTGGTGCTTCCCCCCGACCCCCAAACAGATGTTCTCAATTTTTTAGCACATTGTGAGGTTGCAGAATGTGTGTTGGGGGCAGCAGCTGGTGATAACATCTTTTCTTTTTTATTTTCTGGCTGTGGGTTGGAGGTAGATCAGGATTTAGAAATGAGGAAGCCGTGTCTTGTGGTCCTGCATCCTGACATCTCACAATGCATCTCAGGTAGCAGTTATCCTTGTGAGTCAAACCTGCAACCTATTAGCAAAGTAGGTTGCATCTTTATATTATGTAAGTTATACCTGCTTGTGCTGAAAAAGAAAGCAAAACAGGACATTTTTTTTTTCCCCCAGTATCTCTCTCCAGAGGAAGCCACTGTTGACAATTTGGTATTTATCCTTTGCCTGTTTTGTGGATGATAATACTGATGACAACTAACTTTTAATATGTGCCAAACACTTTTCCAAATGCTTTACTTATATGAACTCATTCAGTCCAGGCATTAGTCCTATGATGCAGGTGTTATTACTTTCCTCTTTTGACAGATAGGGAAACTGAGGCACTGAGGAGTTAAATAATTTGCTTAAGCTTACCTAGGTAGTAGTAGATGAAGCCAGAATTGATACTCAAGCAGTCTTAATCCTGAATCTATGCTCTTAATTATGAGTTTATGTTGCCTCCATGAATGTGAATAATATATATACACACAATTATATATTTAGTTCTTACTTAAAAAATAAAATCATTGTACATGTTGTTCTACAATTTGCCTTTTTTTCCTGGTAAACAATAAAAATGTGGACATTGTCCCATGTTAGTGCATATAAAGACACTTCATTTTCTTTAAAATCTGCATAGAATCTAACTGATGTACCATCAATTATTTAATGATTCTCTTATTGCTGGCCACTTGTTTTCTTTCCAGATTTTTGCTGTTATAAGCAATATTGCAGGGAACATTCTAACAACAATAGCAGTAGCAACAGCTGCCATTAATTCTGAATAGTATGCTTTCTATGGGCAGGGTTCTGTTCTGAGCTCTTTCCATGTATCAACTCATTTAAACATCCATCTTTGTCTAGATGAGCAAGTATTTCTACAGGCTAGATGCCTGGAAGTGACAATGCTAGGTTAGAGGCCAAATGCATTTAAAATTTTGATTTTAGCTGTCAACTTTTCCTCCCCTGAAACGGTGTGTTTATTGAGTGTCAACTCTGTCTTTTTTTTTTTAAAGTTATTTATTTATTTAGCTGTATCAGGTCTTATTTGTGGCACAAAACTCTCCAGCTATGGCTTGAGGGCTTCAATAGTTGTGGCTCCATGGCACGTGGGATCCCAGTTCCCTGACTAGGGATTGAACCTATGTCCCCTGCCTTGCAAGGTGGACTCTCACCTACTGGATCACCAGGGAAGTGCCTTGAGTATCAACTTTCAATTGAACATTCTGTTAGGCACTGTTTGGTATGCACAGGCACATAAGATTGGGGTCATCTTCGAGATCTATAAGGGTAGAGAGACAAATAGTATAAGTCACTGGGTGATTAAAGCAGACTTTACAGAGGACAAGGCTGCTGGTACAGCTGGGAAGCAATAGAGGGGTAAGTAACAGAAGGTGTCAGCAGTGCTTCAGATGGGCTGTAGGAAGCTTGGAAGATTTGGGAGGGCTGGTTGGAGAGCAGTCCTGATGAGGGATGGAGAAGAACAAGGCTGGGAGAGGAGGTGGTGTCATTTAAGGATGAGGCAATGAGTCGGTGGTTCTAACTGAAGCAGAGTGTTGAAAAACGGCAGGCCAGCCTACTGCCAAGAGAAGAGTAGGACTAGGGTAAAAACTGAAGCTCACTTCTCCCATGTCTAAACATTTTTGAAGACCCAAATAAAACTAATAAATTGCTAGAATATGTCCTATTCTTTTGCCTTGACACATGAATCTTCATAATGACATGGAACAGGTTTGAACTGAAAATTCTCAACTACATGGAGCATGGCAATGGAAAGTGTTGTTTTATGTTTCCAGATCAGCCACAGTTCAGAAAGGGAATAGGACTTGGGCTAATCAGGTATATTTGCCTCAGTCACTTTGATTAGATCTTCTCTGCCATCAGTACTGAAGCATATTGGTGGTACAGTTGTTTTCAAGAGCAGATAATCACAACCCAGAAAAGGTGAGAGGGTGCCCTGGACACACAGAGGTTGAAAACCCCCAATGTCTGGGTTGAAGTTGAGAGGTGGGGATGGAAGCATCCCTCTTCTTTCTCACCCACTCCCAGCTAAGAAAGAAAGACAGGTGCTTGGCTATGACTTTCTGTTCTGCAATGGAAATGGCCCCCATGTTTTTGTTTTGCCAGCACAGTTAAGGTCTGATTTCAATGCTACAAAGGAAACGAGGGCAATGGTAAGAAACCCAGAACTTGGATGCAAATCATGAGCTGTTTTAAATTTGTTCAGTCTATTCAGGTAGGGGAAATTCTATATTTGAATATAACCAGCCACTTTGAACCAGGTATTGAAGTAGCTATATAAGCTATGTTTGGTGACGCATTGCTGAAGTTGTAAAAATTTGTTAACTCTCAAAACAAGGACATTGAGAAGTTTCTCTCGGCAATGCTAACATACCTGCATTGCATTGCTTATGCAATTCTGCATCATAAATAATGGATTTACAGGCTTAACTACTACTTAGGAATATTACACGTGTGGAATGTGGCTGAATTAATGTCACCATGAGACCCTTAGCTTTTGCCAAGGAGATTTCCTCAGCCTTAGGCTAGAGCCAGGTGTGGATGGGCTGGAGAGGGCCACTGTTGCCTGACTCTGAAACTTTGCCTAATGGGCAAAAACACTGTTTGGGAATAAAGGATTTTGAGTGCTGTAGGCTACAAATCATGGGAAAAGCAAAGTCAAGCATTAAGGTCATCTTCAAATTATTATTGCCTGGAACGGTCTAGAAATTGTAAGGTCTTTCTAAATGTCAGCAGGGACCTCTGTGAGGTCCAGCGACGTGGTGGCGTTTGCTTTTACTGCTGCTATTTCTCCATTTCTGGCTTTACTTGCTCTGAACCCTGTCAGAACCAGTGTGGAGAACTGCTCTTGGGCTTTTCCTAGAGCTGGGGGGAGCCCTGGGAGACAGTTTGGTGGTGGGTAATGCACGGAGATTGGGGCATGACTTACAATCCAGTCCCTATGAACCCCACGATCATACCAGTCTTAACTCATTCCACAGGAGGAGTTGGGTGAAAAGAGACTTCAGAGGTAGCAGGTGAAAGGAAACACATGGACATGTGTATGTGTGTGTTTGTGTGTGTGCACGTTGTAATGACTGACGGGAGGATGGAAGGTGGACTTAACGGTTCCTTGTCTGCCACATGCAGCTGGTCCGTGTCACCACGCAGCCCACCAAAATGGGTTGACTTTAGATTCTCACCCCTTGGAGGCAATTTGCCAAGGTGAACTCCTCTCTGCTGAACCTTCTGAGGTGCTGGTGTGGGGCACATGGGTTGTTTTCCCTCTCCTTCAGGGGGAGGAACTGGAATCAGTTGACCAGCAAGTCTCTACTGTGCACCTTTTGTGTGTTCTGTGGGGCTAGGGGCTGTGGAGGATGCTTGGAACCTTTAGTCAGATGATTGCTGATGAATGAACATTCTAAAGAGCAGCCCAGGACATGTCATGGGTGCTCAATTCAGAGGATGGAGATTTTGAGTGTGTGTGTGTGTGTGTGGGTGTGGGTGTGTGTGTGTGGTAGGGGAGGAGGTGGGATGGGGGACTATAGTCAGGAAAGGCTTCAAGGAAGTGGAAGCCCTGAGCTGCTTTTTGAAGGAGTCAGGATTTTAGTCAGGCAGAGAGAAATGGGGTAACTCAGCAAAGGGAGGAAATTTCAGAAGCCCTGAGGGTCTCCAGCCCTGGAGGGAACAGGGCTCCTAGTAATAGCTTTCCAGTCTGAGTTGAAGCCTGACTCTTAGTTTTAGTCTGAGTGCTGGTCAGCTTTAAGACAAGACTGTTACTTCACTCTGCTCCCTCTTGTTCTGCTCATGACAGTGGTGATAAGTTTGTACCTAACATTGTGCCCTCAGAAGCAGGCAGGCAGGTAGCTGGCCTTTGCCACTGATGCAGAGAACCGAATCAACCAACCGGGGTTCCCGCCAGAACAGGAAGCTGTGGGGCGTGTCTGCCTGGCTGCACCCTCTGAGACAGTTTCCCACACTGCACCCCTAGAGCAGAGCCTTGATGTGACACCTGCCTCACTGTGGATGTGTGGACCAGGCCTCCGGAAGGTGGGAGAGAGCCCGACAGGCTTTCCTGAGATTGGTTGGGTGGCTTATCATTGATGACTGTTCCCCCTCAGGCAGCTGTGAGCTCTGGGTGAGTGACTTCCTCTCTCTGGACTCAGTTTCTGAATCTGTAGACTGAGAGGGTGGACCAGATGGCCTTGGATGTCCCTTCCAGGTCAGCTCTCTCCTGTCCCTAAAGGCAGATGGAGGCAGGCGGGGAGGGCAGTGGAGCAGAGAAAAATCAAGAGGAATTCCCCAGTTAGGCTCTTGGGAACCGCTCAGTTCCCCATTCTGGTGCCACCTGTTCAGAGGGTATGGGTGAGAAGGGTGCTGGCCTTGAAGGCTGCATGGATGGGTAGTTTGACCTCCCCAGATGTGCACCTAGGTTTCTTGGGGTCCCGTATGTGGACAACCGTGCAGCCCTTACATAGGCCATTCTTGTCTTATCAGAAGTTCTGCTTTGGGTAGACAGCTGCCTGTGGTCCTGGGGAGGAAACTGTTACCTTGAGATGCTCACGCACTGTCTTGTGACTGCAGCAAGGGCTGTGTCGTCATGGCCAGGACCAGCAGACCCAGGTCCAGGGGAAGTGCCCCAGGTGCTTCCTATGAACTCCTGGGGGCATTCATGCCCTCACACCCACAGCAGAAGACATCTGCAGAGCCAAGGCTGGAAGACGCTGGCCAAAGACTGCCCTGATGCTGGGAGGCCCTTTGAAGAGTGAGGCCTGGAGAGGACAGAGGGTTTGTCCAGAACTGTGCAGCCACTTGGGGATGCAGCTGCAGCTGACTCTAAGTCTCTGACTCCCAGTCCATTGTGCTTTCTCTTCTACCAGATTGCAAGATGGCAAGAGGCTTGGCATACCACAGGATGAAACTTGCACTGAGCCCCCTGGGGCTCAGACCATGCTCTAAAAATGTGTCAGAGGAAGTGAGAATTCAGGGCCTCTCTTCACATGTTGGAGCTGTAGATGTGGCACGTGCTCTCAGCTCCAGGGCAGAGAAAGTTGTAGAAGGGCAGCCAACCAAGAAGGACTTATTTAAGCATTTGTGTATGCCCAGGCTTGAGCTGGGCATAGTGGGGCTTGGAGGAGCTTTAAGGCACACACCTCCTATGGCAATTTTGCTGCAGCTGGTGAGGCAAATTTAACTCCTAAAAAAATGGTCAAAACACCTAAATGCAAGCTCTTGTTTGTGTTATAAAATAGAAGAACATATATTTACATTTGCATAAAGAAAATCTGGAAGGATGCAAAAAACTAATAAAATTGCTTAATGATCAGTCATGTGACAAAAGTGGGGGTTAAGATGTTCTTTGTACTTTTTGATTATAAAAAATTATTTTGAACCATGAGAATATATTATCTTTGCAAAAAATTAGGTATAAACAATAATACAAGACCAATCAATTACATGCTTAATTGAATGACTGGTGGCCAAAGGAATTCAGAAAAAGCAGAGCTCAGAGGATCTCCTAGAGCCTTCTCAGGCTCCTGGAAGATTAGAACTAGAAGGGACTCTACCTGCCATTTTGTGTGACTTCTCATTCAGTGCTGGCTTGTCTTATACAACCATCAAGACCTGGATATTCCAGTGTCCCTTGCCCAATTTCTAAGCCTCATGACATACATGGACAGTGCTGATCCAGGGATCACAATGCACAGAGAAGCATCTGTTCTCAATGGTCTCATGCTCTCAAAGTGCATCTTTAACTGAAATGCAAGATTTTGAGCCCCAGGGGAATAACCAAGGTGCTAAGGAGTTTGGAAGGAGGGTAAAAATCAGAGAAAGCAGCAGAATTAATATAACCTTTGAAATAACAAAGGATGGGTCCCATTTTGACAGTCAGATGACAGGAATACCAGGTAGAGAAACATGAATTCATGGATTCAGCAGTTCTTGGGAATGGCTGGAGATTAGCCCAGGTGTGGTGGAATAGTGGGATGGAAATTTGGGTTGGGCTTATGTGCGGACTCTACTGAGTGCCAGTCTGAGGTGTTTTTAAACAATTCAATAAAAATGAGGAACCAATGAAGATTTATGGGCATGTGCTTGAGTTATTTCTGAGATTCTCTAGTGAGTGAGCACTTTTACTTCATCTAAGAATCCGTGAGGAGAAGCTACCTGGAAGCAGTAGGAATTGAGTTGGACCTTCAAAGGATCAGTAGAATTTAGACACTATTCTTTCTTGTGGCGCAGAAGAGCGCGAGTCCCAGTGTTGAGGGGCAGCACTGAAGGACTTGAGCATGAGAGAGCATGCTGATGCTGTGCATTGGAAAGACATGTCCAGCTGTGCTGTTTGGAACAGAATGGTAAAGGATTGCCTGATGTGGGGGTGATGGATGAGGCAGCTTTTTCTACAGTCTCAAGGCAAGACACTGAAGGCCTGACTTAGGTGACAGTAATGGGAATGGATAGAAGCAGACATACCAGAAAGGACTTTTCTTCTCCTGCCCATAAGGTCCTCTTTGTTGGATTTAACTCATTCGCCAGTCCTGAGAGAAGAGATCATTCTTAGCTCAACACTCTAAGCTCCCTGTTTACCAGATGTTTTCCTGGGTCATTTCTCCAGTTTGTGCCACTGGCAAGGAGTAGAAGCCGTGATTAGCCCAGCCTCGCTGTTCATTTGCACTTTGCTGTAATTTGGGTTGTGCTAATGGTGGGATAAACATTTCCCTCTTGGGCATCTTCTTCCTGGCTGGAAGAAAAGTTGCTCCAAGTCCTAGACATTTTTTTTTTTTTTAGTATACCTTACAGTTTCTATTGAATAATGCTAATATATGCTGAGCACCTACTAAGTGTCATGTGCTATGTTAAAACTTCAATATCATTATTGATCCCCTGATGACCCTATCATTATTCCTGTCTCTTCAGAAGAGAAACAGAAAGTCAGAGAAATGAAGTAACTTTCCCAAGGTCACACAACTAGGAAATTGCCAATCCAGAATTTGAATCCAGGTCTCTCTAAGGATCAGTTCAGGTATAAGAAATGCTCAAAGTTATTTGTTAAAAATAATTGACTGCAGTCAAAGTTCTATTTTTGGCATTTACTATTTGAGAAGATATAGTGAACTCAGTAATACCTTTACATGAATTTATATTTGAATAAGGGCATCCCTGGTGGCTCAGTGGTAAAGAATTTGCCTGCAATGCAGGAGACCGGGGATCAATCCCTGAGTCAGGAAGATTCCCTGGAGGAGGAACTGGCAACCCACTCCAGTATTCTTGCTTGGAGAATTCCATGGACAGAGGAGCCTGGCGGGCTACAGTTCGTGTGGTCACAATCAGTGTCTACATGTACTTTGGGAAATACATATTTGAAAAATAATAGTAGTATATTTGCAAGACCTGGCAGGAATGAGATTTAGAACTCAGTTGGGTGGAAGTGAGGTGGGAGAAGGTAGTGGCTTGCGAAGCATACTAAGGCAAGCGGTCTCACTGAAGTGAAAGAGGATTTTCAGGTCGCTGATGTAGACTGACCCACCAGCCTGTGGGTGTGATTGGCTCATTATTCCTACCTGTATAACCCATGACCTTGGGTCCTCCTGAAAAATTTCCTACTTAACACTAGTACTCCTGAGACTCTCTAAGAGGTATTGTATATAAACAAATTAGAACCTGCTGATGGACCCTGGCTAGCTGTTATATCTTTGCTACTCTTCTCAGGGCCTGCTCAGCGCCTCTGTGCTCCAATATACTGCTGTATCGGAAGTTAGTGATCTGTGGAAGAGTTTGGGAGTGGGGGAGAGTTAGACAGGGGAGTGCCTTTCTCTTTTTCAGAGGCATTGTTAGAGATTGCTTGAAGCACTAGTGTGTTACAGAGTTTAAGGACCCAATTCTTTCTAATTTTTGATTGGCTATAATTTATATTCAATAAAGTACACAGGTCTTTAGTATTTATTTCAATGATTATTGACAATTGTACATGCATATGTAATCAACAAAGATATAGAACATCTCAGAAATTGCTCTTGTATCCATTTAGAATCAATTTTCTTGTCCCCAGAGGAAACTGGTTTCTAATTTTTATCATCTTACTTTTAGTTTTAACTTTATACAAATGGAATAATAAATATGTACTCTTTGTGTCTGGCTTCTTCTTCTTAAAAGAATGGTTTCAAGATTCACCCATGGTGTTGCATGTATATATAAACTTTGTTCATTCTTTATACTGTTAGGCTGTATTCCATTGTATGGATGTGCCACGATTTATTTGTCTATTTTCCTAGAGATGGATATTTGGGCTATTTCCAGTTTTTAACTATTATGAATAAAGCTGCTATTCACATTCTTGTATAAGTCTTTTTGTGGAAGCATGTTTTTATTTCTTTTGTGTAAATACCTAGTAGTGAAATGCTACATCATAGGATAGATGTGTGTTTAACGATATAAAAAATAGCCAAATAGGTCTCCAAAGTGACTGTGCTATTTTATACATGTACCAAATACTGCTCCACATTGTCTCTAATATTTGGCATTGTTAGTGCTTTTCACTTTAATTGTGCTAGTAGGTGTGAAATTATGGTTTTAATTTGCACTTAATGATGATGTTGAACAGCTTTTCATGTTTAATTTGCCATATCTTATTTTGTGTGATGCATTTTGCCTATTAAAAAATAGCGCTGTTATTTTTTAAAAGCTTGATTTGTAGGTATTCTTTGTGTATAGTGGATACACATCCTCTGTCAGATATGTGTATTGTAAATACTTTTCCTCAGCCTGTGGATAGCCTATTTATTTTCTTGATGGTGTTTTCTGATGCACAGAATTATTCTTATTTTCATAATATTACAGATACTGCTGTTGCTGCTGCTAAGTTGCTTCAGTCGTGTCCAACTCTGCGACCCCATAGACGGCAGCCCACCAGGCTCCTCCGTCCCTGGGATTCTCCAGGCAAGAATACTGGAGTGGGTTGCCATTTCCTTACAGATACTATTACTACATAATAAGCTATTCTTCATGGAGAAGGAAATGGCAGCCCACTCTAGTATTCTTGCCTGGGAAATCTCATGGACAGAGGAGCCTTGTGGGCTGCAGTCCATGGGGTTGCAAGAGTCAGACATGACTTAGCAACTTACCACCACCACCAAGCTATTCTCCAATATTTTCAGCTTAATGACGGTGTTTATTTTGTTCATGCATCTATAATTTTGGTAGAACTAAGTAGAGATAGCTTGTCTCTACCCGCTTAGATATCAGCTGCTGCTGCTGCTGCTGCTAAGTCGCTTCAGTCGTGTCCGACTCTGTGTGACCCCATAGACAGCAGCCCACCAGGCTCCCCCGTCCCTGGGATTCTCCAGGCAAGAACACTGGAGTGGGTTGCCATTTCCTTCTCCAATGCATGAAAGTGAAAAGTGAAAGTGAAGTCGCTCAGTCGTGTCTGACTCCTAGTGACCCCATGGACTGCAGCCTACCAGTCTTCTCCGTCCATGGGATTTTCCAGGCAAGAGTACTAGAGTGGGGTGCCATTGCCTTCTCCGAGATATCAGCTGAGGTGGCTTAAAGACCGATGCTGAAGTCATCTGAAGGCTTGATCACTCACATATCTGGCCATACAGAAAAGGAAAACAGCTGCCATCTGACTCTCTTTCTCTTTCTCTTTTTGGGGGTGCTCTTACCTTTAGAACCCAGCCACATGGAGAGGTTATAGTATTTATTCCTGCTAACAGCCCCATCTAAGATCTAAGCTGACAGTTCAGTTCAGTTCAGTTTAGTTGCTCAGTTGTATCTGACTCTTTGCGACCCCATGTACTGCAGCATGCCATTCCAGTAGTCATGTAGGGATGTGAGAGTTGGACCATAAAGAAAGCTGAGCACCGAAGAACTGGTGATGTTGAACTGTGGTGCTGGAGGAGACTCTTGAGTGTCCTTTGGACTGCAAGGAGATCCAACCAGTCAATCCTAAAGGAAATCAGTCCTGAATATTCATTGAAAGGACTGATGCTGAAGTTGAAACTCCAATTCTTTGGCCACCTGATGTGAAGAACTGACTCATTGGAAAAGACCTTGATGCTGGGAAAGATAGAAGGTGGGAGGAGAAGGGGACAGACAGAGGATGAGATGATTGGATGGCTTCACTGACTCGATGGACATGAGTTTGAACAAATTCTGGGTGTTGGTGATGAACAGAGAAGTCTGGAGTGCTGCTGTCCATGGGGTCACAAAGAGTCAGACATGACTGAGTGACTGAACTGAACTGAACCGTCAGCTTAGATCTTAGATAGGGCTGTTATTAGGAATAAATATACTATGATCTCTCCATGTGGCTGGGTCCTAAGGATGGCAGCACCCCCAGAAAGAGAGAGAAAGAATTAAACGACAGCTGTTTTCCTTTTCTGACCTAGTTTCTGAAGTCATATGGCATCACTTCTACTTTACTCTGGGCTACCCAGGTGGCTCAGTGGTAAAGAATCTGCCTGCCAATGCAGAAGACAAGTGCTTGATCCCTGGGTGGCGCAGATTCCCTGGAGGAGGAAATAGCAGCTCACTCCAGTATTCTTGCCTGAAATATCCCACAGACAGAGGAGCCTGGTGAGTTACAGTTCAAGGGGTTGCAAAGAGTTGGACACGACTTAGTGACTGAGCATGGTTGCAGGCTACTTTAAAAATTGAGGGTTCAGGATGGGGAACACATGTATATCTGTGGCGGATTCATTATGATATTTGGCATAACTAATACAATTTTGTAAAGTTTAAAAATAAAATAAAATTAAAAATAAATAAATATTAAAAAAAAAATTAAGCAGCTTCCAATTCACCCAGGTTTCAGGGAAGACTTAGTCAACTCAACTTCTTGGTAGGGGAGTGGCAAAGTTTTGGAAGAGCATGTGGGACTGGAAATACTGCTATAGCCATTTTTTGAAAATAAAATCTTCCCCAGACTAATTCTTTTTTTCTCCCCCTTTCCTTTTCTTCACCTATGTCATGCAGCTTGTGGGATCTTATTTTCCCATCCAGGGATTGAACCCACACCCTCAGCAGTGAAAGTATGGAGTCTTAACCACTGTGCTATCAGGGAACTCCTCCCCAGACTAATTCTAATACATGAGTTTATTTTCTATTGGTTAGTGCTTTTTGCAGCCGTCCTAAAAGATCTATGCCCATCTCAAGGCTGCAAAGATATTCTGTTTTCTTCCAGAAGCTATATACTTCTATTTTTTACAGTTAGGCCTATGATCCATCTTTCTTGAATTAATTATTGTATAAAGATTGAGGTAGGTATTATTCACTTTATTTTTAACACAGATATCAATCTGACTTAGTGCCATATGTTAGAAAGCCTTTTCTTTGTAACAAAAGTTTAAATCAATTGACCATATATACACACATATGTCACCCCACTATGTATATGTATATCTCATAGCTCAGTTGGTAAAGAATCCATGTGCAATGCAGGATACCCTGGTTACATTCTCGGGTCGGGAAGATCCGTTGGAGAAGGGATAGGCTATCCACACCAGTATTCTTGGGCTTCCCTGGTGGCTCAGCTGGTAAAGAATCCACCTGCAATGCGGGAGACCTGGGTTCAATCCCTGGGTTGGGAAGATCCCCTGGAGAAGGGAAAGGTAACCCACCTCAGTATTCTGGCCTGGAGAATTCCATGGACTGTATAGTTCATGGAGTTGCAGAGTCGGACATGACTGAGCGAATTTCACTTTCACTTTCAATGGATTCTCTACCGTGTTCTATTGATCTCTTTGCCTATTTTTGCATTAATATCAAATTATGACTTTATGATAAGGCTTGAAATCATATAGTATAAGTCCTCCAAATTTGTTATTCTTTTTCAAATATTTTAGATTTTCTATAGCTATATAACTTTTAGATATAACTTGTGAATTTTTCAAAAAAGATGACCAAAATTTTTATTGGGATAGTGTTGAATATATAGATCCATTTAAACAGAGTGGATGTTTAGCAATATTTTGTCTCCCAATTTATGGGCATGGTATCTCTCCATTTATTAATCTCTTTAACTTCTTTCTGCAAAAATTTTGTGCCTTGCATATTTTAAAATAGTTTTGTTTATCAATATTCTGATATTATATGCTTTTGATATATATTTTTATATATAATGCTTTTGATATTATAAATGGAATTTAAAAATTATTTTCCAATTATTCATTAATACTATATAGGAATTAAATTGCTCTTTGTACATTGGCCTTATATCCTATGACCTTCCTACATTCATGTATTAGTTTCACTAACTCTGTGGTTCCATAGGATTTTCTACCTATGCAATCATATTGTATACAAATAACAATGGTTTTACAATATTCTTGCATTGCACTTTTTTCTTGCCTTATTGCACTGGCTAGGACTTCTAGTATAATACTGAATATAAGTGGTAAGAATGGACATAAATATGACAAAACAGTAGGTTTCTTGAGATTCCCTTTATCAGATTAAGGAAGTTCCCTTCTCTTCCTATATTCCTATATGTATATATACAGCTAAACTTGTTATGCTAACATTTGCTTAAGGATTTTTGTATTTTATGTTCATGAAGGATATTTGTGTTTCTTTGGTACTATCTTTGTAAGATATTGATATTAGAGTTTTATGAGTCTCAGGTGACAAGTTGGGGTGTATCTCCTCCTCTAATTTCTGAAAACACTTGTGTAAGATTGGCACTAATTCTTCCTTAAATGTTTACATAATTAATTGGTGAAGTCATCTGAGCCTGGGGGTTTCTTTGTTAGTAGGTATGTTGTTGTTGTTGTTTAGTTGCTAAGTTGTGATGGATTCTTTTGCAACCCCATGGACTCTATACCACCAGGCCCTTCTGTCCATGCAATTTCTCAGGCAAGAATATTGGAGTGGGTTTCCATTTCCTTCTTAGGGGATCTTCCTGACTCAGGAATCAAACCCACACCTCATGCATTGGCAGGTAGAATCTTTACCACTGAGCCATTAGAGAAGCCAGTGCAGTTCAGTCGCTCAGTTGTGTCCGACTCTTTGCAACCCCATGAATCGCAGCACGCCAGGCCTCCCTGTCCATCACCAACTCCCAGAGTCCACCCAGACTCACGTCCATCAAGTCAGTGATGCCATCCAGCCATCTCATCCTCTGTCGTCATAGGTATGTTATTATGAGTTTAATTTCTTTAATAAATACAGGATTGTTTAGATTTTCTGTTTCTTCTTATTTCAGTTCTGGTAAGTTTTATTTTTCAAATAAATTTTCCATTTTTATGTAAGTTATTGTTATTAAATTTGCCATCCGTTTATTCATAGCATCCTCTTATTTTTTTTTTAATATTTAAATGATGTCTCCTTTTACTCTTTGGTATTTTGTGTTTTCTTTTTTCTTGTCCAGTTTTGTTAAGAATTTATGAGCTTCATTAATTTTTCAAATATCCAACTTCTAATTAAAAAATTTTTTTTGCCCATTTTCTATTTTATTTATTTATGCTATTATTGGCTGTCTTCTACTTGACTTGGTTTTAATTTGCTCTTTTTCTTGCTTCTTAAGGTAGAAACTTAAGTGTTTGATTTATTCCTTTTTTTTCTACTATAAGCATTTAAATTTCTAAAGTTTCCTCCACACTCAGCTTTATCTGCATCCCATAAATTTTGTTATGTTGTGTTTTCTTTAGTATTTAGTTAGATATATTTTCTAATTTTCTTTATGATTTCTTTTTTGGGCTATAGGTTATTTAGAAGTGGTAATTTGGTCCAAGATAGCAGGATGGAAAGAACCTGAGATCACTTCCTCCCACAGACACACTGAATTTCACACACATATATAGAACAGTTTCTCTTGAAGAAGAACTGAGGGCTGATTGATATTACCTTCTGCACAAGAAACAATTGAGGGACCATATAGGAGAGGTGGAGACATGGTCTTGGCAACACACAGAGAGAGGGATATCACTGAGAAGAGTCTGCATGTGGACTCATGCTCTCTGGAGCACAGAGGAAAAACAGTGGTTTTAAAAGGCATCTATACTGAATGAAGAAAACCCATTTACTAACTGTAGAACATCTGCCAAATGAATGGGGAACTGCTGGAAATCTTTCCAGGCACTGGAGAGCAGCATTTTTTTTTCATTTCCCCTCCACATTGATAGCATAGGTAGGAACACAGTTCAGGTACTCTAGTCAGACTGTCAAAGTTACCTCGTCATGCCCCTGGCCTACACTAACTCCAGCTCTTCTACCAGAGCAACACCAGTGTGGTGTACACTAGGACCCTCTGGGCCATTCCTGCTCCATCTCCAGCTGTCCAGCCAGGGCAGCCCTATTGTAATGAGCCCTGAGGCCCCCATGGCCCCTATCTGCTCCAGCTTTAGTTGGCCTGCCAAATCCACTTGGCACATGCAGTCACAGAGTTAAACAAAATGAGAAGGCAGAGAAATATGTTCCAAACAAAGAACAAAATAAAACCTCAGATATAACCCCAATGAAATTGAGATAAATAGTTTACCTTAATAAAGAGGTCAAAGTAATAATCATAAAGATGCTCATTGAACTTAGTTGAAGTTAGGAAATATAAGAAAGAATCAGAGCTGAAGAATGCAGTAACTAAAATAAAAAATACACTAGAGGGAATCAACAGCAGATTAGATGATAGAGAAGAATGGATCAGTGATATGGAAGGCAGAATAGTGGAGATAACCCAATCAGAAAAGCAAAAAGAAGAATTAAAAAAAAAAAATAAGGACACTTTAAGGGACCTCTGGGGTATCATCAAGTATGCCAGCATTTGCATTATAGGGGTCTTAGAGGGAAAAAAGAAAGAGGGGGTAGAAAACTTATTTGAAGAAATAATGACTAAAAACTTACCTAACTTGGAGAAAGAAACAGTATTTAGGTCCAAGAAGCACAGAGCATTCCCAACAAAATGAACCCAAAGAGATCCACACCAAGAAAATCATAAAATGCTAAAAGTTGAAGATAATGAGAGAATTTTTAAGGCAATATAAGAAAAATGGTCACATACAAGGAAACTCCCATAATACTACTAGCTGATTTTTCAGTAAAACTTTTGCATGTTAAAAGGAAGTGGCAGGATATATTTGAATTGCTGAACAGAAAAAAGCTTACCACCAAGAATACTCTATCTGGCAAGGTTATGATTCAAACTAAAGAGGATATAAACAGTTTCCCAGACAAAAGTTGAATTCATTACCACTTCACTGGCATTATAAGAAATGTTAAAAGGTCTTCTTTAAGCAGAAAAGACTACAACTAGAAATAAGAAAAAAAAATGAAAAAAAAAATCTCACTAGTAAAGGCAAATAAACAGAATAGTGAATCAGACCTTTTAAAAGTTAGTATAAAGGACAAAAGAAAAAAATTAGTAAAATTAGCTATAATTAAAATAGTTAAGAAATCTATGAAATAAAAAGAAGTAAAATGTGATATCAAAAACTTGAAGTGTGTGTTTACATGTAGTAAAAATGTAGTGCTTTTTAGAATGCATTCAAAATTAAACATAACTATATCTATATCATACATGTCATATATATGAAACTGATGGTAAACATAAACCTACAGTATATACACAAAAAGCAAAGGGAAAGAAACCCAAACCTAACACTAAAGAAAATTATCAAACCACAAGGGAAGAGACCAAGAAAAGAAGAAAGGATCAGATAAGAACTACAGAACATCAGAAAACAATTTTTTAAAATGGCATTTAGTACATACCTATCAGTAATCACTTTAAATGTAAACAAACTAAATACTGCACTCAAAAGACGTATGGTGGTTGAATGGATTAAAAAAAAAAAAATAAGGCCCATATATATACTGCATACAGTGTCTTTACACTTCAGATGTAAAGACACACATAGACTGAAACTGAAGGATGGAAAAGGCTATCCCATGCAAATAGAAACAAAAAGAAAGCTGGGATGAAACTTTCTTAATATTCTAGTACTCGTATTAGAGTAAACAGACTTTAAAACAAAGACTGTACCAAGAGAAAAAGAAGGGTATTATATAATGATAAAGAGGTCAATGCAAGAAGCAGATATAATATTTGTAAATATTTATGCACCCAACATAGAAGCATCTAAATATATAAAGCAAATATTAACAGACATAAAGGGAGAAGTTGACAGAAATACAATAATAGTAGGCAACTTTAATATCCCACTTACATAAATGGGCCTCCCCAATGGCTCAGCAGTAAAGAATCTGCCTGCAATGTAGGAGACACAGGCGATGTGTGTTTGATCCCTGGGTCAGGAAGTTCTCCTGGAGGAGGAAATGCCAGCCCACTCCAGTATTCTTGCATGGAAAACCCCATGGACAGAGGAATCTGGTGAGCTAAATTTCATAGGTCACAAAGAGTTGGTTATGACTGAGTGACTGAGGATATACATAAATGGATAGATCATCTAGCCAGAAAATCAATAAGGAAACATTGGCTTTAAATGACACATTAGATTAGATGAACTTAATAGATACGTACAGAATATTCTATCTAAAAACTGCAGAATCAACATTCTTTTCAAGTGCGCATGGAACATTCTCTAGATCACATGTTAGGCCACAAAATAAGTCTCAATGAATTTAAGAAAATCAAAACCATATCAAGCATCTTTTCTGACTACAACAGTATGAAACTGGAAATCAGTTACAAGAAAAACTCTGTAAAAAGCACAAATATGAGATGACTAAACAACATGTTACAAAACAACCAATGGGTCAATGAAGAAATCAAAGAAGACAAAAAAATTCCTTAAAACAAATGAAAAAGGAAATACAACTTTTCAAAATCTGTGAGATGCAGCAAAACACAGTTCTAAGAATGAAGTTCATAGTGATACAGGCTGACCTAGAGAAACTGTAAAAAAAATCTTAAGTAAACAATTTAACCTTATACCTAAAAGCTGGAAAGGAAGGAAGATTGATTAGGAAAGTTGATTAGGGAAGGAAAACAAATGGAGAACAAAAGTTAGTAGAAGGAAGAAAGTAATAAAGATCAGAGTAGAAATAAATGAAATAGACTAAAAAAACAAAAGAAAAGATCAATGATACTAAGAGCTAGTTTTATGAAAAGATGAACAAACTTAATAACCCTTTAATTCTTGATGAGTCAGACTCATCAAGAAAAAAAAAAGGGCCCAAATAAATTAGAAATAAGAAAGGAAAAGTTACAGTTGACATCACAGAAATACAAAGAATCATTAGAGACTACTATGAACAATTGTATGCCTACAAATTGGAGAAACTAGAAGAAATGGGTAAGTTCCTAGAAGCATGTAATCTTCTAAGACTGAATCAAGAAGAAATAGAAAATACAAACAGACCAATCCTAGTGATGAAATTGAATCAGTAATCAAAATTTCGCAACAAGAAAAATTTCAGAACCAGATGTTTTCATGGATAGGTCCTACCAAACATACAAAGAAGAGTTAATGTCTAACCTTCTCAAACTATTCCAAAAAATTAGAGGAGAAAGTGCTTCTAAACTCACTCTACAAGGTCAGTATTATCCTGTTACCAAAATTAGTCAAAAACTGAAAAAAATATTACAGACCAATAGCCCTGAGGAATATAGATGCAAAAATCCTCAAGAAAATATTCAGTTCAGTTCAGTTAAGTCACTCAGTCATGTCCAAATCTTTGCGACCCCATGAATCGCAGCACCCCAGGCCTCCCTGTCCATCACCAACTCCTGGAGTTCACTCAGACTCACGTCCATCGAGTCAGTGATGCCATCCAGCCATCTCATCCTCTGTCGTCCCCTTCTCCTCTTGCCCCCAATCCCTCCCAGAATCAGAGTCTTTTCCAATGAGTCAACGCTTCGCATGAGGTGGCCAAAGTACTGGAGTTTCAGCTTTAGCATCTTTCCTTCCAAAGAAATCCCAGGGCTGATCTCCTTTAGAATGGACTGGTTGGATCTCCTTGCAGTCCAAGGGACTCTCAAGAGTCGTCTCCAACACCACAGTTCAAAAGCATCAATTCTTCGGCGCTCAGCCTTCTTCACAGTCCAACTCTCACATCCATACATGACTACTGGAAAAACCATAGCCTTGACTAGACGAACCTTTGTTGGCAAAGTAATGTCTCTGCTTTTCAATATGCTATCTAGGTTGGTCATAACTTTCCTTCCAAGGAGTAAGCGTCTTTTAATTTCATGGCTGCAGTCACCATCTGCAGTGATTTTGGAGCCCAGAAAAATAAAGTCTGACACTGTTTCCACTATTTCCCCATCTATTTCCCATGAAGTGATGGGACCGGATGCCATGATCTTCGTTTTCTGAATGTTGAGCTTTAAGCCAACTTTTTCACTCTCCACTTTCACTTTCATCAAGAGGCTTTTTGGTTCCTCTTCACTTATATCAAATCACTATATTGTACACCTGAAACTAATATAACATTGGAAGTCTTCAATAAAAAGTGGGTATTTAAATTTTGAAACATTTCAATATTTTCTAGGTTATCTTATTGTAATTCCTATTTAGCTTAATTCTTCTGTGATCACAGAATTGTATTTTGATACTTTGATATGATTCTGAGTCTTTGGTAAACTTTTCAGATTTGTTTTATGTTCCACCTTGTAGCCTATCTTGGCAAATATTTTAGATGCTCCTGGAATTAATGGACTATTTGTAGGTTTGGGTAGTAGTGTTTTATAAATGTCAGTTATGTCAAGTTGCTTAAAAGTGGTGTCCAACTCTTATATCCTTACTGATTTTTTGATCCATTTTTGTATCAGTAAAAATAGAGAAGGGTGTTAAAATCTCCAACTATAAATGTGTATTTCTCTATTTTTCTCTTTAGTTCTGTCAATTTCTGTGTTGTGAATTTTGAAACCCTGTTTTGAGTATGTACACACTTAGGGTTATTAGGTGTTCCTGATGAATTGACCCCATTTATCATTATGAGATGCTCTCTTTGTGGTAAAACGTTTTGTCTTAAATCTACTTGGTCTGATTTTAATATAGCACATGAGCTTTTTTATGCTTCCTTTCATTCTATCTGTGTCTTTACATTTAACATATGTTACTTTAAAATAACATATAGGTAAGTCTTACTTTGTTATCCAGTCTGGCAATTTATGCCTTACAGTTGGTGTGTTCAATCTATTTTTATTTAATGTAATTAAATGTATGAGTGGGTTTCAGTCTACCATTTTGGTTTTTCCACCATATGTTCTTTGTTTCTTTTTTTTTCTTTCTGTACTCTTTTGGGTGAATCAAGTATTTTTTAGTTTTCTGATTTGTCTTCTCTATTGACTTTTTAGCTATACTTTTTGTGTAATTTTTTTTATAACATATGCACTTTAGAAATTAAAGTATGTATCTTTAAGTGATCACAATCTACCTTCAAGTACATTCATACATTATGAATAATGTAAGGACCTTACAACAGTGATCCATTTACCTGCCTTTTGCCTTTGTGCTATTGTTTTCATATATTTTATTTCTATTTGTGCTGCTGCTGCTAAGTCACTGCAGTCGTGTCCAACTCTGTGTGACCCCATAGACGGCAGCCCACCAGGCTCCCCCGTCCCTGGGATTCTCCAGGCAAGAACACTGGAGTGGGTTGCCATTTCCTTCTCCAATGCATGAAAGTGAAAAGTGAAAGGGAAGTCGCTCAGTTGTCTCCGACTCTTCGAGACCCCATGGACGGCAGCCTACCAGGCTCCTCCATCCATGGGATTTTCCAGGCAAGAATACTGGAGTGGGGTGCCATTGCCTTCTCCCTATTTGTGCTATAAACCTCATAATGATCATTTTTGCAGTTGTATTTTTTAAAATCAGTAGTTTTTTACATATATGTATGTATACACCCTCTGCCTATTTGTCTCAGTATCTCTCTCTCTCTCTCTTTACATATATATATATACACACACACACACATATACATACATACATAAAAAATATATAAATATATATGTATATATAAGTGTTTGGATCGATCTCTCTCTCTACACATTTACACATGTGCAGAAACAAATACATGTTATACACTTGCACAAACACACATATTTTATATATATATATGTAAAGCATTTTGAAGGGGACATTTCTTGTAGTACTGGTCTGCTGGAGACAAACTGTCTCCATTTTTGTTTCTCTCTGAAAATATTTGTATATTGCCTCTGTTTTTGCAGGATATGAAATATTAAGTTGATAGTTTTTTTCTTTTTTTCTTATAGCACTATAAAGAAGTTGTTCCAGTTTTCTGGCTTCATACTCATTGTTGTTCCCTGTGAGTAATGTATCATTTTTCCTCTGGTTATTTTTATGAATTTTCTCTTTGAGTCTCAGCAGTTTAAGTACAGCTAGGTGTGATTTTCTTTGTATTTATCCTACTTGGATTCTTTGAGCTTCTTGTATCTATGGGTTTATTTTGGCAAGTACTTGGTTGTTATTTCTTTAAAAATAATAAAAAACATATTTACCCTTTTATTGCACTCTTTTCCTTCTAGAACTTCAAGTACATGTTTTCTATACCTTTTGTTGTTATCCCAGAGTTCTTTTTATTTCACTTTTTGTTTGGGTAATTTCTATTGATTTATGTTTAAGTTCACTAATCTATTCCTCTGCTATATCAAATTTGATGTTAAGTCCATTAAATAAACTCTACTTTTGATATCATATATTTCATTTCTTTTATTTCCTTTGGGTCTTTTTTAATAGTTTTTTTCTCTCTTCTGAAATTATTCATGCATATATTTTTTTCCACTGGCTTCTTTGAAATATTTATCACTGTTGTTTTAAAGTCTCTACCTGGGCCATCTCAATATGATTCAGTTGACTATTTCTTCTTTTGAACATGGGTAATATTTCCTTGCTTCTTTGCAGCTTTCATATATTTTGATATATGGGATATTTTGTATAGAACAACAGGAGGAATTAAGTATGGAGAAGGCAATGGCACCCCACTCCAATACTCTTGCCTGGAAAATCCCATGGACAGAGGAGCCTGGTAGGCTGCAGTCCATGGCGTCGCTGAGGGTTGGACACGACTGAGCGACTTCCCTTTCACTTTTCACTTTCATGCATTGGAGAGGGAAATGGCAACCCACTCCAGTGTTCTTGCCTGGAGAATCCCAGGGACGGGGGAGCCTGGTGGGCTGCCGTCTATGGGGTCGCACAGAGTCGGACACAACTGAAGTGACTCAGCAGCAGCAGCAGCAGAAATTAAGTAAATCAGTAGTCCCCAACCTTTTTGGGACCAGGGACTGGTTTTGTGGAAGACAGTTTTCCCATGAACTGGAGGGTGTGCTGGCAGGTGGTTTCAGGATGATTCAAGCATATCACATTTATTGTGTACTTTATTTCTATTATTTTTACATCGTGATATATAAGAATCTATGAGAATCTAATACTGTGGCTGATGTGACAGGAAGTGGAGCTCAGGCGGTAATGTGAGCAATGGGGAACATCTGTAAATGTAGATGAAGCTTGACTCTCTTGCCTGCGGCTCACTTCCTGCTATGTGGCCTGATTCCTAACAGGCCATCGACCGGTATCAGGCCATGGACCAGTATTGGCCCATGTCCTGGGGGTTGGGGATCCTTAAAGTAAAAAAGTCACCTCCAGTGAAGGGGATCATCTTATTTTTTCCTGAGAGCATGTGTTGAAAGATGAGTCAATCTCATCTGAGTAGTTCAACTGAGTCTGGGCTTGATTGCAGCTGAAGTTAGATTCATTTTACCACTGCCTTAAAACAATGTGAGGAAAGAATCAGAACTCTCCTTATCAGGGTTTGGAATCTGGGCACTGGTGAGATCTCAAAAAATTCTTTATCTTTTAGAAATACAAAATATACATATGCAAGCATTCTCTTTGTGTTCTAATTTTACCCTCAGCTTTCTGCATCTTGAGAGATATCTCTCCACTCAGATGCCTTGTGCCTATATTTTGGAGAATGGCTCTAATGCACTTGATAGAGGCCCCAAGTGCCCTGGAAGGATTTTTCTCAAACCTCTGGCTTCAGCCTTGCACTTTGGGAAGGCCCTCGGTACCTCAGAAGGATCTGTCTCATTCCTCTTGCCCTAACCCCCAGCCCTCAGCATGCTAAACTCTGGGTGTAGATGAGAACAACGAGACTGGGTCAATGGGTATGTGTGGATTCATGGTCTGGCACGGGGCATCTCCTAAGTGGAATCCCAAAAGACTACTGGTGTTTGAGCCAAGTCAGTATCCCTCTGCCCCTAGGTTAGGGCTGTGCATGGTCCCGTGCCAATCCATTCACCACTATAAGTTTACCAAAAGTTTGACAGGTTTCTCCTTACCCCTATGCATGGCAGATTTCTGTTCGTCTGTGTCTTCATCAATGATGAAAGCATCAAGGCTCTCTTCTTGTCAGGAAGGGGTCATTGCTTTCTGAAATTTAGTTAATTTTCCCTTCTTTGCATCTTCAGTTCTCTGATGATTTTTAAACTATTGTGATTTTTTCACTTAGCTGTCTTGTTCTCATTGTTAATGTGGTAGCAACAATCCCTTGTGATTTTGTGCACCCTAACTGGAAGTGGAGCACAGTTCTATTTTATTTATTTTCTATATCCAGGACCTAGACACCTATCCATGTAGCTGGGAGAGGGATAGATTTGACTGACTCCAGCTCAAAACCTCTTATCCCTTTCTGTGCCAAAAGCTTTCTCCTGGGCAAAGTACATAATTTCTAGCTCCTTCACTCAGTAGGAGTTGTCTCCCAGAGGTCTCTTCAGATCCTACTAAGTGAGTTTCTGTTGGGCTGCTTCAATGTATCAGAGATATCTGCATCTCATTCAAGGTGTGCAAGCTTCTCCACCCCTCAGCTATCCACTGCATCATATTAAAATGATAACACATCAGAGACGGGTGATACTTTAAGGACATTTTCACACTGGGTGACATCAAAGTCCACAGCCATGAGAGATCTCAGGATAGAGGGGAGAGTAGGAAGCTTCTACCTACTAGCATTTACTTGATAGCTACTTTGAGTCACCTTTCTCACAGTTAATCCTGGGGTATCCCCTTGAGAAAGATATTTTTACTTTACAGGTAAGGAAGCTGAGATTCAGAGGTTATATAACTTGCCTAAGTGGCAGAGCTTGGATTTGAACTCACTAGTGACTCATTCCAAAACCAAGTTTTGTTTTGTTTTTTACCAATATGCAGGAAGACACAGAAGAAGATGGGACTGGACAGGCCACTCCTGCAGACGTTGATCATGGGATCAGAATCAGTCTCAGTGTCTGAGACTCAACTTTTCCCATCAGGACCCTACCATAATCAAAGCTGGTATTTGCTTGGTGACCTTGAGCAGTTCATCTAATTTTTTTTTGAACTTCAATATTTTCCTAAAAATCTAAGCTTCTCCAATTCCTTTGGGGAATTTAGAGCAACTCCTCCAGGGGTCCTCTTTTCAGCAGGCTTCTTTCCCAACAACCAGATTTGTAGAAAGGAAAGGAGAGAAAACAGCAGCCCCCACACCCACACCAGCCCCCACCCATCCTAATCTGCAGAAGCCTTTGTACTGTGCCAAAGGCCACTTCACACTTGGCCTCTTCTCCCTGGCACGGCAGCAAACACAGGAAAAGCCAAAGTGTAATTAGTTAATAGCAGAGCTCCTCTGTTAATGGAAAGGGCATTTCAAACTTACTTATGCAAACAGATACTGGGGGATTTGTCAGAAACCATCAGTAGGATGCAACAGAGAGGACTCACAGGTCACTTGTCAAGTGGGGACAACACTTGTCTCATTTAAGCATTGAGACCTAGAGTGGCTCTCTGGACCACTGGCTAGCTTAAAGGGAAGAATACTGGGAAAAGAAGCTGGATAGCCCTCTTCTGAACATCTTCCCCCTAATAATAGCCATGTGTCAAGACTGTGTTACATACCCAACTGGCATTTTCTCAGCTTTTCTTCTATAAAAACTGATAAAATAGATGCTATTATGGTCCCCATTTTATAGTTGAGGAACTTGAGACTTAGAAAGCCGAGTAACCTGCTTAGTTCAAGCTCAGTGGTGGGCCTGGAATTTGAACCCAAGACACCTGAACTCTATGGTGGTTCACCATTTTGCATGGTGTTTCCACACTCAGTAGTTGGGCACATGAACATCTGAGTTGTTAATAGAAGATGCACTTAGATCTTATTAAAGCTAGTAATCGATCATCATAACCCCTTTCTCCTCTTTCTGGGCTCGCAATCACACTATGCACTTCCCCGACTCCTTTGCAGCTGAGTTAGTCATGTGACTGAGTGCTAGCCAATGCAGTGTGAACAGAAGTCCCAATTTGATCTTCATGCCTTTTTCTCCTTAAAGCTGGCTGGAATGATTCCTAGGGCAATCTTCTTAGCCATGTGACAAAGATGGTGGACTCACAAGTTAGAAAGAGCCTGTATCCCTGATTCATCAGTTGGAGAACATTCCTACCAGGAGCATGGGTGTCAGATTCATTTATTGTATTAATCCACTTAGAAATGAAGGTTTATCAGATGCAGCAACCCATGTTACCTTGAGCAATACAAGCATAAGCCTCCAGGAAGGGGCTGGGAAGTTACTAAGGAACTGGGCTTTGATCCTATCTATGATTTCTATGATTAACTTGCCTAGAATGGTGGAGGGTGAGCAAGCTTGGTCTTTGTTGCTGTAAAGAGTTAGGCTTGGGTGCAGGCTTCATGATGGGTTAGTTGGGGACCTTGAGTTACTCATTTAATTTTTCTGAACATAATTATTTTTTTCCTGAAAATGAAAATGATGGTTATATCATTCTGTGTCAGTTCAGTTCAGTCACTCAGTCATGTCTGACTCTTTGAGACCCCATGGATTGCAGAACGCCAGGCTTCTCTGTCCATCACCAACTCCTGGAGCTTGTTCAAACTCATGTCCATAGAGTTGGTGATGCCATCCAACCATCTTATCCTCTGTCATCCCCTTTTCCTCCTGCCTTTAATCTTTCCCAGCATCAGGGTCTATTCCAATGAGTCAGTTCTTTCCATCAGGTGGCCAAAGCATTGGACTTTCAGCTTTGGCATCAGTCCTTCCAATGACTATTCAAGACTGATTTCCTTTAGGATTGACTGGTTTGATCTTGCAGTCCAAGGGACTCTCAAGAGTCTTCTCTAACACCACAGTTCAAACACATCAATTCTTCAGCTCTCAGCTTTCTTTGTAGTCCAACTCTCACATTCTGTATAAATTTAAATTATTCAAAAATTTTTATTGAGCACTTACTTCAGGCCAATGATTATTCTAGGTGCTGGGAAAAGGAAAACATCCTTGCCTTTATTGAACTTACATTCTGGTGGTGGAGGGAGTGGAGAGGGCTAGAGAGTAAATTAATAAGCAAGTGTGTTATATGGTGATTAGTGATATGGAGAACTTATAAGTAAGGGGGAATAAGAATATCAGGAGTAAGGGGGTTAGGAATATGCAGTCAGAGAAGGTATTTCTAATTCAGGATATATGAGCAGAGACCTTAAGGTAGTGAGGGAGTGAGCCATGTGAATATCTGGGCAAAGAGTGCTTCAGGCAGAAGCACTGGTGAGTGCAGAGACCTGAGGTTAGAGAGTGCTTGGCATGTTGGAGGAGCCACAAGGTGGTTGATGCAGCTGAAGTCCTGAAGGCAGGGGGTAGATGTGGCAGTGTTAGAAAAAGCATCCAGCATGGGACCTTTTAATAAATGTTAGACTCCTTCCTTCCTGTGTAATGGCTTTGTAATCACGCTGGGAAGTCCTCATTGCAAAAATAAACAAACAAATAAATAAAAATAGAAACAAGTCAAACACAGATTTCCTTTACTGACTGGGCTGACGCTTGGAATTTCACCAGGAGGTCTTGTTCTTTTAGTCCAAGTCTTTGATTCCTGTATCATGCAAATACTACAGGCAAAGGATAATACTCTTAGCCATTTTTAGCTGTTACACTTTAAAGGGGTTGGTTCCAAGTTCGACTGAGGTTGGTGGGAGAGAGGAGTTTGAGACAGGAGGTAACTGGGAGTCTGGAAAGAGTCGAAGTAAAAGATCAAGCTGGGACTGGGGAGGGGAGGGATAAGGGAGATTATTGAAGCTTAACTTGGTCTGAGGTCACATTTTGAAGCTTTTCTGTGTTACATAGCTTTAGACCGGCGTCAAAGGAACTTACATCTGCAGACATCACTGATTTAAAGGAGAATTCGCCTTAGCTTATGAGGTTGCCTTCTGTTGAAAAGCAGGGATAGCCCCTGCCCATATCTCCCCTATATTCCCCAGGAAGGGATGGCCCCTTTCCTCTACCCTGTCACCAGCAGGAGAGGAGAGCACCCCGCACAGAGCATAGCCAGCTGTCAAAGTTCTGTGTGCCCCGAGTTCCTGTCCCCTCGGCTTCAGAAATTCCTGTTGTCAGTGTTCTTAATTGTAGGCAACAAAGCCACTCTGGCTGTTTCAAGAAGAAAATGTATTTATTAATGATATTTGGTTCCCTTTCACCCCCTTAGAATCATTGAGAGTTGGGGGAGAAGCTTCCAGAAGTGCCCCAACACTGCAGAATTAGTCTGAAGATGAAATCACCATTGCAGCTGCTGAGAATTGAATGCCAGGGATCAGTCATCTCAGCTGCATGGACTGCTGTCTCTGGTAGTACTGTCACTTCTGTGTCTGGAGCTGGACTTAGTGTCCCAAGGCCTGATGCCTCTGCTGCTACGAAATCTGGCAAAGGGATTCCCTTGGCAGAGCCTGGTTCCTTGTGTTGCTCACTTCCTCATTTCAAGAACAAAGTCTTATATGGATGTGTATGATGACAGAGCTGGATCGCAGGCCTGCATCTCAGTTGCAAAAGAAGCTGGGAGTTTAAGTTGTGAGGACAGTGAAGAGGCAGGACTGATATCGTGGGAATATTTTCAAATATAGGAAAGACTGGTAAAGATGTGGCTAATGTTGCTTGTAGGCAGTGTCTGCATAGGATCCGACTTAAAATTTAGAATCTTACTTAGAACAAAAGGCCTAGGTGACCTTGTTGGGCCCCTGCAAAGAGTGGTGCCCAGGAAGGTAGCCTTTGAAATGGAGTAATCACCAAGGATGGCCGCATCCACTAGCCATGGCAGAGGGGTGTACTGGGTGTGGTGTCCTCATGAGCAGGCAAGGACTCCAGAACAAACACGTCTTCTCGGTCTTTCTGGCTATACCCCACCCTGCAAAGAGAAAAGGCCTTCATGGCAAATGACGGGAAAGCAAAATATCATCCCAGTTTTGTTTGTGTGGAGACATAATTACTGAGTTATCCTGGTGCCTGCATAAACTCACGGCTCAGAAAAGTGAAGAATTCTCTCTGATAAAGTTCTGGTAAACAGAAAGCCATATGTGTCTAGAGGGATCCAGGGATGTTTTCCATTTATCCTGAGCTGGACAATAAACAGATGAGTTGGTCCATCCCCACCCGTTTAGAAGGCCTCTTTCTGTCCTGAGTTAGTACATTTCAGGTTTGAAGGAGACGACATCTATCTCCATTTTCTGATCTGACATAATCCCATTTAGAAATTTTGGATAAATATTTAATAAACTGGAACCATGATCACAAGTCAGAACTCTAAGATGACTCAGTAATGAATTCCCCACATAAGTCAGAGACTTTGGTGTTTCCCAAAGCACTTTCCCATGAATGGTGAGAGTCTCTCACCAGAGTCGGGCCTAGTCAGAAAGGAGAACTTCATCCTGCTTCCAAACAAGCTTCCAGCCCTGCTGTCTCTCACCCCCTCGTACACAGTGCTGTATTTTTGTCTTCTGCTTCCCCTCCCAGTCAGACCTGCCATCCTTCAAGGCAAGTCAGGACTTCTTTCTCCAGGAAGCCTCCCTCCCTTGGCAGGCGTCTCTCCGGTAGCTCCTGTCTGACTGAGATACAGTACAGAGATGCTCTGGAACTTCCAAAGGCCAGTTCAGGTCTCACTTTCAGACTCCTGCAAAGCCTGATTCCTGAGGACATCGCATTGACTCATTCAGTCCCTGAGCTTGTCTTGCTTTTAATTTCCCAGCTAAGTTCTTTTCTCCAGCAACATATGACCCCCTTTTTCTACTTCAGTAACCTCAGTGGTAGCTCTCACCACGTTAAACAACGGTCTGATTTGGCATGGAAAAAAGCAGTCAATTGTTTCCTTTAAATCTTAATGTCTTAGGCCCCGGGAACATTTTAAGTAACTATTTAATGAGAAGACTTCTGGTGAAGCATAGGTAAGATCTTAAAGGCTCTAATTGCTCCCTAGAGAAAGCTGTCAGGGTTAAGTAACCTCGTTCAGGTTGTGTACATGGAGCGGGATGAGCAAAACAAGGCAGAAGTGAAGCACAGAGGCTGCAGGAGAGAAGCCCTAATCTGGTGGATGAGACTTCTTGGACCAGGAAGATTTCTAGAGCCCTGCCTTGAGCTGTCAACAGTGGGTACCTGCTGATCCATCATTAGACCCCCAAATGGTCAAACAAATTACTTACTTTTTCCTAGGCCTAGCTGCCTTCTAATTTGGAGCCCAACTTATAGTTCTTTCTTCTCCTCTTTCATTTAAATACAAAACAAAACCAAACAAAACTAAACCCCAAACTCTGTTTTCCCTTCTAACCCCCACTTGAACTTTTAATTTGTGCATCATTTATGTATTTATTCACTACAAAAATATTTATAAAGTATCTCTTGGGTTTCAGGCACTGCCCTAAGCACCGGAGATGTACCCAATTATTCCTCATAGATAGTGGCAATAAGATGAATTTATGAGCAAAGAGGTGAGAGAAAAGGAAGACACGACATCTGCTGGCAGGGGTCATCTCCTAAGTGGAATCCCACAAGACTGCTGGTGTTTGGGGCAAGTCAGTATCTCTCTGCCCCTAAGTTAGGGCTGTGCATGGAATAATGGAGGGGTTCTCTCATGTGAGAATGATATTCACTGTGTGCCTAAGGCAAGGGAGAGTGAGACACATTGGAAATGGGGCTCAAATCAGCTTCTTACTTAATTGAGACAAAAAGTCTTTTATGCAGGTCTCCCCACCTTCCAGCCCAACAGAAATGGCCTGCTCACTGTGGACAGCCCCCGCAGCTACTTCAGGTAGAAATGCTGCCTGGCTCCCAGTAGCCATGCTGTCTGTGACCATTACATGGGCCTAAGTGGGTTTGGGAGCTGTTACCCTTGAAATTAAGTGAGAAAAATGGAGGAGAGAGCAGGGCATGTGGCAGCCCAGATAACTCAGTCTTGATGTGAGTGAGACCTAAATTGGGAAGTATTTGGCTGATGGCAAAGGCAGATAAACGTTACGGATTTGATGTAATCCCAGACCTCAGGCTTGAAATGGAGCTTGACCCTTCCCGTTGAGCATGTTTGTGCAATACTACTGGACCTGTAGTAACAAGAAAGGAAGTAGAGGAAGGACATCGGCTCAGCCATATGGCAACTCTGGGGGAGAAGATGACAGGGAAAGCCAGGCTTGAGTTGTTCATGGTGTCAGAAGTTGAAGGAATAAAAGAAAATTCTGTAAAGTTCGAGCTAGTGTATCCTTGAGGAGACAAACTGATGTGAGGGAATGATATTCCACTGTAGGATATGGAAATGGGGGGAACCTGGGATGTCACCTGGTTGTTTAGAAGTCCAAAACAACCATATGACCCGAAATACAATATGTAATAATTAAAAACTGCACTCATTTGTCCTCATAAACCTAATGTTCACTATGCCTACATTTAAAATGGGCAACTGAGGTACGTGGGTTTACATGACTTACTTGTTGTTAGTCGCCGGTCATGTCCAACTCTTTGAGACCCCATGGACTACAGCTTGCCAGGCCCCTCTGTCCATGGAATTCTCTGGGCAAGAACACTGGAGTGGCTTGTCATTCCTTTCTCCAGGGGACCTTCTGGACCCAGAAATCAAACCCAGGTTTTTTGCATCACAGGCAGATTCTTTACCATTTGAGCCATCAGGGAAGCCCCAGTTGGTGGCTGAGTTTTATATAAAGCACAAAGTTTGCATCCTTTCCTCCCGTAATGATGATGCCCTGAATTTATCAAGGATGTTTGGATTTGTCATCTTACTGGACCAGTCCAAAGCTGTAGGGGGTAGAATGGACCAGAGAAAAATTGAGGATGAAATTAAACTATCATTTTTGAATACTTACTATGTGCTCTGTGCTTTATGGATGCTGTCTCAGAAATTACAATCTTTTAAAGGTAGGTATCATTAATCTTTGTTTTAAAGATGAGGCTAAATCATGGGAGAGTAAGAAACCGGCCCCAGGCTACCCAACCAATAAATGGTAGACTTGAGATCCAGATCCAGGTGTCTGATGCCAAAGGCTGGTCTGTTCCATCATAGCAGATGACTTCCACCCACTCAAACCCCTCCACCATCTGCCTGTAGATGCCCTGCAGCCAATCAGGGCAGAATCGGCATTAGAACTCCATTTTCTGTACTCCTAACATTTCCATCAAGTAATTTGTGAAATAACAGCTTGGTGGTCAACAGCACAAGTGTGGAGTTGGAGGAGACTGAATTTGGATCTGGGCTCCCCTACATTCTAGTGAAGGATCTAGTGTAATTAGTGCCTCTGAGGTCCAGTTGCCATGTTTGCAAAATAAAGATGAAAACTCCCTCAAGAAGGTTCATGGTGACAGTTAATGAGTGTAAACTGCTTCAGATGACACTGAATGTATGGTGAGTGGCCACAAATGATAGCAGAGGTAGCATGGGACAGCCGGGCGCCCTTATCCTGACTTGGTCTGCCTGCGTTCCCTTGTCCTGGCCCCTCCTCATTTCCACAGGCAGGCACGCATTTTCGAAATCTTCCTGTGCTCTCCCTCCCAGACCTCTTCTCTCTTTCCTCAATTTCTCCTCTCCTGAGTTCTCATTGTGGGTGTGGAGTGACCTCTTTTTTCACTCATATATGCCAAAGCCAGTGCATAAAGGTGCAGGATGGATCCATCAGTTCTGACCTTTTCTTGGCTTCAGTTAGGGTCCTTCAGAGAAACAACAAGGAATTGGTTTATGAAGTTGTAGGCCCTGGCGAGTCTGAAATCTGTATGGCTGGCTAGCTGGCTGGAAACTTAGGTAGGAGCTGGTGCTTCAGTCTTGAGGCAGAATTTCTACTTCCTCAGGAAACTTCAGTTTAGCTCTTATGGCCTTTCAACTGACTGGATGAGGCTCATGCTATCTAGGATGATATCCTTTACTTAAAGTCAACTGATTGGAGATACTAACCACATCTATAAAATATGTCCACAGCAACACCTGAATTAGTGTTTGGTTGATTAATTGGGTGCTACAGCCTAGGCAGGTTAACACATAAGATTATTATAGCTTTCAGGGCTGCCCTCAGATGAAGGTTCTTAATTGGCCTCTTTTTTCTTCCTTTATCTGATGGGCAGGCTCCTTTTTTGCTCTGCCTTCCCTTTAAATATTACTGATCTTCAAGGTTCCCTTGTTGGTACTTTGCTCATTCTAGATACTCCCCTGGGGGCTATCTTATTTCCTCGCAGCAGCTGAACCTCTCTCCCTGCACACTGGCAATGCCTTGTTCTATTTCCAGCAGTCCATTTCTGACTGGTCACTGAATACCTCCGCTGGATGCCCACTTCCGCTTCCACCTGATTCCTGACTCCACCCTGGCCATCCTGCTGCATTCTGCCTTCCCCACTCACCTCGTCAGCCCAAACATAAATCTTGTCACCATTCTTCCTCTTTCTTTTTTTTAATTGTTAATTTTTGGCTACACTGGGTCTTTGCTGCTGCACTTGGACTTTCGCTGGTTGCGGTGAGCGGGGGCTACTCTTCCTTGTGGTGCTCGGGCTTCTCGTTGCAGTGGCCTCTCTTGTTGTGGAACACAGGCTCTAGGTGCTCAGGCTTCAGTAGTGTGGCACGTGGGCTTAGTTGCTCTGCAGCATGTAGAATCTTCCCCGGACCTGGGATCGAACCTGTGTCCCTCTCATTGGCAGGCTGATTCTTAACCACTGGACCACCAGGGAAGTCGTGGTCACCATTCTTAACTCTTCCCTGTGGCTCTCTCTTTCCATTCAACTGGTTACCAAATCCTGCTGATTTTTACCTACTGAATATCTCACTCAAGAAAATATTTGTTGGTTATCTATCTACACTTGACACCAAGCTAGGTTCTAAAGCAGTGTTTTTCAACCTTGGCATGATTGACATTTTGGGGTCAGATAATTCTTTGTTGTGGAGAATGTCCCATGCATTTTATGAAATCTAGCCAGCATCCCTGTTCCCTAAGGCTGCCATAATAAAATGCCAGAGTAGGGGGATTGTGCAGTAGAAATTTACTTTCTTACCATTCTGGAGGCTGGAAGTCCAAGAACAAGGTGTTGGGGGTGTTGGTTTCACTTGAGGCCTCTCCCCTTGGCTTGCAGATGGCTGCTTTCTCCTGGCCTTTTCTCTGTGCATTTGTGTTTCTGGTGTCTCTCTTCTTATAAAAACAGTGGTCATACTGGACTTAGGCCTATGGTAAGGCTTCATTTTAACCTAAGTATCTCTTTGATGACCTCTCCTTCATGCTGCATGCTAAGTTGCTTTAGTCATGTATAACTCTTTGCAACCCTGTGGACTGTAGCCTGCCAGGATCCTTCGTCCATGGAATTCTCCAGGCAAGAATATTGGAGCAGGTTGCTCTGCCCTCCTCCAGGGGATCTTCCCAACCCAGGGATTAAACACGCATCTCTTATGTTTCCTGAACTGGCAGGTGGATTCTTTACCACTAGCACCACCTGGGAAGCCAAGTACTGTTAAATTCTGAGATACTGGGAATTGTAACTTTAACTTTCAGAGTGACAAATTCCACCCATGAAACCCGGCCCCCATCCATTAGACACCAGTAGAATCCTTCAATCCAGGTTGGGGTGCAAATCAAAAATGTCTCCAGATATTGCCAAATATACCCTTGGGGCAAAATTGCCCAGGTTGAGAATCACTGTTGTACACAGAAGTAGTTTTAACACTGGCTGCACATTAGAATCACTTGAAGAAATTAAAAAAAAAGAGCAAAACAACTAACATCTGCAGAAATACTGTTTTAATATTTTGCCCAGCAAGGGGTATTTTATAAAAGTATTCCAGATTATTCTAACATGCAGTCAGAAGTGAGAATATTCTAGCAGGGTGAGAGTGAACAAGACAGACACTAAATAAAAAATTTCATGATTGAAAACTTAAAGCACCAGTAAGGCTATATTCTGCACACTGCTTTGTAACATTTTCCTTAGCAATGTATCTTGGACATTTTCTTGTGTCATTAGGTTACATGCAGACTAATCCACTTCAGTCATGTCCAATTCTTTGCGCCCATATGAACTATATATAGCCTGCTGCCAGGCTTCTCTGTTCATGGGATTCTCCAGGAAAGAATACTGGAATGGGCTGCCATTTCCTTCTCCAGTCATTAGATTCAGTTCAGTTCAGTTCAGTTGCTCAGTCATGTCTGACTCTTTGCAACCCCATGGACTGCAGCATGCCAGGCTTCCCTGTCCATCACAACTCCCGGAGCTTGCTCAAACTCATGTCCATTGAGTTGGTGATGCCATCCAATCATCTCATCCTCTGTCATCCCCTTCTCCTCCTGCCTTCAATCTTTCCCAACATCAGGGTTTTTCAGATGAGTCAGTTCTTCACATCAGGTGGCCAAAGTATTGGAGTTACAGCTTCAGCATCAGTCCTTCCAATGAACACCCGGGACTGATCACCTTTAGGATGGACTGGTTGGATCTCCTTGTAGTCCAAGGGACTCTCAAGAGTCTTCTCCAAGTTCACAGTTTAAATGCATCAATTCTTCGGCGCTCAGCCTTCTTCACAGTCCAACTCTCACATCCATAGATGACTACTGGAAAAACCATGGCTTTGACTAGATGGACCTTTGTTGGCAAAGTAATGTCTCTGATTTTTAATATGCTGTCTATGTTGGTCATAGCTTTTCTTCCAAGGAGCAAGCATCTTTTAACTTCATGGCTGCAGTCACCATCTGCAGTGATTTTGGGGCCCAAGAAAATAAAGTCTCTCACTGTTTCCATTGTTTTCTCATCTATTTGTCATGAAGTGATGGGACCAGTTGCCATGATCTTCATTTTTTGAATGTTGAGTTCTAAGCCAGCTTTCTTATTCTCCTCTTTCACTTTCCTCAAGAGGCTCTTTAGAGCCTCTTCATTGTCTGCCATAAGGGTGGTGTGATCTGCATATCTGAGGTTATTGATATTTCTCCCGGCAATCTTAATTCCAGCTTGTGCTTCATCCAGCCTGGCATTTCACATGATGTACTCTGCATATAAGTTAAATAAGCAGGGTGACAATACACAGCCTTGACCTACTCCTTTCCCAATTTGGAACCAGTCCATTGTTCCATGTCAGGTTCTAACTGTTTAAGTCATTAGATTATATATAGATAAAATATTAATGAGTTTGCATGTGGATATGCTGTAAGTCATTTAATCAGGGCCTGAGTATATATTTTGGAGGATTCAAACTCTGCTCTATTGAAGTCATACTGAAGAGAATATTCTTGTATGTATATCTTTGTAAGCAGCTTTGTTCATTTTCTTTGTGTAAAACTGGAGAGGTGGAAATCCTGAGTTAAAGTGGTGAATATCTGTGTAGTTTTTTACACATATTACTAAATTGTTCCTCAGAATTGCATTAACTTACAACTCTGCCAACAAAATATATTTAAGAAAGTCATTACCCTGTATCCTCACCAGACTTGGGTATTTCAATTTTTGAAATTAAATGAAATGTAGTGCTCTGTTTACCTTGAATTTATTTGATTATTGAAGCCAACCATTTCAAACACTTCTATATTATTTGTGGTTTTTCCTTTCCTGAATTGCTTGTCCATCTCATTTGCTTATTTTTAGCAATATTTTAATTTTTCCTATAGATTTGCAAGAGCTGATTATATAAATGTTAATTCTTTATCTGTTTCATGTTGTAAAGTTTTTATGAGGTTGATATTTGCCTTCAGTGCTTGTTTATGTCATTTTTATTTCTAGAATTAGCTTTCATGTAGTTAAATCTGTAATATTTCCTCCTTCCCTTCCCTCCTCCTTCCTTCCTCCTTAATTTTATTCATAGAAAAGTTTTATGTACACACCATCGATCAGAGTTCATCTGCATTTTTGTTCTTTCATTATTTTTTTTGATATTTTGTTTTAAAAATCCATTTGGAATTTTGGCATGCCATATAAGGTTAGGATTGAATTTTACATTTTATTTCAGATAGTTGTCCTACAACTCATTCTTAAACATTTTATCTTTCTTGTTCATTTGAAATATCACACATTTCCTAGACTAAATTTTTATCTGGTTGGGCCTGTTTTGGTTCTTATTTTTCTGTCCTGTATTATTTTATTTACTAGATTTATAACTTCTTTTGGCAGCTGAAGTTCAACTTGTCATTATGCTTGATTCTTCAAAACAATTTTTGAAATTCAAAACCACTTTTTTTTTTTCAAATTTTCACTGTGATTTTGAGTAAAAGTCCATTAACTTGGGGAGAATTTATAGCTTTCCATTATTAAATCTCACCTTTCAGACACAATATATAGCACTCCTTCTATACTCAACTATTCTTCATTGATTTTTGTAAAGCATATCATTAGCTTTATAAAGATCCTGCACAATTTTCATTAAATTTATTCCAAGAATCTTTGTATTTTTGTTGCTATTAGAAATAAAACTCTTTACCCATTATATTTACTGAGTGGTTATTGCTGCTATTTTAAGAAGTTATTGTTATATATATATGTATTTATTTTGTAATTGTCTAGTTTACTGGGTAATTTGTTTTGGTGGCTTACTACCCTTGAGTTTCTGGATTGGTGACTATCAGTTTATGCAAATAATGCCAATTTGGTCTCCTTTTCACTGTTTGCATTTCTTATTTCTTCCTGTCTTACTGTTTGGCTAAATGTCTAGAAAAAAATTTCAATTACAGTGGGAATAATGAGTGTACTTAACCCACCCTTGAAGAGTTTTGATCTTTTCACTTCTACTAATATGAGATTGTCCAAAGTTTTGTTAGACTGTTTATTGTGCTGTTTTTGTCTTTGTCAGATTTTTATATTGGTGTTATGCTAACTTCACAAAATAAACAAGGAAGATTTAAAAAAATTATATGGTCTGGAACATTTTATATAGCAATAGAATAGTTGATTTCTTGAAAGTTTGAAAGAATTTGACCATAGAGCCATCTGGGTTTAATCCCTTGGCAGACTTTTCCAATTTCTTCCATGGCATTTATTTGTTTAACTTTTCTACTTCTTTTGCATACAATTTTGGTAATCTGCATTTTCTTATAAAATTATCTATTTTACAAAGATTTTATTTTTTATTTGTTATACTATGTCACATGAAATTCTTAAATGAGTAAAAATATTTTCAAGTCAGTGGATTATATCTTTTTTCTCCTAATTTTGAATACTTATATATTTTCAACCTATAAGACCAACTCTTTTCTAATATATTAATTTCTGTTAATTTTAAAAATTTTTTCTAGGTCATTTGGTTTGAAATTTTAGTTTATGTATTTTTATCCTTTTACAAATTACTGATGAAAACATTTAAGGGTATATGTTTGCTCTCTGAGGGGCTTCCCTGGTGGCTTAGATGGTAAAGAATCTGCCTGCAATGCAGGAGACCTGGTTCAATCCCTGGGTTGGTAAGGGAGTCATCCCTGGAGAAGGGAATGGCTACCTACTCCAGTATTCTTGCCTAGGAAATCCCATGAACAGAGGCACCTGGTGGGCTGCAGCCCATGGGGTTGCAAAGAGTTAGACATGACAGTGAATTTCACACTTGCTCTCTGACTATAGAATTTAAGAGTATGTCATATGTTCATGTTTATAATTTTCTGTGTACTTTTTTCTCCTACTTCTAAAATTATTTATGAGTGAATTAAAAAAAATCAAGGAACTGAAGGTATTGGGGGGTATTATCATTTTTGTTTATAATTTTCATATTAGTTCTCTGGTGAATTGAGGATGTAGTTTAAACAATTTCCACTTTTTCAAAGTGACTTTAGTTTTTTGTTAGAAGGGTATCCACTGTGTACATGCCCCTAGTTCAGATGTACATTTTTTATAGTTATGTGTCCACATGTCCATCATTCCATTAGCCAATGAGCCCAGTGTGACCTTGGTCATTTTTGTATTTTTAGTGTTGAGAGCAGTTTGTGGTAAATACCAGGCATCAATAAATGTTGGCTGAATTGACCTTGAATGACAGATGGGAGCATGACAAGCTCAATTGGCTAAGGGGGCTGAGATTGTTAAGTACCTTTTTCAGATGTATCAGTTGAATTTAGTGATTGACAGCAAAAGGCTAGGTACAAGGGAGTATTTGTAAAGGAGAGTAGAGTATGGGTTCCATATTGGGAACAAACTAGTATCATTATTGACAGGATTAGATATAACTTTCTGTGGTGCTACCACATAGGAGTGTACCTAGTTCCAGAGTTCTAAGGAGAAGAAATCTAGATAGTAGGAACAGCTATTCGTAGCGCTGCATCTAGCCAGAGGGCAGACCAGGATTAGCTTGGGCGAGTTCTACAGGCTCTCAGGACCTGAACTTCCATGTCTGTCAAGGGAGGACACTGGACAGCGTGATTTCTAATGATTGAAAAAAAAAAAAAAAGATCTCTGGTAAGTGGCAAGAAAAAGCATGACTGACAACACCAAAAGAAATTTTGTTAAGGGACATGAGAAACATTTTTAATATTTTAGAGTTAATTTTTAAAATTCCTTAGCTCTCTGAAATAGAATGCAGAATTTTGTGTTTGTGTGTCATATGTGTGTGTGTGTATACATATATTTTTTCTTTTTTTTCCTGCAGAGAGGGTCTAACTAGGCTTTAAAAGTGTCCATGATCCAGGAAAGCTAAGAACCATCTTCTTAGCAGGGTTCTAGATCTGAGGGTCAGAAATCCTAGTGATACATGGGAGAAGTTTTAATTCCTTTTCCTTCCAAATCTCCCCATTACATCATCCCCTCATCTGTCAGTCAATCAAATATTTATAGAGAGGCTCCCATTTGAAAACATTTTGCTCTTCTAATGAAGAGAAGTAAAAAAAAAGAGGCATTATCCTGGCCCTGCCTTTTAGAGTTTTAAGGTGTGACAGGGGAAAGAGGATAAATAAATATGGAAGGGTAGCAAATGAGACTTTTGGTACAGGGCAAATATATTGACTGAAGGCTAAAGCTTCTCCCTTTTACCTTGAACACTTACAGATGATGGGAAAAAAGTTTTAACAAGTACCCAATCAATTCTTAGGAGAAGGCAATGGCACCCCACTCCAGTACTCTTGCCTGGAAAATCCCATGGACGGAGGAGCCTGGTAGGCAGCAGTCCATGGGGTGGCAAAGAGTCGGACACGACTGAGCGACTTCACTTTCACTTTTCACTTTCATGCATTGGAGAAGGAAATGGCAACCCACTCCAGAGTTCTTGCCTAGAGAATCCCAGGGATGGGGGAGCCTGGTGGGCTGCCGTCTATGGGGTCGCACAGAGTTGGACATGACTGAAGCGACTTAGCCTCAGCAGCAGCAGCAATCAATGCTTAAATCAGGAGTAGAAATTTCCACAGTTATAAATGGAGAGGTTTCCATAAAATGATTTAATACATGGTTCTCACTGAAATATGGAGGCCTTATCTGTTACACTTGTGTGGACTAGGAAGGGACTGGCTAATCACTAGGCTCAAGTTGGGATCCCATTTTACTGAATGCTGGAGGCTTGAGTTATACAGCCTATATAAAGCCAAGGCCTGGGATCAGATTCTCCCCATTAAATGTGGGAGGCTGTCCGCAGAAAACCCCTGCTTTCCTTTCTGAGGGGTTTTCTCCTTTCTCCCTTGTGGCTAAGGTCCTGAGAAGTACCACCCAGCATTACAGCATCTTGGGACCATCTTGTGTGCTCAGGGCCAGGGTGAGTAAGCAGATTACTTTGAGCTGAGAAGCCTAAACCTGGTTATCAATTTCTCCTTAAACCTACCCTGGGTTTTCTGGATAGTGATAGGAAGAAATATTTATAAAAGATAATTTCACAAATAAAAATTACATGGTGCCCAGGAAGTCCAACACCATGAATGATAAATAACAAACTGAGCAATTGGAGGTATCAATATTCAAAGAAAGGAGGCTATAGAACAATAAAAAAAAATTTTAATGAATAATTTAAATGTTTTTGAAGGTAAGGAAGAACATAGAAATGATGAAATAAAAACAGAAGGCAATGAAACAAGAACAGGTGGTTATGGAAAAATTAGAAACTTTAGGAATGAAGAAATAGTTGCTGCTGCTGCTACTGCCAAGTCGCTTCAGTCGTGTCTGACTCTGTGCGACCCCATAGACGGCAGCCCATCAGGCTCCCCCATCCCTGGGATTCTCCAGGCAAGAACGCTAGAGTGGGTTACCATTTCCTTCTCCAAGGCATGAAAGTGAAAAGTGAAAGTGAAGTTGCTCAGTAATGTCCGACTCCTAGCGACCCCGTGGACTGCAGCCTACTAGGCTCCTCAGCCTATGGGATTTTTCAGGCAAGAATACTGGAGTGGGGTGCTGTTGCCAGAGCTAAACAATTGAGTCTATGGGTGGATTAGTTTAAAATCATGGCAAAATTTAGTAGCTTAAAACAAACATTTGTTATCTCACAGTTGCTTTGTGTCAGGAATTCAGGAATGGCTTAGCTGGCTGGTTTTGGTTTAAGGTCTCTCATGAGGTTATAGTGAAGATGTCAGCAAGATCTGCCATCATGTAAAGGCCTGACTGAGGCTGGAGGTAAGATGGCTCCTTCTTGGGCCTGTTAGCAGATGACCTCAGTTCTTCCCCATGTGGGGCTCTTGTAGTGCGCTTTGATTGTCCTCATGATGTGGCAGCTGGTTTCCCCTAGAGCAAGTGAGAGAGAACACAGAGGAAGGAAGCAACAATGCTTTTTATGACCAAGTCTTAGAAGTTGTACATTGTCAGTTACACCATATTCTATTCACTAGATGAGAGTCATTAAAATTAGCCCTAACTCAAGAGGGGAGGAGTTAGACTCCACCTCTTGGAGGAAAAGCTATCAAAGGATTTGCCAGTGTATTTTAAACCCTACACAACAGACCAAATAGCATATTGCACACAGCAAAAAAAAAAAAAAAAAAAAAGAAAAAAAGAAAAAAAAATGAATTATGAAACTGGAAATCTGAGCTGAGGAAATGCCCCCAAATGTGGAATAAAGACCCAGTCAAATGGGAAACATGAAAAAAAAGTTAAGAAATCTGAATAACAGCTCAAAAGCCCCCCACCATATGTTTAAAAGGAGTCCCAAGAGGAGAAAACAGAGGAAAAGATGTGGAAACAGTATTTGAGGGCTGAGAATTTCCTGAGACTAGAGATACTATTTCCCAGATTATAAAATATCATTAGGACTGAACATTATAACTGAAAGTTAGCCAACTCTACAAGGCAGTTACAAGGCAAGAGAGGGTGAAAAAAGCTACTTCAAAGAGAGCTAGAGATTGAAAGAGTTGGAGTAGCCAGGAAAGTCTTTATAGATGGTAGTAGAAAGGCTGGGAAATTCTGCCAGGTCTGGGGGAGTGGGGAGAATTTTGGGCTCAGAGGACAGAAAGGGATCAGGTGTGGAGCTGCCATGATAGTGCCCTTGTGCCTTTTACTGACCTTTCACTGACTATGGGACCAAGTCCTCCCCACCTCCACCACTATCAAAATGCCAATAGAGATGATTGACACAGCCCTGGGACTCTGAGGCTCAAGTACAATGGCAAGGCCAGAAGACCCTGTCCTTCTCCTGAGCAGGGAAAAGGCTGCTTTCTGCCCCAAGATCCCCTCTCCAGCTCTTGGGCCTCAAACATCAAATGCTGCAGCCAAATGAAAACACTTCTCTTCTGCACCAAGGCCTCAACTCCCATTTATTTCCCCCGCTAACCCCCCAAAAAGCTGTAATTAGTAGTCAGACTTGGTTTTCCCTACAGACTTTGAGACAAGAGTAAGTGTTAATTTGAACATTTGCAAGTTAACAAATGTCTTCCAATTGGCCATGCGTCATCCAGCAGTTTTGAGAGATGCTAAGTCTCCAGAGGAGGTGGGCAGGGAGAGGGGTGGGTGGTGGGAGGTCCCAGGGAGGTGGGAGCTGGTGTAGTCCAGCCCTGACTGCATAGCCCATATCATCAGGCTGAGACTTGGAGATGTGGCAGCTTTAAAAGAAAAAAAAATGATGGGAAAAGGCAGGAGGAAGACACCTATAGCCAAACCCCAAAGAGACAAACATCACTCCTCTTGGAAGGGAGTTAAAGATTTGGCTGGGAAAATCAGTCACTTGAAGAGAGAAAACAATATCAGAGGAAAAAAAATCCCTCGGGCCAGGCAGTGTGATCCGACCCCATGAGAAATTTCTCTTAGGGTCAAACCTTTGCCCTTTGTGTCCTGGTCTCCTGATTTGGTCTGAGACTGCTCGATATATGTCTCTATGCTTAGATCACTATTGTCTGAGGCTTAGTAAAGCAGGGCCTAAGGGAACAAGTTTGGGGGAGAGAAGAGAAAAAATTATTGACAAGGAGAAATCGGAGTCATAAAACCACAACAATCTGATGGCCACATGAGCTTTCACAGTCAGTTCTTAGTCCAGTTTCTGTCTTTTCCTCTGCCTGTTGCTGTTGTTTTCCCTGGTCTGCATTTTCTCCCCAACTCTGAGCAGGTTATTTAAAAATTGGATAGAGAGGAGGTATTATCTGCTTTCCCTCCCCTCAAGGAAAAAAAGTTTCCACCATTGCCAACCACGATGGCGATTTATTCATTGTGGCTTCATTTCTAATCTCCAGGAGCATTAAGGAAAGGAGGGCACCTCCTTTGTCTTCCCTGCCTCTTTGTCTCCCTGTCACTCATTCTGTCTCCCTCCATCACTTGGTCTCCTTCTAGGTCTCTTTTCTGTTTCTCTCTGTGTGTGTATTTGGGTCTTTCTTTTCAGTTAGATTCTCCCTAGAGCCAAGTTGTGCCCAGTATATCAGCAAGCCGTTCAGCACCCTCTGCCAGCCACAGTCTCACATGCCACGCAGCCATTACATACCAAGCTGTATTTTCAACCTTGTTTGGGCACCTCTAGGTGGAGTGCACACTGTGAAACTGGTTCTTTCAGCTCTCTGGGTGATCTTTTATTTTGGTGACTCTGGGCAGACCACAGACTGAGCTCAGGCTGCAGACCGAGACCTGACCTCTTTTTATGTAGTTATATCGAAAGGGGCATCTGTGGGATAGCCACATTTTCAGGCCAATAGTTTTGGGATGGTTGTGTGTGTGAGTGTGTGTGCCATTTATTTGGGGGATGCTATTTAATTTCTGAATTCCTATGTAGTAACTTGAAAGCTTTTTTTCCCCCTCTTTTTATGAGAGAAGAAAATTGGCAATAATTCTAGCTACTGAGGAAAAGAGTGAGGCTTCCTAGAGTGGAGGCAGTGCCAAAGTTTATGTCATGATGCAGGTAGAGGGTCAAAGGAATTGGGGCGGAGGAAAGAGTGGTGACTCTGTCAGGGCTGGAAATAGCACGATGGCAGGGAGGCTGCGGGACACAAGCTCTGGGATGATTCAGATGCAAGGTGGCTCTTCTGTGACTCAAGGACCCTGATTCTGAATGCCAGGAGGAAAGCATGACATGTGGTTTGAGTGAAACTCATGGCCTTCTTGGCTTCTGTAGTGACTGAGGATGGAGGTCAAGGTTTTCAATAAATTTGACTAGCACACCAGAATTTTAGGGAAAGATTTTTTTTTTTTTAAATTGCTGTATGTTTTCCAATGAACAGGGTACTGGTTGGCCTATTGGGCTCCTGGCATTACACAGATATGTGGGAAGCCCTGGGGAAGAAGGGCTTCCTTGATATGAGCCTGGTTCAATTTCTGGGTCAGGAAGATCTGTTTGAGAAGGGATAGGCTACCCACTCCAGCATTCTTGGGCTTCCCTTGTGGCTCAGCTGGTAAAGAGTCCTCCTGCAATGTAGGAGGCCTGGGTTTGATCCCTGGGTTGGGAAGATCCCCTGGAGAAGGGAAAGGCTATCCACTCCAGTATTCTGGCCTGGAGAATTCCATAGACTCTATAATCCATGGGGTTGCAAAGAGGCGGACACGACTGAGCAACTCACTTTCACTGGGAAAGAAGGAGGAGGCCAGTTGCCTGGATAGAGACCAGGGGGAGTTTCTCTATGGGTCCAAATATGGGAGGGCCCTGGAGTTTTGCACTGAGGCCTGGTACTGGAACTCAGGCTTACTGGCAGCTGAGTAGAGATTTTTACCAGTTTCTTGCCCCTTATAAATATAATAGTAACTCAGAATCTTGGCATTTAACACTATGGGTATTTGCATGATCATCCCTTCATTATCAGCACTAATCTTTAGCAAAATTGCAAAGTAGGTGAATCCTGCCTCTGTGGCTTTAGCTTCTGCGCATTCCTCCCTCCTCCCAGCCCCCTCACTTCCTTCTTCCCTTTCAACTTTGTCCTGTGCGCCTTTCCCCTCCTTCACTCAAAATCCCATAGAAAACACAGACCTTAGCCACTTCTTTCTTAGTTCTCTTTCCCCTGACCCTTTGCGTCTCTCATTGTCTTTTGAAAGTCTTCATCCTTTTGAAGGGATAGAATGTAAGTTCCACGGGGACAGATATCTTTGTCAGTTTTATTCACTGTTGTATCTCCAATAGTGACTTAGCACAGTGCCTGGAATATAGCAGACGAATGATACATTCTATTGAATGAATGAATCAACTAAGCGAATTCAAATTTTGGTCAGCACTTAGGGACAGCTCTTCCTTGTTGGGGTGTTGAGGCGGGTTGACTGGGGGAAACAGAGGCCCAGTGTCTGTCCGTGATGTTTCTGGGGTTTCATATTCAGGCTCCCACCTCCTTGGTGCCCCCTTAAATAATGGTCAAAGATGTAGCTTTCTTTTCGACAGGCTCTCTGGGATTCTAAAATCCACTGCTTTGGTTCCTGGCAAACTTTCCATACTCTCAGGGCAAAGATGGTTTCCTTTTCCACTCTCCCAGGCCCCGGGCTTCCTTACCGTGACCTCTTCCAGTGCAGTGGTCAGTGCCTAAATGTTCATGCGTCCCTGGGGGACTGCAGCGCTGCATATGCGCTGCCTACCTCTGTCCTCATGGCGTTGGGAACGGAACAGTGTCTTCCCTTCCACGGACCTTCAGTGTCTGCATCTCCTGTGTACGGCTGCTTACTAGGAAAATCGATCTGCTTCTGGGCCGGGGCTTGAGGCCTGGTTACTTGGCCTTCAAGTCATACCTGCAAAGGACAACTGCCCTGAGCTGTCCCTCTCGGAGGACTGCCCCTTGTTAAGGTGTGAGATGGAAAGCTGACAATGGAATGAAAATATTTCAGGCTGTTTGGAGAGCTATTATTAAGATGTGCAGGGGATGTGGTATTCCTTGTTTAGGCCATTTTCAGTTTGCCAGGGAGCTCTGTGAAAGGAAAATGTGAGCCAAGGACCTAAGGTGGAAAAGGGAATATAAATGCAGGGGCATTTGTGATCTGAAAAATTCACTGGCTGTTTCGAGCTGCTGGGTGTTTGAGTTCTGCGTGTATTAAGGAGGGCTCTTCTTTTGTTTCTAGATATTCTTTCTTCATCCCTTCAGCTGGTGCGTAAATACCCATCAGCATCCTGGTCTGCAGGACCATCCCAGCCAGCCGTACCAGCCACAGAGTATTGTATACATAATGCCACACCATTAACTATGATGCTGTCACCTGGCAGAGAGAGCACTTGGTAAGTTCTGGGAGGAAAGTAGGAAGCTGCTGACTGCCCAGCTTTCTCTTATTTAATCATAAACTCAAATCCGCATTTCTCTGAAAGCAAGAAAAATCATCCAACCACCTTTTGATTACACTTTTACGCAAATTAATGTCATTTTCCTTTCCAACATTATTGACTACAGGATTCAATTTGGTCCAGCAGGCCCTGGGTAACGGGAAGGCGGCTAAGGGCCTCTGTGTTAACAGTATCCCTCTTGAGAAAGGATTCTCTGAGGAGGCCGAGAGGAAAGAGGAAGATGAGGAAGAGAAGGGGGAAGAAAAAACAACTTGCACACACACACACATACCCACATACACATACACACACACACACCTCTTCCTGTGTGCTGCGACTGCTGCTGCCACGGCGGCTGCTTCGATGCGTCTAAGATGGCACCTTGGTGCCCTGCCACATTCGGTCTCCTTGGTACCGAAGCGGCGCTCAGCTTCTTGTCACTGAGTGGATGGTGATTATCTGCACCAGGGTCTCAAGGGTGCTCAAGCTTTGCTGGCGATTGGAGCTGAGATGCTTCAGCTGAAGGATTTTAAAAGCTGTACAAGGCCAAAGAACCATTACCAGTCACTTGCTGTGTGATGCCTGTTGAAGAGGGGGTGGGTGTGGGAAGGAGGTGCTGGGGGCTCAGGGGAAGGCATATGAGATCTTTATTCCCTTCTCTCACCACTCCTCCCACCTTCCCACCTCCTCACGCCTTTTTAGCCACTGTACCCTTGCAGAACCACCGCAAGGTTATGTCATTGTGGTCTGAGAATCTATTGATCACGGCCATCAAAGATCTTTGCAGGAGTTTAGGGATTTGGGACTTTGCATAACACCCCACTCATCTGGGTTAACTCCTCCCATCCCGGCCTCGGCTCCCATCATCTCAGAGCTGAGCTGTTGGCAAAACTTGCTAATTTCTGTGACAGCCGCTTTCAGAACTATACTTAAAAGGCTGTCCAAACTGTTGTAATTGCTATTATAATAGAGCTCAGGTGCATGACCTGGGCAGGAAAGAAGTGGAGGGATTGGACCAGACATAACAAAGGGAAAAAAAAAAAACCTAGAGATGTTACTACCTCCCACAGATGTGTGTGTGCGTGCACAGACACACTTACACATGTGTACATGCGCAGATACACACATGCATTTGCCTTGTTTTGTTTCCCTTGACGGACCACAAAAGAAAGGCCCGATAGGCAGAAAGTTTCAGGTTGATCTCCTATTCCAGCGAGTTTTCTTTTAGTCTGTGAAAAATAAAAGAAATGACAGAAGCTACAGGGATACACGCTTGCATTCTTCAGCATATAAAACTTTTCAATAAATGTTTATTGATCATATAGTAACAACAGCTGTTCTAGGTACTGGCTAAAGCAGGATACAAAACAAAGTCCCTGCCTGCATGGAGAGGGCAGTCTTGACACACTGCCCCAAAACAGTCCAGATGCCTGTCTTCAAAACCTAGGAGCAAGTGAGACACCTTCTCCCCTCTCCCCTCTGCCCTGTGATCAAAAGATGACTGCATCACAGTTTTCCTCAGTGTGACTTGCACACACACACACACACACACACACACACTCAGGCACACACTCACCCATAATCATCATAGGGCTTAGTAATGCAAGGGTGAGAAAACATCTGGGTCTTGTAAAAAGTAATAAAAAAAGAAAATGTCCCAAACCCATGAGCCTTGGAGAAAAATGATGGTAGCTTTTCAGTCTGAATGACCATTGTGCTGTGGGAGGCCTTCATGTGAGCCAGACTCTGTCCACTCAGAAGGACAATCAGAGGGGCTACAGTGCATGGCAAAGTCCATTTCTTACAGTGAGAGGTGCTACTTCACTGGAAGGTACTTGGACGGGCTGTACTTGTGGGGACCTGACCATAGTTTACCCAGGATAGGGAGGGGAGGGTGGATATAGACATGAGTGTGGCTGGAGTGGTCCTGGACTGGAGGCTGAATCAGGATGTAGAGAAGAGGCCAGGGCTTGAGGGCAACATTGTACTGAGCACAAAGCACCGGGAACCCTCCTGGGATGCAGGGCATCATCACATCCAAGATGGTGACCCTTGGCATCCCATCCTGGGTGGGTCAGATTGCCCAGATGCCCCAGGAACAGGACACGCTCAGCCTGGTCAGGGGACACTTGCAGGCTTCTGGCCACAGCTGGCAGCAGAGAAGCCTCTGCCTGTTCCTCTCTCCTCTAGCACTGGGTGTCACTGCAGCGAACAAACGAACGAACGTGCATCCCTTCAGAGACTGTCTCGGAGCTTAGAATTAATCACCTGGCTGAGGACGGGTGGGGTGGAGGCTGGAGGGAGAGCAAGTCAAGAGGATGAGAGAGGTGCCACCCCAGTTCAGCAGTTCCCAAACCCCTCAGAATCTGACACTTCATCCTGTGCTGTCCTAGAGCCTCATTTGTGGAGACAGATGCCGTACCTCGGCCGAATCCAGACATTTTATGCATTAGCGTGCGGCCTTTGGATGTGCTGGGGGCTCTGTAGGTTGAAATCCCAGGCACTCATATTTACAGAGTCCTCCTTTGAGAGGTGGTAGCATTTGTGTCATTGTCGGAGGCAAGGGGATGCTGGGTCTGGGCTCTACATGGTAATGGGGGGGCACTTGGCAACCTCACGGTCCAACCTGAAGCCCCAGTCCCCAAACCCCTGCCTGGATGGGAGCTGGCAGAGGGTCAATGCAGCACACAGCACGACCCTGATTCCAGCCTGAAGCCGAGGGGGCGGCGGGGGGAGGGGGGCCCAGAGAAGAGAGCTGCTTTCCTCTCTGCTTTTTGTTTCTTCTTTTCTCTTCTCTTCTCAGTCTTCAGAATTGTGGGGCTGAATTTTGGGCGGTTCTCAAAAGGCATCTTGTTGTGGTTAAGCTTGTCCCTCCCATGCTGTTGAATCACACAATGACTTTATTCACGAGGTCACCTCTTTCAAGGCAGTTGATCAGGGAATGTGGAGACCAGCTCCACAGTGAAACCATTACCAACCAAGCCCAAACCAGGAGCGCAAGCAGGAGAAGTTGACATCTTCCTCCAAAAAGGATTTGTTTTGAAGAAATGAGAAGATAAGTCACGTGTGACTATGAGAGCGTGTGTGTGTGTGTGTGCATCACTCATAGCCTGTATCACAACATAACTGAGTGAGCTTGGTAAGCAGCTTGAACTTGGTCTTTGTGGTCCCCTGCATTTTTATAAGTAAACTGAAACACGGAAACAGTCGCTAAACTCCAGCCCCACCTCCAGAATGCTCCTCCTCCTCGTAGCCCCCCTCCCTCCTCTTCCCCCTCTCCCCTCCCCGCCTTGCACCTCCCCTCTCTCTCCTCCTTGTCAGCCGATTTCACTTCTGTCATGTTTTATCATTTCTCCTTTAGGTTTTTTTGCCTTCCTGAATACCTTTGTAGTGAGGAGTGGGCTTCCTCCCCACCTCTTCTCACTTCTGCCGTTTTTTTGTGATCTTGCCGTTTTAATGAGAGCACAGTCAATAACTATGGAGAGGTGCTGACGACATTACAAAGGAACTCACCCTTAACAAGTCAACTGTAGATGAGGTGCCAACGGAATGGACAAGAGGATTAAAGTATTTATGCCAAAATATTAGAAGCACATGCAGAATTAGTTCTCCCGTGTTAGATATTTTACTTTTGGCAAGTCCGTATTTAAAAATCTTTTATCCTTGTTTTGCTTAAAGTATTACAATAAGCCCCGGATTTTTCACAGTTACACTTGTATATTTTCACAGCTGTTTTAATCAGAAAAAATTAATGTGCTTTTGATAGCTCAGAAATCTATCACTAGCAAGAGCTTTGCAAAAAAAAAAAAATGTGCTACAGAGCAGAGTGGAATCCTCAACATTATATATTTTGCTGGCTATTTGAAATTCATAGAATTTCCTCTAAATATTTCCTTTTGCAATTCTTGCCTAAATTAATCTAACAGCTCAGGCTGACTTCTTTGATAATCTCTTTTGTTATGAATGCAGGGATTGCTATTGTTAACATTCTTTGGGAGCCAAACATGAACTGTCTGTTACTGGAGGAAAATACAATTGCTATTTTTGCTCGTATCGGAAGTATTTACTCAAATAAAATATACAACATAATGAAAAGGCAGGATTGGCAGTCTTCTTGATGGCTTTATGGCCACTGACTTAGCTACAGGGCTCCCCTGGATTTTCATGAGCTGCACAGAAAAGAACTTGACTTTTGCTTCTCCAGGTCTGGGACACTTACAGATCCTCAGAGGCACTCTTGAGTGTTGGGCATGATGAGTGTGCAAGGTCTTGGATTCAGATGCTAGGCACACATCTTGCACAGAGCAAGAGAGGAAACTACCAGGAGCAAAGTTCTGTGGGTGCACATCAGTGATAATAGGAACATCCACAATAATTGAAAAAAAAAATAAAATAAAAATCTTGCAACAAGGGAAGGAAGAGATGGGAAAGGAACAAAAGAGACAAACAAAAGTCTTGGTTGCCCCTGTCTGCCTGGCAAAGAAGAGGCTGATTTCCAGGGGAGGGAGAATCGGTGGATTAATGCGAACTTTAATACTGAAGCAGTGTGTATTTATTGCTGGTGACCACAAGACATAAATCTTGCAAGCACAATATACAATACGATGCAGCCCCCGTTTTTTTTTTTTTTTTTCCTCTCCAGTCTCAATTTGTGTGTAAGTGTGTGTTAAGTGCTGTTGAAAAATAGTGACCTTTAATAAAGGATTGTATCCTGCAACTATTTTCCCAGACACACAGTGACCTTTCAAACCAGACTGAGGTGAGGGGGGGGGTGTGGAGTTTGGACTTTGAACCGGCCAGACCCCGCTGTGCTCCTCTGTTAGCCTGGCCACTTTTTATTGTGTCACCAGGGAGCGTTCTGTATGCAAAGCAGGCCAGGCTGGCAGCCTGAACCTTTGCAAATCAATTTGTCTGTGAAGGCGAGTCCACTGGAGTGAAAGATGGTCTAACAGGGCACACTGCCCCCTCTCTTTGTGACATCATCGCCTGTGGTACTCTTGTCAGTCATGTCTGCCCAAAGGACTGTTGGAAGGAGGGGGAATGCCGGGGTGGGGGGTGGGAGGGGTTAACCCTCATGGCCAACTACAGCCTGAGAGACAGGGGTGATTTTAATAGGACAGAGCTGGGGGTAGTCTGCCTGGCTGGGAGGGTGATGAAGGAGGGTGCTGTTTGGACCCGATATTGTTGCCTGGCTGTGGTCACCAATGCTACTTATTGCCTCTCTCTCCTGATCTCAACCTGTTACAGGACCAGATTACTAGATTACTATCCCTCGGACCAGGAGAGAGCTTGGATCCTGGGGAAACGTTAAAGATCACAGTAGCATGGGAGTTCGTCCCCCACGCTACCCTCTGCCAATAACGCTGGCATCCATGAACTCTTACCTTTGGCTATTTTCCACTGAAGACTCTCGGTTACAATTCTTTCTCATAGTAAACCTTTTCATAAGGGTTAATATTATTATTGATTTCCAGAATTCTTTTCAACACTCAGGACTCTATATTAATCAGTAGATGAAAATGCCAGGAAAGATGGAAAAATTCAATTATTTTGTTCTCTAATTCAAATTTCTTGGAGAAGTTCCTTTAAAGATATGGAAATCCTGCATTTTCCATAAAATAGTGGTTAGATCAATTTCTGTATAAGCAATTAATCATCTTTATACTCCATAAAAGATGGGGAGCAAAGCTTGACTTACTCCAGCACTGCTGACTGATGAGTCTCTTGGTGAATAGGCTGTTGGGAGGACCTCAAACTCCCCAGCCTTGTATTGCTTTAAAATGTAACCCTCTGTGAACCCTTCAAGAGGATGAGCACAGGAGGGCAGGCAAAGGATGGGCTCTGGAGTGGATGAGCTTGGGTTCTAATACCCACTGTTGCTTGCCAAATTAGGGGAACTTTGGCAAGCTACCAATTCCCTTTAAGCCTTGGTTTCCTCATCTGTCAAATGAGAATGATAAGAATAGTTACTTTGTTTGGTTTTGGTGAGAATGAAAAGTTAAGGCAGGTATGCTGCTTAGTACAGTGCTGGCACGTGGTTAGTGCTCAGTAAGTGCTAGCCCTGGTAATAACAGCATATGTGATGATTACTGAGGTTAAGTACTAAATAGGATATAATTGTACACATGAATGAAGTACCACTAGCATTTTGAATAGCTTCTCCAAGCTGCTGCTAGTGCTAAGTCACTTCAGTCGTGTCCGACTCTGTGCGACCCCATAGATGGCAGCCCACTAGGCTCCTCTGTCCCTGGGATTCTCCAGGCAAGAACACTGGAGTGGGTTGCCATTTCCTTCTCCAATGCATGAAAGTGAAAAGTGAAAGTAAAGTCGCTCAGTCATGCCCGACTCTTAGCGACCCTGTAGACTGCAGCCTACCAGGCTCCTCTGTCCATGGGATTTTCCAGGCAAGAGTACTGGAGTGGGTTGCCATTGCCTTCTCCAGGCTAGGCTTCAACAATATGTGAACTGAGAACTTCCAGATGTTCAAGCTGGATTTAGAAAAGGCAGAGGAACCAGAGATCAAATTGCCAACATCCATTGAATCATAGAAAAAGCAATTCCAGAGGAATATCTACTTTTGTTTAATTGACTATGCTAAAGCCTTTGACTATGTGGATCACAACAAACTGTGGAAAATTCTGAAAGAGATGGGAATACCAGACCACCTGACCTGTCTCCTGAGAAACCTGTATGCACGTCAAGAAGCAATAGTTAGAGCTGGACATGGAACAACAGGCTTGTTCCAGATTGGGAAAGGAGTACGTCAAGGCTGTATATTGTCACCCTGCTTATTTAACTTACATGCATAGCACATCATGTGAAATATCAATAACCTCAGATATGCAGATGAAACCACCCTTTATGGCAGAAAATGAAGAGGAACTAAAGAGCCTGGCTTAGAACTCAACATTCAAAAAATGAAGATCATGGCATCTGGTCCCATCACTTCATGGCAAATAGATGAGGAAACAATGGAAACAGTGACAGACTTTATTTTTTTGGGCTCCAAAATCACTGCAGATGGTGACTGCAGCCATGAAATTAAAAGATGCTTTCTGCTTGGAAAAAAGCTATGACAAACCTAGACAGCAGTCCATGGGGTCACTAAGAGTGGGACACAACTGAGTGACTTCACTTTCACTTTTCACTTTCATGCATTGGAGAAAGAAATGGCAACCCACTCCAGTGTTCTTGCCTGGAGAATCCCAGGGACGGAGGAGCCTGGTGGGCTGCCGTCTATGGGGTCGCACAGAGTCGAACATGACTGAAGTGACTTAGCAGCAGCAGCAGCACACAGCATATTAAAAAGCAGAGACATTACTTTGCTGACAAAATTCCATCTAGTCAAAGCTATGGTTTTTCCAGTTGTCATGTATGAATATGATGGTGCTCAATCACTCAGTCCTGTCCAACTCTTTGCAACCCCATGGACTTCTTTGCAGCCCATCAGGCTCCTCTGTCCATGGATATGAGAGTTGGACCAAAAAGAAGGCTGAGTGCTGATGAATCTATGCTTTTGAACTGTGCTGTTGGAGAAGACTCTTGAGAGTCCCTTGGACAGCAAGGACATCAAACCAGTCAGTCCTAAAGGAAATCAGTCCTGAATATTCATTGGAAGCACTGATGCTAAAGCTGAAGCTCCAGTACTTTGGCTACCTGATACAAAGAATCGACTCATTTGAAAAAACCCTGATGCTGGGAAAGACTGAAGGCAGGAGAAGGGGATGATAGAGGTTGAGATGGTTGGATAACATCACTGACTCAATGGATATGAGTTTGAGCAAGCTCTGTGAGATGGGGAAGGACAGGGAAGCCTGGCATGCTGCAGTCCATGGGGTCGCAGAGTTGGACATGACTGAGTGACTGAACAACAATCATCCGTGACACACTTGCTTCACTTTAAAGATCTTTAGATGTTCAGGCAGAAGTTGTGTTTCCTTTTGCAGATTATCATGTTTGATTTAAAGCTATTGACATATGCACTATTTTATATATATTTATATATATATATATAATATTTGTGTTATACACACATCATTTTTTTTTCTGACTACCAATCTGTTTTCAGTTATAACCCCCAAGTGTAGGACACTACAGTTTATTTATGTACCATGTCCTTTCTACGTGGGATCACAGGATGATTTACAGAGTCAGTGGTGAGCGGACAGGGAGAAAATGTTTGGGGGAAGGATTAGAGAGGGAAAGTCAGTGTGAGGGAAGACTAGCACCCATTTGTAAAGAGCACAGACATGATTGCCTTGGGCTCAAGTCTGAAAGAAAAATTCCAAAACAATACAGTTTTTAAGTTGAGTTTCACTATAAAAATGGTGAAGGGGAATTGATTGAATGTACATCATTTTGAGGGGAAAATATTTGGAAGAGTAATGGGGGATTTGAGAAGGATTATGGACACAGGTAGGGATTTCAGAGAGGCCCAAAGTAAGATGGAATGTTCTAGGTGATGAAAAGGAAGTATTAGAGGCAGAAAGCTAGTAATGAAGTCAGATATCAGATACCGGAACCAAAGTTAGGATCCTAGGATCTCTTAAAAACAGTAATATGATACAAAAAACCAACATCCCAAACAGATAAACACAGAAACAATCCTCTTAGCCACAAGTTAGTGGTGTAAAATGAAGATATTGAAAGTGCAAGCAAAAAAAAAAAAAAAAAAAAAAAAGAAAGAAAACAAACACAAAAACCCTTATATCAAGCATCAATTATGAAGCACTGCTTACTTTGGGATTAAAAGCAGATATAATGCTTAGTATGGAAGCAATTAGTTATATATTCCAGAACATGAAGAAAGGATGATTAAAAATAGGACACGTAAGTTCAGCAGGTTCTTGTTTTCTCATTTCTGAATTCAGTTACCTGGAGATAACTGGATGAAAAAACTGGGTGTTTCCAAAGCCTAACCAACAAAATTAGCACCTGAGGTGGGCAGCGCCCCAGTCCCTCGGCTTACCGAGAGTTCATCACGCTCCCTAAGTGAGAGCTGAACCAAGATCACTGTAACCAAGCCTGGACAAGGCCAGGATAAGAAGCAAGGGAAGGTGGGTGAGGCGGCTAACTTACTGGGAAAAAGAGGAGCACAGACTGTTCTTAGGAAGGCTGGCAGTGTTGATACCTTGAAAAGTGCTTAAGCATGATGCTTCCAGTGTACCCAGGGCTGAGCTGGAAAAAGTGATACGGAAAGCTGGAAGTAGTGTGACCTCTGTGAGCTTGTTAGATTCTGCTCGGTTTTTCTTAGACCTTGGAAAACCCTTGTTGAATTGTCTCCTTCAGCTGCTTATGAATAAAAGGGATTACATTATCTTGAAGGCCTCTTCTACAGTGAGAGAAAGTTGATGACTATTATCAACTGGAATTATGGAGAAAAATGAGAAGAGATTAGGAATCCATAATGAGACAAAAGAAGGGGCATTCGTCACCTAGGGCAGGGCAGCCATCGCCAGACGGAAGTGAAAGTCTGGGTGAAAGTGATGTGGAAGGAGGTGATTGGTAGGATCACAGACCTTTAATACGGAAAGGAAACTCAGACACCGTCTTTCTCCCTCTGTCCACAAAGAAGCGATCGCAGAGAAATTTTCTGCTATTCTTGGGCTATAGCATGTGGTCTGACAGGAGCCATGTTTTGGGGCCCAGTCCAGTTTGGTACTCCAAACATCCCTGAGGCATTAACATTTTAATCAGTTTAAGGCAATGTGTATGAGGAAAGTAAGAAATGGAAAAGAGCAGGATCTCTTATCCTAACAACCTCAGATTGGTGATTTTACTCATCAAATGAGAAGCCAGCATCTCCTTTGGCATCTCTACCTGTGGGGTGGGAGCTTCCTGGTGGTTTCCCGTTGCTTAGGCAGAATGCTTGTGATTTTTGGACAAGGTGCCGGGTGCATCATGTGAGGTCCTCTCTGGGAATATAGCTAGCATAGTGCCCACTAGTGGAGTGTCTCACTATGCTCCGATGCTAAATTGTATACGTTCCTTTCAGTTACGGTGTGATGCCTTGAGGGCAGGGCCCATATCTCTATAGTAACATCCCCTAGACTCTACGACAAGTGGCCAGAAACTCGGCAAGTGGAATAACCTTGTCACGTGGGTACTGAAGGGGTAGGGGAAGGAGGAGAAGAGGCTGGAGAAGAGATCCCCCAACTGTTGGGAAGGGTGGTGTGTGCGTGGTTAAGAAAAAGACATATGGGTGGTTAATAACTTTTTTTCTGAATCCTTGTAAACTTTATCTAAATATCTTTTCTGCTTAGAGCTTATCTGATCTCCACAGGGGTCATGGAAAGCTGCTCGGTCTGGGTGCTTGTCTGGATTTATAGCTGTGGATACCAATGTTCCAGGACAGTGCATGTCCTCAGGAAGGCAGGGGTTGGAATGGACAGCAGAGGCACTTTGCTGTGTGTAGCACTCTGTCATTTTGCAAGTGTCTTCAGAAAGTGGATCTCCAGGTAGAGTTGCCAGATAGAATATAAAACACTCAGTGCTATTTGAATTTCAGATAAATAACCAACAATCTTTTAATACGTGTCTGCCCAGAATATTGCATGGAACATACTAAGACTAAAAAATTGTCATTTATCTGAAATTCAAATATAGTTGGGTGTCCTATCTTTTCTATTTTTTTCCCCTTAAATCTGACAGTAGTATCTCTAGGTAGAAGATTGGCATGATGGTTAAAGTCCAAACACTGTTAATATGGATGCTGTTTGTACTCCAAGCTCTGTAACTTACTAGCTTTCTGTCTTTGGGTAAAGTTTCTTTTTTAAAATGCAACCAGAGTTTTCCAGTGTGTGCCAGGCCATGTGGTGAGGCCTGGCCATGTGGTGTGCCAGGCCATGTGGTGAGGCCATGTGGTGAGGTTATAAGGAGAGAATGCCAGTACATAGTGGCTGAGGAAGTTGCAGTAACTGTTGGTGGCCTGGTATCAGACAGCCAGGCATTTCTATACCCATGTAGCAGAGATGTCTCAAGCTTCGACTCAGAGTTCAGCTTTTCCTACTAGGTTGGTTGTACTTGGCTTTTGTTTTGCTGCTGTCTTGACTTGGTAAAGCAGATTCTGCTGCAGATTCGCCTGGTGCTACCTGTCTTTTGAGAGCAGGGAGAGCAGGCCTGGCCCTCACACATGCATCCAGTCAGTTCACTCGCTCAGTCGTGTCCGACTCGTTGCGACCCCATGGACTGCAGTACACCAGGCCTCCCTGTCCATCACCAACTCCCAGAGTTTACACAAACTCATGTCCATTGAGTCGGTGATGCCATCAACCATCTCATCCTCTGTTGTCTCCTTCTCCTCCCGCCTTCAATCTTTCCCAGCATCAGGGCTTTTTCCAATGAGTCAGTTCTTTGCATCAGGTGGCCAAAGTATTGGAGTTTCAGCTTCAGCATCAGTCCTTCCGATGAATATTCAGGACTGATTTCCTTTAGGATGGACTGGTTGGATCTCCCTGCTGTCCAAGGGACTCTCAAGAGTCAGGAGGAGCCAGGAGGCAGGCAAATCCCTTTGCCTATCAGCACCTGCAGCCAGCAGGGAAGAAAGGGGCATTTTTTCCCCCAGGGGTTTGGGTCATGAGCCTTTGATGCTGCAAGCTATGACCCAGGTCACAGTAGGCTGAGAAGCACTTCCTGACATCTCCCTTCCCATAACCATCAGAGGCCCTGCCCTAGAGGAATCCTTGGCTCAATTCTTGCCATCCACTTATGCAGGACAGCCTAACCCATACTTATTCCTGGGCTAATTTACATATTACTAATTGTTCCTCCTGGGAAGTAGGTATGTTAGGAGGACACAATGAGTGCAAGCCAGTAGAAACCTGACTTAAGCAAAAGGGAGATCTGGGGTCCCATAACCCAATCTCAGCAGAGCAGCAGGGACTGCCTTAGGGATCACTGCAGCCAGAGCTCAACCGTGGTCACTACTCTCAGGTTCTGCCTTCTCTTTGTTCTCTTCATTTTCTCTAACCACAGATGGTTTCTCTCTTCTGAAAGGGAACAGGCAGCTCCTGAGTTTCATGCTTATAACCTCACAATCAGAGAGGGAGGAGTTCCTCTCTCCCAGTTCCTGATAGGGAAATCTATGGGGAAGGATCTTATTGGCCCAGCTTGGGTCATCCCTGAACAAATCATTGTGACCAGAGAAAGGGGTGGCTCATCTTTGTGGCTATCTTTGGACAAGTCATTGTAGCCAGAGGGGTGAGCTGCTTGGCCCTCATCAGAACCATTGGTTATGCTGCAAAAAGAGCAGTTTCCAAAACGTTGGCTGAGGGAGTGCTATTATCAGAAGAAGGAAGGGTTGATGTCTGTGTCCTCTTGTAAATGAAGAGCTCAGGGCAAGGAGAGTCTGGGTTGGGTTGGACTGGTTGGATCATTTTCTTGAGGTGGGAGGTTACCTGGGTCATGGAGATGGGATAACTGACATCTAATTTAGTCTCTGCTGAACCATACATCATTTTGGTCTGATCTGGGCAGTGGAATGGGGCTGATGGTAACTTCTAAAGGAAAAACAGAGGTATGCTTATGGCTTTCAGTACTTAAGAGGGTAGTTACATCTATGGACATTCTACTAGGCCTTTACTTGATGTCTAGTAAAGTATTAGGGTGTCTCATTTAGCTCAGTGGTAAAGAATCCGCCTGCCAATGCATGAGATGTGGGTTGATCCCTGGGCTGGGAAGATCTCCTGGAGAAGGGAATGGTAATGTACTCCTGTATCCTTGCCTAGAAAATCCCATGGACAGAGGAGCCTCATGGGCTTCAGTCCATGGGGTTCAAAAAAGTCGGACACGACTGAGAACACAGTATAAAGTACTAAGTACTTTAGGAGTTTCAAAATCAACAGAAGACAAGATCTCATCCTTTGAGGAATGGGAATTCTTAAGGAATTTATAATCTTCTTAGGTTGACAAGATATCCACAGGTGAAACACTTTAAAAAAGCCTTATTTTTTACTTTAAATTATTTATTTATTTATTTTTGGCTGCTCTGGGTCTTCTTGGCTGCATGTGGGCTTCTTGTTACGGTGGCTTCTTGTTGTGGAATGTGGGCTCTAGGGTTTGTGGGCTTCAGTAGTTGCAGTGCACGGGCTTAGCTGGCCCACAGCATGTGAGATTTTCCTGAACCAGGGATCAAACTGGTGTCCCCTGCATTGGCAGGCAGATTCTTAACTACTGGACTACCAGGGAAGTCCTAGAAAACTCTTTAAGGAAGTCCCAGATGGTGTCTGAGCTCTGAGTTCCATGATACATCAGGGCAAGGGGATCAGGTCTGTGGGCTGAAAGAAATGGGGAGGCTGCCTAGGGTGATGTGAGCTGGGGCTTAGAGAACAAAGTGCAGGGTGAATGCTGAGGCTGAACTCACAAATAATAAAGGTTTTTAAAAATTTTAGTGTGCTTTAGGATAAATAAATGAAAATTGGGTTTTGTGAAGTATGTAGCCCGGGTTGATGCTACCTTAGGATGAAGACTCAGGTTTCTTGTCCTCAAAAATAAGAAAATAAATGTTTGTTTTTTGTTTGTTTGTTTTTACCATACTAAAACTTAGGGTTTGGCAAAGGGCAATTTGATTTCTATGGATATCTCTGCTTTGCTAATGTTCCAGGAGGTACTTAGCTATTGCTGTTTATTCACTAAGTCACGTCCAACTCTTTTGCAACACCATGGGCTGTAGCCCTCCAGGCTTCTCTGTCCGTGGGATTTCCCATACAAGAGTACTGGAGTGGGTTGCCATTTCCTCTTCCAGGGGATCTTCCCAGCCCAGGGATCAAACCCATATCTCCTGCATTGGCAGGCAGATTTTTACCACTGAGTCACCAGGGAAGCTGTGGATCATGTAAATAATCATAGACTAGGGAAAAATCACTGATACATTTTATCTTAAGCAAGCTAAAACTTGTTTATGAATGAATAAATGGGAAATGTTAAGAGAGAAACATTAAAAAAAAAAAAAACAGTTGGCAAATCAGGCAAGTCTTCATAAATATTGTGAGGATACAGGAAGAAGCAGATGTGCAGGGAAGGACAGGATTTTTAAAGTCTAGAGGATCCTGGTTTGAATTTTATCTCTGAAGCTTACTAAGAAGCATGAGCCTGCATAATAAAAGGGGAATGAGGGTGGTACTTCAGAGGATTTTATTTTTGAGGATACAACAGATTATCTGTGCAAATACTTAGGGTGGTACTTGGCAAGTAGTAGAGACTTAATAAATGGTTGTCATTATTGTTGACATAAAATATAAATATGTGTGGGTAGTAGGGGCAGGAACCATCATGGTTTAACACCTATTATGTGCTGAACACTGGACTATGTACGTATTTTACATGAATGATTAAATGCCATTGCCACAAAAGACATGTGAGGAAGATGCTGTGATTTTCATTTTAGAGATGAGGAGACTCTGCCACAAGGAGGTTAAGGGGCCCCACCCAGCTCAGTTTGAACCAGGGTGTGTCTGACTCCAGAGTTTTGCTCTCTTTTCCTTAGAGGGCAGATCAAAGGTGGCTGGTGAGGACTGGCAGGCAATTTCCTGGTCAGGGTGCTACACTGTAGACTTTTTTTCAGGTGTTTTGGGAGGGACCCAGAAGGTTGGGGGTGAGGGGCAGCGATGCAAACCCAGTAGAAATGGTTGGTAAAGGCAAGATATAGGTGGGAAATCTCTTCTTTAGCCAAACTCCATAATAAGCTCCTAAAGCAGCATTTCCCCAGGAATGCCAGAATCAGAGAGAGAGAGAGAGAGAGAGAGAGAGAGAGAGTGCCTAGGAACTGATTTCCTGAGGAGGTTTGCTTAGCAAAGATGGCAGATTCTTCTGGCAAGATGGCGGAGGAAAAGGATGTGTGCTCATTTTCTCCTGCAAGAACTCCAAAATTCCAACATGCTACTGCACAACCATCCACAGGAGAATGTCGGACGCCATGGAAGAAAGATACCCCATGTCCAGGGGCAAATGAGAAGGCCCAGCAAGATGGTAGGAGGGGTGAAATCACATTTAGAATCAAACTCCATACCCACCAGAGATGCTTGGAGGGCTCAAATAAAACCTTATGTACACCAGGACCCAGAGACCCCACAGAGACTGAACCAGACCCGTGTTTGAGTCTCCTGTGGAGGTATGGGTCAGCAGTGGCCTGCTGCAGGGGCAGGGGCTCTGGTCACACAGACTGTCTTGGAGGTCGCCATTAACCCCACCATGGAGCCATCAAGCAGACGACCCACAAACTGCAGAACAATTATGCCAAAGACATTCTCATACTGTTAAGAAAGTTCTAGGACCCACAACAGATTTTCCAGCCTGGGGATCTGGTGAAGGGACTGAGAAGTCCCAGGGAATTTGACTTTGGAGGCCAGTGGGATTTGATTACAGAACTTACATAGGACTGGGGAAACAGATGCTTTGAGGGCACAAACAAAACCTTGTGAGCACCAGGAGCCAGGAGAAAAGAGAAGTGACCTCACAAAAGACTGGCCCAGACTTGCCTGTGAGTGTCCAGGAGTCTTCGGGGGTGGCGTGGGTCAGCAGCGGCCTGCTGCAGGCTTGGGGCAGTAAGTGTGACAGTGCATGCACAGGACCTTTCGAAGGAGCTCACCATTATCTTCATTACTTCCACCATAGTTTGGTTCCAGGTCAAATAACAGGGAGGGAACAGAGCCCCACCCATCAGCAGAAAATTGGATTAAAGATTTACTGAGCATGGCCCCCTCCATCAGAATAAGACCCAGTTTCCCCCACAGTCAGATTCCCTTGTGGCTCAGATGGTAAAGCATCTGCTTACAATGTGGGAGACCCAGGTTCAATCCCTGGGTCAGGAATATCCCCTGGAGAAGGAAATGGCAACCCACTCCAGTACTCTTGCCTGGAAAATCCCATGGACAGAGGATCCTGGTAGGCTACAGTCCATAGGGTCACAAAGAGTCAGGCACGACTGAGTGACTTGTCAATGTCCCCCACAGTCAGTCTTTCCCATCAGGAAGTTTCCATAAGCCTCTTATCCTTACCAAACAGAATGAAAACCACAATCATAGAAAACTAATCAAACTGATCACATGTGCCACTGCTGCTGCTGCTGCTGCTAAGTTGCTTCAGTCGTGTCTGACTCTGTGTGAGCCCATGGACTGCAGCTTACCAGGCGTCTCCGTCCGTGGGATTCTCCAGGCAAGAACACTGGAATGGGTTGCCATTTCCTTCTCCATTGCATCAAAGTGGAAAGCGAAAGTGAAGTCGCTCAGTCGTGTCCGACTCTTAGCGACCCCATGGACTGCAGCCTACCAGGCTCCTCCATCCATGGGATCACAGCCTTGTCTAACTCAGTGAAACTATGAGCCATGCCATGTAGGGCCAACCAACATGGACAGGTCAAGGTGGAGAGTTCTGACAAAACATGGTCCATTGGAGAAGAGAATGACAAACCACTTCAGTATTCTTGCCTTGAGAACCCTGTGAACAGTATGAAAAGGCAAAAAGATAGGACACTGAAAGATGAACTCCCCAGGTCAGTAGGTGCCCAATATGCTACTGGAGAAGAGTGGAGAAATGACTCAAGAAAGAATGAAGAGGCAGAGCCAAAGCAAAAACAATGCCCAGTTGTGGATGTGACTGGTGATGGAAGTAAAGTCTGATCCTTTAAAGAGCAGTATTGCATGGGAACCTGGAATGTTAGGTCCATGAATCAAGGTCAACTAAAAGTGGTCAAACAGGAGATGGCCAGAGTGAACGTTGACATTTTAGGAATCAGTGAACTAAAATGGACTGGGATGGGTGAATTTAACTCAGATGACCATTATATCTACTACTGTGGGCAAGAATCCCTTAGAAGAAATGGAGTAGCCATCATGGTCAACAAAAGAGTCTGAAATGCAGTACTTGGATGCAATCTCAAAAACGACAGAATGGTCTCTGTTTCCAAGGAAAACCATTCAATATCACAGTTATCCAGGTCTATGCATCGACCAGTAATGCTGAAAGAGCTGAAATTGAACAATTCTATGAAGACCTACAAGACCTTCTAGAACTAATACCTCCAAAAGATGTCCTTTTCATCATAGGGGGCTGGAATACAAAAGTAGGAATTCAAGAGATACCTGGAGTAACAGGTAAATCTGGCCTTGGAGTACTAAATGAAGTAGGGCAAAGGCTAATAGGGTTTTGCCAAGAGAACACACTGGTCATAGCAAATACCCTCTTCCAACAACACAAGAAAAGACTCTATACATGGACATTAACAGATGGTCAATACTGAAATCAGATTGATTATATTCTTTGCCGCCAAAGATGGAGAAGCTCTATACAGTCAGCAAAAACAAGACTAGGAGCTGACCGTGGCTCAGATCATGAACTCCTTATTGCCAAATTCAGACTTATATTGAAGAAAATAGGGAAAACCACTAGACAATTCAGGTATGATCTAAATCAAATCCCTTACAATTATACAGTGAAAGTGACAAATAGATTCAGGGGATTAGATCTGATAGAGTGCCTGAAGAACTATAGATGGAGGTTCATGACATTGTACAGGAGGCAGTGATCAAGACCATCCCAAGAAAAAGAAATGCAAAAAGGCAAAATAGTTGTCTGAGGAGGCCTTACAAATAGCTGAGAAAAGAAGAGAAGCTAAAGACAAAGAAGAAAAGGAAAGATATATCCATTGGACTACAGAGTTCCAAAGAATAGCAAGGAGAGATAAGAAAGCCTTCCTCAGTGATCAGTGCAAAAAAAATAGAGGAAAACAACAGAATGGGAAAGACTAGAGATCTCTTCAAGAAAATTAGAGATACCAAGGGAACATTTCAAGCAAAGATGGGCACAACAAAGGACAGAAATGTATGGACCTAACAGAAGCAGAAGATATTAAGAAAAGGTGGCAAGAATACACAGAAGAACTATACAAAAAAGATCATCATGACCCAGATAACCATGATGGTGTGATCACTCACCTAGAGCTAGGCATCCTGGAATGTGAAGTCAAGTGGGCTTTAGGGAGCATTACTATGAACAAAGCTAGTGGAGGTGATGGAATTCCAGGTGAGCTATTTCAAATTCTAAAAGTTGATGCTGTGAAAGTGCTGCACTCAATATGCCAACAAATCTGGAAAATTCAGCTGTGGCCACAGGATTGGAGAAGGTCAGTTTTCATTCTAATCTGAAAGAAGGGAAATGCCAAAGAATGTTCAAACTACTGCACAATTGCACTCATCTCACACACTAGCAAAATAATGCTAAAAATTCTCCAAGTCAGGCTTCAACAGTACATGAATCATGAACTTCCAGATGTTCAAATAGATTTAGAAAAGGCAGAAGAACCAGAGATCAAATTGCCAACATCCATTGGATCATAGTAAAAGCAAGAGAGTTCCAGGCTCCTCCATCCATGGGATTTTCCAGGCAAGAGTACTGGAGTGGGGGTGCCATTGCCTTCTCTGAGAAAAACATCTACTTCTGCTTTATTGACAATGCCATAGCCTTTGACTGTGTGGATCAGAAGAAACTGGCAAATTCTGAAAGAGATGGGAATACCAGACCACCTGACCTGCCTCCTGAGAAATCTGTAAGCAGGTCAAGAAGCAACAGTTAGAACTGGACATGGAACAACAGACTGGTTTCCAAATCGGGAAAGGAGTAAGTCAAGGCTGTATATTGTCACCCTGCTTATTTAACTTATATGCAGAGTACATCATGTGAAATACCGGGCTGGATGAAGCACAAGCTGGAATCAAGATTTCTGGGAGAAATATCAGTAACCTCAGATATGCAGATGACACCACCTTTATGGCAGAGAATGAAGAGGAACTAAAGAGCCTCTTGATGAAAGTGAAAGAGGAGAGTGAAAAAGCTGGCTTAAAACTCAACATTCAGAAAACAAAGATCATGGCATCCAGTCCCATCACTCCATGGCAAATAGATGGAGAAAAATGGAAACAGTGACTTTAACAGACTTTAATTTTTTGGGCTCCAAAATCACTGCAGATGGTGATTGCAGCCATGAAATCAAAAGATGCTTGCTCCTTGGAAGAAAAGCTATGACCAACCTAGACAGCATATTAAAAAGCAGAGACATTACTTTACCAACAAAGGTCCATTTAGTCAAAGCTATGGTGTTTCCAGTAGTCATGTATGGATGTGAGAGTTGGACTATAAAGAAAGCTGAGTGCCAAAGAATTGATGCTTTTCAACTGTAGACTTGGAGAAGACTCTTGAGAGTCCCTTGAACTTCAAGGAAATCAAACTAGTTAATCCCAAAGGAAATCAGTCCTGAATATTCACTGGAAGGACTGATGCTGATGCTTAAGCTCCAGTACTTTGGCCACCTGATGTGAAGAACTGACTCATTTGAAAAGACCCTGATGCTGGGAAAGACTGAAGGCAGGAGGATAAGGGGACATTAGAGGATGAGATGGTTAGATGGCATCACTGACTTGATGGACATGAGTTTGAGCAAGCTCTAGGATTTGGTGATGGACAGGGAAGCCTGGCATGCTATAGTTCACGGGGTTGAAAAGAGTTGGACATGACTGAGCAACTGAACTGAACTTTGCTAAACAAGTGTGACCTTTCCCTTCCCTTGGGTCAGTGCATCCTCTCTTAGGGATGCCTAGAGCCCTTGGGAGCCCTTTTGCTTCTGTAACCCCTCTCCACATCATGGAGGAAGGATGTTGGCTTGAGCTCCCTACGTTGTGGTGGCAGTGGCCCCTGCCTTGGCCATAACTCCCATCTAATGAAAACATTGCAAGATGGACAAGGCTTAAAGCAAAGCCGAGCCACTGATGTGTGGGCAGGTGTAGGCAAAAAAAAAAAAAAAAAAATGTGGTGGGGGGTTAGCATGCAAAGTTGAATTGCTGAGATAACAGGATATCTTAATAGCGTGGGAAAGGGGATTGTGAGATCAAAGGCCATGATAAGAGGGTGATTACTTCATCATGACTCTTCTGAGGAGAAGGACAGTCATATACAGAGAGCAGACACCCCCCCACCCCGTTTCTTTGATTTCAAAGTGGGAAACACTCAACCCAACCCCAAACAGCCTGGCCCCCTTCCCTAACTCCCCACACTCCCCTGGCTGATTCTGCCCTGGTGTTATTGGCTGATGGAATGCCTGACTTTCAGTGCCCACCACATTTGCTCTTGTGTGATTTTATTTTTATTTCCAGCTCATATTTTTATTTCTTCAAAGCTAAATAATTTTCTCTGTGGAGCATCCTGGTTTTTGCTTGAAGTCTTGCCTATATCCTTTACTTGGTTGTAACCATTGGGAGTTGATTTGGAGGCTTTTTAAACAAAATTATTGCATTTTAAGAAAGACACACCAGTTTACCAGCATTATTTCTAGTCCTTAAAATTCAAAGCAGTTTTTTAGAGACTGTTCTTTGCTTTTGGAGATGGAGCCGATTTCAGTTTATAGCTCGTTGTCTTCACACCCATCTCGGTGACTAATACTGTAAGATGGATTTCCTTTTTTTTTTTTTTCCTTCCTTGAAGTGGGTTTCAAATCCCCAAAGAATTTCTGGGAGGGGAAGAAAAATCCTTTAATTGAAAGCAAGAGAAAACAAAACAAAAAAGCATAAGAGAGCTGACAAAAATATCATGTTTAATGAAACCAAGTTCCATTCCTGCAGATGGCTGTGGAAGGCACAGAATGACCTAAAGATAGAAAAACGGGTTTTCTTTATGTGTCTTGTAAAGGGTGGTTTCTCTTTTGAGTGTCACACGAGTGACTGGCCAGTGCCTTGCAGAACCCGTGAGTGAGCAGGTAGGAGTCCAGCTACCCTTCAGGCTGTATAGGGTCCTGTGCTGAAGTGGCTTGTGTGGGCATCCTGGGCTCTGCTCTCCACTGACCGCTAGAGCATGGGCAGCATGTTCCACATTGTTCGGCACTGGGTCAGACGCCCTCAAGTCTAGACTCAGCCACTTAGCAGCTGTGTGACTTCAGGCAAGGGACTTAACCTCCCTGGGCCTCAGTTTTCTCCTTTGTAAGAGTCAGACTGGACTGAGCAACTGAACTGAATTGAACTGAAGCTGACAGGAATCATATCTACCTGCATGGTTACCTGGGAGGATTACTTAAGATTCAGAGTGGAATGTTCTTGGCACAATGTCTGACCCTTAAGAAAGGGTGCTGGTTCTTCCTATGGCCTGATCCGCCCTGCTGTGTGTGCAACCAGATTGTAATCTCCGTGAGGAGGGGCTGGGCCTTGTACACCTGAGGAGCTTCTCTGGTGCCGGAGACCAAGGAGACCCTTACAGTCTGTGGGGGCTGAATGAATAACAGAATTACTGAGGCAGATTTCTTAAAATAACCCAAGAAAGTACCAGTCTTGCTGAACTTCCCTCTTAAACAAATTAAACAAAACCCATAAAGAAATAAGCACATTGAAAGACTCCACAAGTTTGAAATTAACTTTATTTCATTAGGAATTAATGACTTTGAACGTTTTCCCATTCTGCTGTCAATTCTTGCATCTCTAGTGACTTTTCATTTTCTACCTTCTGTCTATGAAATTACTGTCCTTCAGACTGAGAGAACTTGGGCAGTTTTTGTGGCTGGAAATGGACTTGACCTTTTTCCATTAGGAAAGGGTGTTGTGGTTGTAAGAATGGCATATGGACCTCTGGTCCATGAGACTCCAAGGTAGGAAAGGCGTAGTTTATTTTGGAATCTTCTTTGCTAGAGAACAGGGGAAGCTGCGTATCTCAAATCCCCTCTTTCTATCTTCCTCTTCACGCACACTGTCTCCCCCCAGACCAGGGCTATTTCGCACCCTCAACTGGAGTCTCAGACTTCCTCCAATGCCCCTAGCCTGCATGCGTTTTTCTTGACTTCACTCCTTTTCTCCTGCTTGCCCTCTCTTCAGTTAACACCTTCTGTCTTTGGTTTTCCAGCCCAACAGTTCATCTCTCTGCATGCTGTTTGCTCATCTCTGTCCCTTTTATGATGAGCACGGACATCTTAATTCCTTGCATTGGGTTTGCTGAACCCGGGCGGGGGTAGGGGGGAGGGTAGGGGCCATTGTCTCTCACTTTCTCCCCTTTTCCTATTCGCTTTCTTTCTCTCCCTTAGTTTCAGTCCATGTACCTGGCAGCTACATTTCTGAGTGGAGTTTCCTACTTTAATGCATTCAGAAACCCCCTTTTTTTGTCCTTTACTTGATAAAAATTCTATATCATACCTACCAACCCAAATTGGCCCAAAAGATAAATAGCAGCTACTTTTTCTTTTTCAAATTACAAAAGGTTTCCCTCTAGGAACAATAGCTGGTACACTGACAAGTGAATCAATTTATTAAAACGATTTATAGTTCACTTTTATGAAATATGTCTATTCTGTAATTTGAGGCAAACCTGTGTTCCTTTATGGGTTTTTTATCCCATCACTTTTTCACTCTCTCTCTTCCCTGCCCCATCCTAGCTGTGGCTAGTGTGGTAGAAACTTAGCAGCATGTGCACCTTAATACAGTCACCTGGTAAATCAGGTCTAGATCTCTTTGATTTGCATCCTTCCCTTGCTTTGTCAGGGCAAGACAGCAGGGATGGCGGTAAGGGTGCGAGATTGATTTGAAGGGACTGACACTGCTTTTTAATCACTTGGGCAGCATACCCTTCCCTTTGGCTTTGTTTTTGTTCAGAGGCTTTTAAGCCTGTTAAGTCACACCTTGTCTCCCAATCATTGCCTCCTCCATATTAAAGTCTATTGCTCCCTTCAATAGAGATGGAGTGAAAACTGGGAAATTTACAGGCAAACCACAGGTTTTCACTGAGCAGTAAGATTCATCTGGGCATGATAGTGTGGTGTGAAGTAACACCAAGGAAGAGAAGACAGGCAGGGGGCTGGAAAGCACCTCACTTCCCATGGGGCCTGTGGGTTCTGAATGCATGAAGCCTGTAGATCCTGAACAGTAGGAGGCACCTGTGTTTGGGGGACTGGTTTATGATGCCCCCTACTTGTTTGGTGTGATATTTGGGTTCCATATTTTAAAAATTGATTTCTTTCAAATAGTCTCAAACTGTCTTACTGTTTCTTCTCTGCCAATGCCAAGAGCAGCATGGGTTAAATCTAGTTGGCTGTGCTTGTGCATAATTTCTGTCTCTCTGTCTCTGTCTCTCTCTCTCTCTGTCTCCCTGTGTCTCTGGACTTGATTGGTTTAATTTCCATTATGAAAGGTGAAGTCCTGGTAGGGAGTTGGGGGATTGGCTTTGAGAACAAATCTAACAGCACATGGTTGGAACACTGTGCCTGAGATAACCGCCACCCGCCCACCGCCGCCCCTCCCACACCCCCGCCACTGCCTTTTATTTTCTTTAAGGGCAATAAGGTGACTGAGTCTGGGTGCAGTCAGGACATCCCCAGGAGAGCCTTGTACACTGCAGACAGGCTGTTTTTGCCCCCTTTTCTGGTCACCCGATCTCTTTCCATGTGCTGCTTTTAGAACTTCCTGCTGCTCAGGCCTGGTCTCGCAAAAGGGAACAGCCATTCAAGTCCAGACACATTGCAGACTTCTGGCAAAATAGCCGGAGCTCACGAAAATTTACACTTTTCCTGGCACCTGGCCGACAGAATGAGCCGGACTTGGCTTGGGTTTGCTTTCAGTTAGCAAAGCCCTTTGGGGTGGGGGTGGGGGGATGGAGAGTTGGGGGTGGGGTGGCAGCAAGATTCTTGAGAAGGGTCAGAGCTGCTGAAATAAATATCAGCTCGGCTAGAGAGAGCAATTCCTATAATTATATCTGCCTGATGACTTATAATCAGCATTCTTAGCAGGGTCTGTAACTTTCCTGTCTTCTCCTCCTGTGTGCACTGATGGTGGGGGTGCCGAGGGGCGGGCTAAAGAAGTGATGTCACTGGTGGCTGTTGCTGTTAACGTGAACACTGTTTTCACTGAAGATTACCTTTGAAATAATGCCAGTGGGGCATTTGCTGGATTTTCTTGGTGAAAGGGTCTGAGGACTGTGTCCTATTTTTCACTAGGGAGAATCCTGTGTATATAGACATTTAAAAGAGCAAAACAAAGCTGAGTGTGTGAACAAAGCTCAGACTTGTCATGCTGGTCCTGTCTTCCAAGCAAGGGTCCATTTTGGATCCTCACCTAACATCGCCCATTCTCCATCTCCCCTCTTTGAAAAACTTGAGAGAAACCAGTCGTCTGCCAGTCCACAGGCTGTGTGTCATTTCCTTCCTTCTCCAAGCCTCACTCTTTCCACAGAGGAGACTTTTCAAATTAACGTTTTCAGTTCATTAAAGACCTTTTTGCAAACATTTCATTCTGGTAAAGGCAGCATTTCATCTGGAAATGGTCAGGCTCACGTTGGCACAGAATGGAGTGAGAAAGGAAAAAAAAAAAATCAAATCTCTTTTCATCAAGTGGACAGTGTGCAGCAAGCCTCAAATGGGTCTTCCCAAGAAGCTGGGGAGGTTTCTTTGGAAGGAAAAAACAAAGTCAATGAATGAAAATCATTTGCTCTTGTTTGTTTTGCAAAACTAGCAAGGGAATAGGGGAGCTGGGCTTTCATTCCCTTAAAAAAAAAAAAAAAAAAAAGGATTCTCTGGGAAGAGGCAGCTCGCGATTGTGTCCCTTTGTCTTGCTTCTGCTAACATCCACTGCAGCCTCTCCAGGGCTCACTCTGTGTCTGGGGAGGAGTGCATGAAAAGCCTTCTACTGCCAGATGAAATTATGGCCTTCTCTTCCCTGCCTGGCTTGAACCAGACACTCTGAGAGTCTCATGCAAATGGTCGGCTTCCCCAGAACAGACCAGTGGAGCAGAGAAACAGTACCTTGATAAGCTTGAGTGCTTGGGGTTTGCTGGACAAAATTACAGAAAATCTTTAGTTGATGCAGGACTGGAGATAGGCAGGCAGAGCATGAGTTTCTGTGCTGTTGTTGCCCCAGCCTGGGAGAAAAGAACCCAAGCATCTTCCAGGAAGGAACCTGAGCCATGAGCTAGTCTGTGTGGTGCTTGCTTGCTTGTTGTTACTGGGTTTTGCAGACAACCTTAGGATCAGCTCCTCTTCTATCTGTTTCATACGGTGGAGTTTGGCATAAGACTTCTACCAGGCCTCAAGTTTGTTGAGGCCTGGGCCACATTTGTGCTGTTCATGTTACTTACACAAAGTCAGCTTTAGGTAAATATTTGTTAATGAATAAAGAATGAATAATGTAACTTAAAAGGAGTTTGAAAACATGGAACCAGTTCTTTTGCCCTCCCCTGCTCTTACCTGTTTTATGTCATGGCCGGAGAAGCCTGGTGATTTTCCCAATGTCCTCTACCCAGCTGGTCACTGGCAGGGCCAGGCTATTCAGGTCTAGTCCAGAGCAAATGTCTTAGTATTCCCTCTACCAGTGGGACCCAAACAACTCATAGATGCCAGTTTCTTGGGGGCACCATTCAAGTAGAGACACTGTTCCCCATTCACCATCCAACTACTGGGCATGACTAGCTGGGGTATTTATGACTGTAATGTGCATAAGAGCAGAGAGTATGTCTGTTTGTCCGTCACTGTGTTCTGTGTGCCTAGCACAGTGGCTGACAATCACTGCTCCATCATTGTAATGTTTGTTGAATGAAGGAACCCAAACACAACTCCAGCCCAAGTTCCATTCTCTTGAATAATCTAGAGACAGAAGATAGAGCTTAGTCCTATGTTTATTCTCGAGAACTCGGGGGTTACAAAGGTCTTTGGGTCTTAATTGAAACATTAGCACCAATAGAAGTTCACTCTGAGCTGCATCCAGCCTCTGTAGTCATCATCAGCATCAGTATCAGCAGTAGCAGCAGGCAGATAGGAGTCTGTACAGGGAAATAAGCAGTTCTCGCCTTGTTTTAACATGGCTGCCAGCAGGTCTTACCCCTATAATCTTCTCACTCTTGTCCCATGTAAATTATAGACTTCTACAGCCTGAATTCATGGGTGATGCAAAGAGCACTGGACTCCTGAATTAGCAGATTTGGGCACAAGAGTTGGCTCCTCAGCTTCCTGGTTGTGTAACCTTGTGCGTGTTCCTTGTCCTGTTTGACCTTCAGTTTCTGCATCTGTCAAAAAGGAAAACAAACCCCGTGGATTTGCTACTTAGCAGCTGAGTGACGTTGGTCAAGGTACTTCATCTTAGGTCTAAGCCTTAGCGTTCTCGGTTGTAAAATGGGTCAAAACAGTATGCACTTCTCAGGGTTGATGTAAGGAACATGAGTTAATATATGCAAAGTGCTTGGTACAGTAACTGCTCAATATATAGTGATCCTTGGTCTCATCTTATAGGAATTATAAAACTCATATGGAATGGCTCATTCTACAGAAGAATACTATATATAAGGGTATTATATATAGTATTTATATATTTATATATATATAAAATTTTAGCTATTTTCTCTGTGCATCCAATTATCTACTAGCATTCATACTTAGCTGTTTTATAGAAATACCAAAGGCAAATTGTTCCAAATGAAAGTCATGACCTTAGCTCATTTCTAGGGCTCTCCCAACTCCCCTCTTCCTGCCCCCGACTCATCTTCTCTTCCTGTGTTTCCTGTTTCACAATGATGTCAACATCTTTGTAGTTGTCCAAACTAACAGTTGGGAAGAAGTCAATTTCTACCTCATCTTCAAAACCAACCAATTAACCAAATCCTTTCAATTTCCTCACTTGGGGAACCCTCTCCTATAGCTGGATATGCATCTCTCTTAGCACTGGTCTCCCCACTGTCATACCAGAGCCTGTATCTAGCCTTGGGCAGCTGTCTCTCAGTGATCTCACTCTCTATCGTCATATGTTTCTGTCTTCCCATTTCTAGCCTCTGGCCTTTATGCTAGCTACTCCTCTTTCTCTCACCTGGACAACCCTTCAGAATTTAGCTTAGATAGTTCCTACAGGAAATCCTCCTTGACTACCTCTCTGCAGTCTGAATGAGAAGTTCGTTCTGGGGGCATCTTAGATATACTGTCCTGAGCATACCACTGTCATGGTATTTATTATCAGGCTATATTAAAATTTTTAGAGACTTTAAACTTTAAATTGATTAAGGTGTCTTTGTTTCAATATGCAGTCTAAAATAAAAACAATACCAAACTATAGAAATATTATAAAAATATAATATTATTACTATTAATAGCTAATATTTACTGAGTTCTTGTTATGTATCATGCTCCAGTGCTTTATGTATGTTAAAATTAGTGGTGAGTATCTACTTATAAAGTAATTCTGATTATCTAGGAGAGGTCAGCCTGGGCTTGGTGTTCTCCTAAGGAGGAAGGTCTCCAGTTATTCTTGGCACTAGGGACTCAGGGAAAGACATGGTGAGAGAAACTTTAGAGTGTTCCAGGAAAGATGAGCTCTTTCATTATGGCCAGTCAACATGACCTTGTGCAGCTCACTTAAGTCTGGTTTGTCTTTCTTTCTGCACCTGTCAAATGGGGCTTAATGGTAATTATTTTATTTACTTCATGGGTACAAGGAATGCCCAAGCTTTTAGATACAGTGTAAATTACAACATCACTAATGGAAATGGACCCTTTATTTTGGCATAGTACACTGGACCGTTTATTCTGGCATAGTACATTGGAGCTGTACCACATGGGTTTGGGAGTCCAGGCCTTGGAATCCATGCCTGGGCACTTTTAGCAGGAAGCAGAGAACTCATCTCCCAACAAGACCCCTCTCTTCTTTTTAGCAAGGAAGCCCTTTGAATAAGTTCTCAGATGGTTTAGGCTTTCCCTAAATGCTGTTCTGAGGTGGCTACTGTTGTCAGTACCTCAGTGGGATGTGAAAGCGTGACTGAAGTGAATGTGGGTTGTTTATGTACAAGCTGGTTCATCATAGCTGGGAACGAGTATCTAGGTAAAAACTGAGAGGAGAAAATGATCGAACATGGATTTCTCCACAATGACTTCAGTATCTCGACTCAGATGAATAAACAGAATGTGTCACATGCATAGTAAGACATATAATTCACAGTGCATTTGAGAGTTTACAACGTGCCTTTTCATGCACATTATCTCATCCATGTATACATTATCTCCCTGTGGGCAAAAATAGGGAAAAAGCCATTTTTTTCTCTATACACATATGGGAAGGTGCACAGTTTGCAGAAGGGGTGAATGAACAACCAAATCCAGCTCACACCCTCCCTCCTGCATGTAGGTGTCCTTGACCATTTGGGCAACACCATCTTCTTTGCTTCTCACTCTGCTCCATGAAAAACTCTCATTTAGCATTTTTATCACTGATGCTTATTTTGAACTTGGTACCTTTTTTTCCTAAATTACTTTTTTAAATTGGCAGATAATTCAACTATTGTTCACAGGACGGTTGCATTGTAAGCTCCATGAACGGAGAGATTTCTTTTTGTTTTGTTGCTGTTCATTGTTTTGTTCACAGTATCAAGAAAACTGCATATAATAGGTGCTCAAGGAATATTTATTGTATGAATAAGTGAATTGTTGTTCTTCATAGCTCAGTCATATCTCCTCAACTAGATTCTAATAGATATGAAGGCAGGGACTGTCTCTTCATTTCTCTGGTCCCCCTGGAGTACCTGGCATGCTGCTAAAGAACTTGAATATCAGTGGTGTCATTTATATGTAAATGACCCACACGTGCACATGGAAATGTGCCTTGGATCAGTAGATGTGGCCACTTTTAGGACCTTCAGAGGCTGAAAACATCTTTATTTTTGGAAGCTGCACCCAACATTATATTCATCTTTAATATGCATGTACTTTCCACTATATATGTGTGTCTTTGTGTATGTATACACACACAATTTTGCTGTTAAATGTTAAGTAACTTTTGTAATTTGTTTTGTTATTTATTACTTCAATTACCATGTTGATTTCACAGTTTCAGTTTTGTAATTTGAAGCCAAAATGTTTTTCTCATCTCAAACATTTTCTTGGCCCTTGACAAGCCCACAGGCCCCAGGCCTTGTGGATGTACCCAACGGTTTTGCCTGTGAATACTTCCAGAACAAGAGTGGCTGACCTAAGAGGAAAGAGAATGCATTAAAATCGCCCTCATCATCCCAGTGAAACTCTTCTCCATCCCCCTTTATCTTGTTCCTAGGTCTTCTCTTCTGCCCTGCCCCATCTGCCAGACTCCAGGCGTGCACGGAGAGAGGATGAGCTCTGAGTTTTATGGTATCCCTAGTTGTCCCCCAAGTGTGAGCGTCTAATTAGGCTTGACACTACCGAGGCGTTTCCCTGACATTTATGTCACTGTCTTTCAATCTTTAGCAGCATTCGGTCTTGTGGGAAGCACAACAAACAATGTCAGAAACAACATAAAATTCCCCATTAGAGGGGGCCCTCAGAAACCTAGCCTCTGTTTATTAGCCACACTCAAAGGGAAGGCCGAAGGGTGGGGCCGGTGTGTGGATTCCGGGCTAGGAGGAAGAAATAAAACGGCTCATTTAAATTCTTAAGAACTGCATAGGAGGCAGAAGACACAATGAGTATCTTAGAGAAGAAAGGCCATCAGTTGAACAAACTAATCACATGGTAATCAAAGGGGAGTGAATCGCTGCCTACTGAGAAGTACTTTAGAAGAAGTTCCAGGCAGGGAGAGTAAAGACCTATCGAATGACAGCTTTCATAAATTATAGATTTTTAAAAATTGCACAAAGGAATGTGTAATAACGTGCGAAATAGATTTAGAAACGAAAAGTGCCCAAAGCATCTGAGAAAGGCCAGGGAACAAGAAAGCCCGAGTGAGCAGGGGTTGTGATAGCTTTCGCGGGAAGCCCCGCCCCACACTAGCCCCGCCCCTCACAAACCCCGCCCCCATCCTAGTCTCCTGGAGTGGACCTAGGGATACCCTGTGCGATGTGTTTGCTGTCCAGATTTGGACTCTTGGAGCCTCGCTCTACCTAACAAGGAGCTGCAGGACTCGGTCTGGCTTCTGCAGTGTGGCCGGTCCACCAGCCAGGCAGTGATGGTGGGCTCCCGCCTTTGCAACCAGCAGATCTTTCTTCCCACCTGCCCACCGTAGCTTCCTTGAGTCTCTCCTTTCTCAGGTGAGTGCCAGCCAATTCCATACACCCTGTTAGCGGATAATAACTAAGGTGGTAGCCGAAAATGCCTCAGGTGTGACTCTACTCAGGAATTTCTATCTTTTGAAAAGGTGATTTGAGAAGTTGGGGAATCATGACAAGTTAGAAGTGTTAGGATGAGGTGCTCTTTCCAGCTGTGTGATTTGGGGACCTTAGCCTTTTGGGGTTATATTTACAACGGAGAGAAGATTCATACCTTCTTCTGAGTTGCGATGAGAGGCTCAAATGAGGCCCTAAATGTAAAGTGCCCAGAACATAGCCCAGCGCAGAGTTAAGTGTTCATTAGTGCCAGTCATTGTGCCTCTCTGGTCTCCCTGAGCATGGTGGTGGATGCAGAGACAGGTCCGGGTGGGTTTACTTTTCTTCTGACCTCCTAGAGGAGCCGGAGTGGAGAAATGTTGCCCCAGGTGCCTTACTAACACTGCCTCCAAGGAAGCGGAAAGGTCGTCCTCTCACCACTCACCCAGTGAGTGAGTGACAGTTGACCGAAAGACTTCTTAAAGTTTATGATGCCAAGGGGGCTTTACTGCTGTTTCCCTCATTCTCTCTTTTTTAAACAGCTCTTGTGTGCTAAATCGCTTCAGTCGTGTCAGACTCTTTGCCACCCCATGGACTGTAGCCTGCCAGACTCCTCTGTCCACGGGATTCTCCAGGCAAGAATACTGGGGTGGATTGCCATTTCCTTCTCCACGGGATCTTCCCAATCCAGGGATCAAACTGTATTGTTTATGTACCCTGCATTGACAGGCGGGTTCTTTACCACTAGCCTCACCTGGGTTCTTAGGTGATCCTAATGTTCAGCGAGGGCTTAGAACCACTCCTCCAGGGGAGGCAGAGGCAGAAGGAGTGCTTGGGCTGGTTATTTGTATATAGGAGCCCTGTGTTAGGGTAATTACGCTAGCTGATATTACACATGACCCCCAGATCTCAGTGGCAGACCACAGTAAAGCTTTATTTTTAGCTCATGTCACAGTACTCTTGCCTGGAAAATCCCATGGATGGAGGAGCCTGGTAGGCTGCAGTCCATGGGGTCTCTAAGAGTCAGAAATGACTGAGCGACTTCACTTTCACTCTTCACTTTGATGCATTGGAGAAGGAAATGGCAACCCACTCCAGTGTTCTTGCCTGGAGAATCCCAGGGATGGGGGAGCCTGGTGGGCTGCCGTCTATGGGGTTGCACGGAGTCGGACACGACTGCAGTGACTTAGCAGCAGCAGCAGCAGCACAGCCCTGTGTAGATTGGTAATGGGGAGGAGGTCTTACTGATCCACGTTGTCATTCAGGGACCCAAGCTCCTTCCACGTAAAGGCTTAATCATCTTCAGTGTGCAACGTCAAAGCGTCCCTGGAATCGTCCAGCTGGCAGGCTGGAGAGGATAGAGGGTAGGGAACGTGTGCCTCCCGCTAACTGCCTCTGACCAGAAGGGCCACATCACTTCTGTCATGCCCCTTTGTAAGAATCTGTCACACATCCCCACGAATGTGCAAGGGCACTGGGACATGTAGTTTTAGCTGTGAGACCAGAAGAGAAAACAGGCTTGATGAGAATCTAGCTGTCCTTAAATAGACTCTAAAATGGTACAGGATAGCTCAAAAAATGGACCTGTGGTTTTTAACCTGAGATCCTTGAATTTCTGAAGGGTTCATGCACTTTATGAAATTGGATGCAAAATGTTGTGTATATGAGCTTTTAAACTTTTATTCTGTTCTCAAAGGCTGGGAGGCTGAAGTCCTGCTCCTGCTTGGACTAGAGTAGTATTACAGTACCTACTTTATGATTTTGATAGTCTCCGAAAAAAAAAAATGATATGGCTGGGTCAGGATTTCTGTCCCCTTGTCTCTTTCCTTTCCTTCTTCCCCTCTAGTGGGGAAAGAAGAATGGATAAGAGGCAGAGGGCTGTGGGCACCGCATCCTGAGGCAGTGCTGCTATTGAGAGGCTGTCAACATGAGCGGGAGGAGTGTTCTCCTCCCGTGGCCATGAGGAATCTGAGAGTCTGCAATGGGCAGGGTCAATACCCAGCCTTGCCCTTCCAGAATGGAACCAGGAACAGCGGTCATTCAGACCTTGCCAGTTCTTAGTTTGGTGGTGGGGGGGGTGGGGCAGTGAGAAGAGGGAGGGGGATCAGAGTAAAGGGACTCCCAGATACCATCTGAGAGAGCCTCTGTAAGGAATGAAAGGTGACTAGATGAGAACATTGACATTTTGCACCATTGTCTCAATGCCGCATCTGCCTGTGATGGGTTCAGTGTGCCGCTGTCTTTTCCCTCGTAATGGGCTCCACCTGAAAGCCCTTCCAGACGTTGAGGGCATGGCTGAGGGATTACAAACGGTTCTGTGGCTTGGAAAGAAAAGTTGGGAAACCACTAGTGTAACCTTACAATGGGGCATTGTGCTCTAGCTGGATCCGGCCCACCGGAGGGCCTTTTGTTTCCCACAGTTTCTGGCACTGGACTTCAGGAGGCCAGCGACACTGCTTCTCTCTTAAGGTCAGAAATACTTGCAGCTGGCATTTTGTTTTCTCCCATCTCCTTAATTCCAGGGACCGCCTCTCCTCTGAGGCCAAGGCTGAACAGGAGTGGCCTGCTGTCTCTCCCCTGTTTGTATGGCAGGGCAGGAGACAATGCTCAGGCCAGCCTGGAGCGCCGGCTGTCTGGAGGAGTGCAACGCCAGCTGTCAGCCTGGGAGAGGTCAGACAGAGGCCGCTCTGGTCCCAGGTGGGCAAGGGTCACCCAGGTGACCAGACTGCAGCGGAGGTCCAAAGAGTGTGCAGGAGCATGAACCGCTGGCTTCCTCTGCGGGGGAGGAGCTATAAGCACTGCTGGGAATGAACTGCAGACTCTGGCCAGGGGGCGGACGTTCCAGGTGCCGCCGCCACCCCTTCAGGAAGTTTGGGCCCTCCATTGAGCTTCTACGTCTGCAACCTGAACACAGGGGCTATGCTGGCAGGGCTGCCTGTTCCCGTTAATAGTTTTATCATCTACTGGCGTGTGTTAGGTGGGGTGTGTGTTAGGTGGGGCATAAAGCTCTTTTTCTGACTTTGGAGGCAGTGAAGTGTAATGATTAAGGATGAACATTCTGGAGCCAGACAACCTGTGTTCAAATTCTTCTCAACCTGGTAGCTCAGTGACTTTGGGCAAGGGACTCATTTTGTTCATCTATATGTAGGCCTAGGGAATTCTCTGGTGGTCCAGTGGTTAGCACTCTGCACGTCCAATGCAGGGGGTCTGGCCAGGTTTGATCCCTGGTCAGGGAGCTAAAATCCCGCAGGCCTTGCAGTGTGGCCAAAAAAAAAAAAAAAAAAAAGGCTAATGAACATACATACTTATTTCATAGCGTTGGTGTTAGTGTGAATGAGTTGCTGCTTTTAACACACTTAGAACAGTGCCTTGTAAACAGTAAGCAGTCAGTAAGTGTCAGTTTTTATTAACAGCAAAAAGTACTCAGCCTATGAGCAGACTTCTAGAGGAAAGGCACCTTCCCACTTGTGACAACGCAAGGGCTCTGTGAATGGTGTTTATGTCATTATCCTTGAGAAGCCTTCTCTGATCACTCAAACCCTCAGGAGTTGTCCTTTGTTTTAACTGCCCTGGTATTTGTCTTCTAGTACCTTCTTATCTATATGATTTCTTTAGATTGGGGTCCCTGCCTTATTTATATATACAATTCTCCCAGCTACTGATAGAGTGAATTCATATTAAATATTCTTTTTGGTGGTGTGATCACTGACCTAGAGCCAGACATACTGGAATGTGAAGTCAAGTGGGCCTTAGAAAACATCACTATGAAGAAAGCTAGTGGAGGTGATGGAATTCCAGTTGAGCTATTCCAAATCCTGAAAGATGATGCTGTGAAAGTGCTGCACTCAATATGCCAACAAATCTGGAAAACTCAGCAGTGGCCACAGGACTGGAAAAGGTCAGTTTTCATTCCAATCCCAAAGAAAGGCAATGCCAAAGAATACTCAAACTACTGCACAATTGCACTCATCTCACATGCTAGTAAAGTAATGCTCAAAATTCTCCAAGCCAGGCTTCAGCAATACGTGAACTGTGAACTTCCTGATGTTCAAGCTGATTTTAGAAAAGGCAGAGGAACCAGAGATCAAATTGCCAACATCTGCTGGATCGTGGAAAAAGCAAGAGAGTTCCAGAAAAACATCTATTTCTGCTTCATTGACTATGCCAAAGCCTTTGACTGTGTGGATCACAATAAATTGTGGGAAATTCTGAAAGAGATGGGAATACCAGACCACCTGACCTGCCTCTTGAGAAATTTGTATGCAGGTCAGGAAGCAACAGTTAGAACTGGACATGGAACAACAGACTGGTTCCAATAGAAAAAGGAGTATGTCAAGGCTGTATCTTGTCACCCTGCTTATTTAACTTCTATGCAGAGTACATCATGAGAAACGCTGGACTGGAAGAAACACAAGCTGGAATCAGGATTGCCGGGAGAAATATCAGTAACCTCAGATATGCAGATGACACCACCCTTATGGCAGAAAGTGAAGAGGAACTCAAAAGCCTCTTGATGAAAGTGAAAGAGGAGAGTGAAAAAGTTGGCTTAAAGCTCAACATCCAGAAAACAAAGATCATGGCATCTGGTCCCATCACTTCATGGGAAATAGATGGGGAAACAGTGGAAACAGTGTCAGACTTTATTTTTCTGGGCTCCAAAATCACTGCAGATGGTGACTGCAGCCATGAAATTAAAAGACGCTTACTCCTTGGAAGGAAAGTTATGACCAACCTAGATAGCATATTCAAAAGCAGAGACATTACTTTGCCAACAAAGGTTCGTCTAGTCAAGGCTATGGTTTTTCCAGTGGTCATGTATGGATGTGAGAGTTGGACTGTGAAGAAGGCTGAGCGCCGAAGAATTGATGCTTTTGAACTGTGGTGTTGGAGAAGACTCTTGAGAGTCCCTTGGACTGCAAGGACATCCAACCAGTCCATTCTGAAGGAGATCAGCCCTGGGATTTCTTTGGAAGGAATGATGCTAAAGCTGAAACTCCAGTACTTTGGCCACCTCATGTGAAGAGTTGACTCATTGGAAAAGACTCTGATGCTGGGAGGGATTGGGGGCAGGAGGAGAAGGGGACAACAGAGGATGAGATGGCTGGATGGCATCACTGACTCGATGGATGTGAGTCTGAGTGAATTCCAGGAGTTGGTGATGGACAGGGAGGCCTGGCGTGCTTCGATTCATGGGGTCGCAAAGAGTTGGACACGACTGAGCGACTGATCTGATCTGATACACTTAAAAATGAACTTGCTGTCTTTGTATAAATATACTTCATGAGAGGAAAAATCTCTAATCTAGAATAAGGTCCTGACAGTTTTGTGTATTTTATGAACTTCAGTTTAAAAAAAAAACAACACTCTACCAGACAAAATATATATTGCAATAAAACAGTATGGTACTAATTCAGGAAAAAGTTAAAGCAATGGAACAAAATAGAAAGTCTAGCTATACATCCAGAAATGTATGAGACTATTAAATTATGAAGATGGCATTGCAAAGTAATAGGTAATTGATATATTGTTATTCAGTAAATAATGTTGAGACAGCTGGCAAGTCATTTGGAAAAATAAATAAACCTGGATTCCTAATTGTAAAAAGAAAAAGTAAACTGTAAAAGTATAATCACAAAAAAGAAGGAAAAGTTAATGATATTCAAGTAGGACAGACATTTCTCAGTAAGATATGAAACCTTGGGAGCTATTAAAAAAAACCCGACGAGTTTGATAATATAAAATCTGAAACTTCCACATAGCAGAATATTATAAAAGTAGAAAATAAAGCATGGCTAATTGATTCTACATAGCCAAAATACCATAAACAAAAAAACTGACTAATTGGAGAAAATCTTTCTGTATTTCCTTAATATGCAAAGTGAAAGTGAAAGTTGTTCAGATGTGTCCAACTCTTTGCAACCTCATGGATTATACAGTCCATGGAATTCTCCAGGCCAGAATACTGGAGTGGGTAGCCATTCCCTTCTTCAGGGGATCTTCCCAACCCAGGGAATCCACCTGCAATTCAAGTCTCCTGCAATGCAGGTGGATTCTTTACCAGCTGAGCCTAAGGGAAGCCCCAAAATACCGGAGTGGGTAGCCTATTCTTTCTTGAGCGTATCTTCCTGAGCCAGGAATTGAACTGGGGTCTGCTGCATTGAAGGCAGATTCTTTACCAGTTGAGCTATCAGGGAAGCCATAATATGCAAGATTTCTTCCAAATCAGTAAAATCAATAGTTCAGTTCAGTTGCTCAGTCATGTCCGACTCTTTGCAACCCCATGGACTGTAACACGCCAGGCCTTCCTGTCCATTACCAACTCCCGGAGTTTACTCAAACTCATGTCCATTGAGTTGGTGATGCCATCCAACTATCTCATCCTTTGTCTGTCCCCTTTCCCTCCTGCCTTCGATCTTTTCCAGCATCAGGGTCTTTTCAAATGAGTCAGTTCTTTGCATCAGACGGCCAAAGTATTGGAGTTTCAGCTTCAACATCAGTCCTGCCAATGAACATTCAGGACTGATTTCCTTTAGGATGGACTGGTTGTATCTCCTTGCAGTCCAAGGGACTCTCAAGAATCTTCTCCAACACCACAGTTCAAAAGCATCAATTCTCTGGTGCTCAGCTTTCTTTATAGTCCAACTCTCACATCCATAGATGACTACTGGAAAAACCATAGCCTTGACTAGATGGACCTTTGTTGGCAAAATAATGTCTCTGCTTTTTAATATGCTGTCTAGGTTGGTCATAACTTTTCTTCCAAGGAGTAAGCGTCTTTTAATTTCATGGCTGCAGTCACCATCTGCAGTGATTTTGGAGCCCCCCAAAATAAAGTCTGTCACTGTTTCTACTGTTTCTCCATATATTTGCCATAAAGTGATGGGACCAGATGCCATGATCTTAGTTTTCTGAATGCTGAGCTTTAAGCCAACTTTTTCACTCTCCTCTTTCACTTTCATCAAGAGGCCCTTTCGTTCTTCACTTTCTGCCGTAAGGGTGGTGTCATCTGTATATCTGAGGTTATATTTCTTCTGGCAATCTTGATTCCAGCTTGTGCTTCATACAGCCTAGCGTTTCTCATGATGTACTCTGCATATAAGTTAAATAAGCAGGGTGACAATATACAGCCTTGACATACTCCTTTCCCGATTTGAAACCAGTCTGTTGTTCCATGTCCAGTTCTAACTGTTGCTTCCTGACCTGCATACAGATTTCTCAGGAGGCAGGTCAGGTGATGTGGTATTCCCATTTCTTTAAGAATTTTCCACAGTTTGTGGTGATCCACACCGTCAATGGCTTTGGCATAGTCAATAAGGCAGAAATAGATAAAATCAATAGGGTGATATGCAAAACTCATGAATAGATATTTCAAAGAAAAAGGCATATTAATGGCCAATAAATACACAAAAGATTATCTTCTAATTTTAAAAAAGTCTCATAGGTAGTTTCAAGTATTATATTTTCAAGAGTCTCATAATACCTGATATTTCCAGGTGTTAGATAATATACTCTCAAACAGTGTTGGTGGACATGTATTGGCACTATTTTTTAAAAAGGCAGTTTGGTAATATCTATCAAAATTCAAAATGTTTATTCCTGTTGACACAGACATGGCATTTCTAGTATTTTATCATACATACACTTGTGTATATGGGTATACATTTATGTCTCTATGCATACAGAAATGAACATTTAATGTGAAGTGTTGCTTATAATAGCAAAAATTGGAAATAACCCAAATTATCATTGTGGGGGGATGGTTAAGTAAATCATGGTGCTTTGATAGAAACAAATTCTGTACAGCTGCTGAAAAGAATCAAACAAGTCTCTGTATTTTCTTAGAAACATGTCCAAAATATGTTAAGAGAAAGAAAAAAACTAGTAAAATAGTATATAGCATTACCTCATTTGTAAAAATATTTGCATATAATATATTCTTGAATGTGTATAATAGTTTTGGAAGGATATACATACAAGGAAGAGTTAACAGTGCTTACTGTGAGAATAGGACTAGAGGGGTGCTGGTGAGGGAAGAGGGGTGCTTTAACTTTATGCCCATCTACACTCTTTTAGTTTTGTTTATAATGAATTGATATTATCTTTAAAATATAAAAATTCTAAAATTAAAAAAACCTTATTGAGATCAACACAATAGCAATATCAATAGTGATGGATTTCAGAAAATATTTTAATAGTCACCACGTCTATTTGCACCCCTATAAGGTGGTTCAGATGGTAAAGAATCTGCTGCAATACAGGAGACACAGGTTCATATCCTGGATCAGGAAGATCTCCTGGAGGAGGGCAGGGCCTCCCACTCCAGTATTCTTGCCTGGAGAACCCCATGGACAGAGGAGCCTGGTAGGCTATAGTCCATGGGGTTGCAGAGTCAGACATGACTGAGCGGCCAAGCACATTTTTTTTTTTTTTTTATGTCTAGTTGCGCAGGTTCTTGATTCTATAAATCCAGAGGGCATTATTCACAGAAATAATCTGCACAGCCATACATATATGCTGCACATATGTGTTTTAAAATTTTCTTTGAGATTCTCCACTTGTTTTTATTTGATCAACAGATGTAAAGTCTTTGATCTCTGTAGTACTCTCTGTTGTTGGTTGTTGTTGTTTAGATGCTAAGTCAACCCAGGGATTGAACTCACATCTCCTGCATTGGCAGGCAGATTCATTACCACTGAGCCACCAGGAAAGCCCAATACTCTCTGTCAGGGCAGGCCTCATCAAAATAAAAAACAAACTTTAGGGTCAATCTTAAAAACCAAATAGCAAATGAACATGGCATAGCTTCTAAACCAACTGCACAGGATCTGTGGATACAAGATGAAGTTTGAAACACAGTAGATACTGATTGCAATAGGTGAGAGTGAAGATGGAGGGAGAAAACTGAAGAGAGGATGAAAAGATTAAATGAGGGGGTGTGGGAGGACTAATGCTGATGTGTAGTGTGAACTGGGGTCTAAGAGTAACTCAACTCTGGACACCTGTCATGTGCTCATTACCTACCCTAGACTCCAGCTCTACCTAGCATACATTTGAAGAAGGATATTAGCATGGTAGCTCAGCTGGTAAAGAACCTGCCTGCAATGTAGGACACCCTTGTTCAATTCCTGGGTCAGGAAGATCCCCTGGAGAAGGGATAGGCTATCCACTCCAGTTTTCTTGGGCTTCCCTGGTGGCTCAGATGGTAAAGAATCTGCTTACAATGTGGGAGAACTGGCTTTAGTCCCTGGGTCAGGAAGATCCCCTGGAGAAGGGCATGGCAATCCACTCTAGTATTCTTGCCTGGAGAATCCCCATGGACAGAGGAGCCTGGTAGACCATAGTCCATGGGGTCACAAAGAGTCAGACACGACTGATCCACTAAGTACAACACAGCACAGAAGTGGCATGGAAGGCCCCTCACACGTCCCCACCACTCTTCCTTTTCTTCTGCAAGCCCTTGCTAAGGGCTACCCAACAGCTTGGTAGAGAACAATATAATCAGGCTTCCTATTTGTGTCATCTGTCTCCTTTTATTTCCATTTCAGGTGACTTCCACTCTGCCTGGCCTTTCCCTGGCCTGGTGCTGGTGACATGCATTCAAATCTGAAGAAGCAGTGCAGAGCTCTTTCCCTGCATTCCCTATGCTCTCCCACGCCATCTTTGGTCTGCTACTCAGGAGACCACCTTGGGCACACTTGATCTTCAGGGCTCATCTCTGAGTCCAAAGACAACCTTTCCCTTTTGGAAGGTCTTCTTTCTTGTTAAAATGTTGTTATTGTCAAGCTTACCTCACATTAGTTGTGGTCAGCATCTTGACTTAGTTAACAGAAATGCATGTGAATGTTAAAAAGCATAAATGACCAAAATGAATTTTCAGCAATTTTGGTAACATTCAGTTCAGTTCAGTCACTCAGTTGTGTCCAATGCTTTGTGACCCCATGGACTGCAGGACGCCAGGCTTCCCTGTCCATCACCAACTCCTGGAGCTTGCTCAAACATGGCCACTCTTATCTCAACTAGGCTTTAGCATCCTTGGAAATGACTTGCCTATGGTGGTGAAACTTGTAACTGGTTAGTGCCTCTTAATTGCACCCGTTATTCAGATACAGAATGACTCTTGCCACTGGGCAAGTAAATCAGAAAATTGACTGCCTCTGGCCCTGCCAGGGCAATGAGTATATTCTCAAAGTTCATCAGCTAAGAAGCTGTGGTGTGTTTGCTCATTGTAATTTTTCTTTCTGGATCTTCAAAGATGAGGAAAGGAGTCAGGAACTTGAATAAGCAAATCCTGGGGTTTTGAGTCAGATCTATAATGGGGAAACATTAAAATATTTTCATCTGGATTAATGCCCTGCTGGTAATAGCTCTCTGTAACCATCCAGTGATAAAGTCCAAATGGAATAATAGTATTAAAAAAAAAATCCCAATCAAGCCTCCAAAGATTCTATCCTCACCAGAAACTTGGCAGCATCATTCTGGGGTGGTTTTGTGTCACCCTGTTGAGAAGCAGTATGGCCTGGAAAAGTACACCTCTATAGCTTTCCTGTCCAAACTTGGATTCCAGGATGAAGATAGTCTGTGATATTTTTCCACCTCTTGGTTTTTTACACATGATTTACATTTTCATCTTGTATTTTCCCTTTCTGAAACTTTAACTGATGTATCAATATGGCAATAGATGAGTCTTCTGAAAAGGATTCTTTTGAGTGGAGGTGGTGGTAGAGGGAAAAAAAATTGAAAAGATGTGGAAGCTGGCACAAATGGGCATTGTGGGGTCAAGGGTTACCATTTGGCAGAGCCTGTCTGCAGGAACCACTGGTAGAGAGGCTTCTCTGGCTCTGGAAGTTTCCACAGGATGCCCTCCTTTGCCTACTATTATGAGAGAACCTGGAGGTGGGGACCGAGACCAGGAGCATTCACCTTGATCTTTCAACATCTTCTCGCTTTTATCAGGGGTTTACTAGATCCATCCTACTATAATGGAGGTCTTGCAAGTTTCTGTGGTTTGAAACAACCTTCCTTTTTATTAGTGATGGCATCTGGGATGCATAAGAAATGATGTTACCCAGATTGAGATTCATGTTAGTAGTGAGGGGAGAAAGGGACCTGGTGCTAGAATCAGTATGGAATTTGGAGCCAGTTATTTTGGCTAATTATCTTTCATAATGCTAGTGGACGAACTTTCCAGGTGGCTCTAGTGGTAAAGAACCTGTCTGCCAATGTAGGGGATATGAGAGATGTGGGTTTGATCCCTGGGTTGGGAAGATTCCCTGGAGGAGAGCAAGGCAACCCATTCCAGTATTCTTGCTTGGAGAATCCCATGGATAGAGGAGCCTGGCAGGCTACAGTCTCTAGGATCCCAAAGAGCCAGATACAACTGAAGCGACTTAACACACACACATGCTAATGGACAAAGCGTTTGGCCCTCTCTGATTGAGATGAAGGCAGTAATTTCTGGTAGGTTCTGATACTACTGCGAGGAAGAGAAGGTGTGGTAATGATTGTGTAGGAGAAACTGGGGACTAGAAATAAGAGTGAACTCCCATTTGAAATGTGCCTAGATACTTTTCAGAAGAAATGAATGTTTTAAAGCTGGCAATTGTAGCACAAACTGTTATGCAATGTCTTGGTATCATAGTCTTAAAAATAAGTATAGACATATATATCTTTCCTATACAAATGTTTTCTCAAATAAAAGATAGTAGTAGGAGAGTGGATGAAATCGGTATTTATTTTTCCTACTGGTAAAAAATTAAAACATGCTGATAAAAAATTTAAAAAACAAATAAGTAAACTAGGCTTGCAGGTAAGGACTAATTTCCAAGGCTATCCTAAGAAAACCTTTTTTAAAGGGAGGTAGGACTAGGATAGAGGGTCACAGCATCCAGACACAAGAAGAACAGTAAATCCAAGAGCAGTTTCCTCTTAATTGTGCCCCGTGTCTTTGGCCTTGAAGGGCAGAGACTCAGAATAGGTCCAGTGTGAGATGCTTCATCAGTCATAAAGATTTAATTACAATCCTTATTTGACTAGCATTGTAACAGGAGGCCCGGTTAGTATTTTCTGGGATTTTCTCTCATCACCCCTCACTTTCTCCCCTTCCCGCCCACCTTCCTTGACACCCCCCTCCCCCCCATTAAAAGGATGACCAGTTTTGAATTACGGTAATAGCTGCACTCTTGGTTTAGGACTAACCTCCCTGAAATTTTCAGGACCACTAATTTGTGGTTACTCCAGTGCTAGAATGAACTTGGTGCTCTGGCCTTTAGACTGGCAATGCAGTAAAAGTTTAAAGCGAAGACTGCCTCAGAGCCAACAGAAGAGAGGAGCTGGAAACCTAAAGGTTATCCTGAAATGCACTTTACTGCTATCTATGAGAACAAATGAGTTAAAAAAATTTCAAATACCAGAATACCCTACAGGGAGGAGATATAACTATTAAAGGGCTGTTATAGCTGCAATAAATGTAGGAACAATAAAAATAAATTGATGAAGTAAATGTCAGCGCTGTTCCCCTGAGCTGCCCCCACACCTTTGTCCAAAAGTAGAACATCTCCAATTACAGAGGGTGGAAACAGCCTTCAATGACAATATGACAAGGACGGAACACAGAACGCTGGCACAGAGAACACAATTATGCACAGCCTTGAAAAATTGTATCATAGCACAATGCATGGGAGAAATCAATTAATGATGCAGGCTTCCACTGCTGTCTAATAATCCTAGAAAGGAAAGGAGGGGGAAAAAAAAACCCGAACACCCAGTGCATCAAAAAGGTGACCTGTAAGTGGAAGTCTACATAATACCAGAGGTCAGTCTTCAGAGTTTATAGCATCTGAAATACTCTTTTTTTTTTCTTCTCATTTTTTTCCTCTGAGGGGAAAAAAAAAATCTAACAGTCTTAAGGAGGCATTTAAGTAAAAGTCACTTCTTCTCTGGTTAAATAGGCTTGCAAAAGAGAGTTCTTTGGTGAAAGGGCAGAGATGAGCAAAGCGTGTGGCTGTCATTGCGAGTCCACCAGCTGAAAGGGAAAAGGCAAAAGTTAGGCATAAACACGGTGGAAGGTAGAAGGTGATTTATCTTGTGCAATTTACAACAGGTGCTAAACATTACGAAAACCAGAGCTATTAAGCAATCAAATTAAGCTATAATTATAACCGAAGAAAACTGTACAGGAATTCTAATTAATTCAAATCTGAACATGTCCAAGAGGAATGCTCCAGCAACCCCACTTCTGAATAAAACAAAACAAAAATAACCCTTGGATAATGCCTTCAGATTGCACAGGAAATTAAGAAATACTTCTCAGCCCGAGTATTCCAGGCATTCCTTATTAAATGGTGAGAGAAATTACCTGCAGTGTCTGAGCACTTGGCTTTTCAGGTATGGACCATATAAAGCATGTAGTTGGGGGGCCTTTCACTTGGCAGGATTCGTCGATGGAGTGGACCAAGGGATTCCACCTTCCGTGTAAGTACTTCAGTGGTCTGAAGGGGTGGCTCCTTCTTCTCTCCTTTGAAGGTTTCTCCTAGGGCACGTGAGGCTTTTAAAGAGCTCTTCACACTCCCCTTATATATTTAAAAAAATTTTTTTTGTGTGTGTCTTTTGGACCAATTCCATTTTCTTCTTAGCCACTCCTCTTCCAGTTCTTAATCCCAGTCTTTCCATCTGACTTGAGCTTTCTGCTGTTCTTCCATCTCAGGGAACCCTGGAATGTCAGAAGACCAGGGCAGGATTTTCTGTTGGGTATACCCGAATCACGCAAGTGGTGTCCCATTACCACAGAGTTATGCGAAGAAGTGGATGTTTTGCTATTAGAGTAAGATTTCCAACCCCAAAATGGAACCATTTGATTAGGGTACCTGTTTTCCCTAAATCACGATTCTTTCATTTTAACAACTTAAGAACAGGAACAGCAAAAACAACAGCATTGACAGCTAACATTTATCAGAAGCTTATTATGTATCAGATATTTTACTGAATTCTTTACCTGATTTTCTCAATTAATTCTTTCAACCGCTCTATGAAAGAGGGACTCTTATAGTACCCATTTTATGGACAAAGAATCAAGGCCCACTGTTGACTGTTAAATCAATTGTTAAACAAAGACCCCTTTTCTGTTATTCACATGGTGCTCTTGCATTTCTAAATAATTTAATGTAAATTCTCTTTGCTTTTATTCTCTCTGGTTAAACTGGTGGGGAGTGTGGTTGGAAGGAGAGTGATTTTCTCGGGATGGGTTGACTTCTGGACTGACAGCAGCATGGCTCCTGTTGTGAGCATGGTTTTGCCCACCATTTTGAATATTTACCTCTGGACACACCCTTGACTTTTGCTCTGTTTGCTTCCGTTCATATTACACAGTGGTTCTTGTGACCAGAGACGTGTGAAGAAGCACCGATTTGTGCGTATTTGAATTCATAGCTCTTTTTTAACCATCACTGGAGTTTTTGTTCTAATAGGAATCTCATGCTGACTTTTGATTATGTTGATAATGGGCAGGTAATGCTACTTTCCTTCTGTTGTGTGGGATCCCTAGAGCCTTCCTCCAAGGCTACATGGCCTTGATTCAGAGGGAAGTGGAGAGTCAGTAGCCTCCTAGTTTGGCAAGAATAGTCCACAAGTGTTTGCTGGAAGCAATTCTAATAATAGCACTCTGGGAGAAATTCTAATTCTCCTGGATAGGTGAGGAAACCAAGAATTAGAGAGTTAGAAATTGGACCAAGGTCACATTGCCAGTTACGTGGTAGATCCAAGAAATGAGCTAGAGTGTAAATGCTCTTCCATGTGTCCACCTGTGCATGTACATGGCACCACTCCCACAGTGTCCCTCCTCTGCCCCTGTAGCACCCTGCAGGAGACACAACTCCATGCGGCTACCTTTTCTTTCCCTCTTGCTTTCTAGGACATCTGTTCAACTTGGGAGTGAGGGGAGTACAGAAACTGCCCGAAGACTTACTGTAGGGAGGGTTATGCCAACAAAAATGGCTTTTGTGCAGGGTATCTGAGAGTGAGGCCCTCCAGCCTGGAGCCTCCTACAGAGTAAGTTTAAGGATTCACCAGTCTAGCAGAGGACTTGACATAGTCCCTCCTTAGTAGAAAGAAGCTGACATTATTATTATAGCTGAGAGATGCGAAGATGTTGTCATGGGAATATGCACTAGCTGGCCAAAAGCTACACTACACACACATTTAAAAAGTACTTATTATGTCACCTTCCTTAAGTACTTAGTATACCAAGGCCATTGCATACATGCAATTAGGCTCTCATGACAACCCACTAAGGTTGGTACAACTGCTGTCCCCAACCCAAGTCTGAAGAAATTGGATCTTAGAGAAAGTCAGACTTTTGTAAGATCTCACAGCTAGTAAAGGGCAGAACCAGGAATCTAATCCTGGCAAGTAGACGCAGGAGTCCAGCTTCTAAGCAACTAGCTGTGCCCATCAGAGACTCATAGTGCAAGAGGGGGTTCCAAAGGCAAAATGTAAAGAACTTAGTGAGGAGGGGCTGTGGACCTGGGGTGGGTATAGTTAGGAAGATAATCTTTTCAGCTGGAATCTCACAGATAAGTGGGGTTTGGGAAGGCAGTGGATGATGGAGGATGAGAGAGATGTATAGTCCTCACCAAAGGTGTGAGCAGAGGGCAGCCCAGCCAGGGGGCCTGGAGCAGAAGCATTCACAGGGAGAGAGCCCTGGTTTCCTTTCACCTCTCTTCGCTCTCAGGGTTCTGCCGGGACCACTTTACAGATAGCCTCAGATTTGGGCAGACCCCCCTCACCCAAGGTTACTGAATGTAACCTTGCCCCTGACATACTCTCCTGAGCTTGCTTCTCGTGTTGGGGCAGCAGGTGCCTTTGGGACCACCCACCCAGGGAACGACTAGCTGTGGACTTCATGATCTGAGGTATAATCCATGCTTCGTGTGTTTTGAGAGACGCGTGCTAAGGCCTGGAGTGGCCAACCTCTGCTTGTTGGTCTGGCCTCCTGGGGCTTTTCCCAGCCTCACCTCAGCCCCCTGCAATCCTGTCCTCCCCTGTGAGGAGCTTCTGGAGTTGAGGAGGCCCTGGCAGTCCTTATGTCTTCACTCTGCTTCTGGGTTTTGAAATCCTCCCCAGCTTTTGAGTAATGAGCACTCCTCCCGCCCATGGCTGAGGCTAATTTTGACCTCATGCAGTGAGATCTGCTTTTAAACTGCCCTGGAGGGGTGTGGCTGGAGCCCTGGATGGGCAAACCAGGATGGCAGCCACCCAGGTGCCCTGTGTCTTGCTTGCTCTGTAAAGTTGGACCAGGAGTCCTGTCCGGGATCTGTGTGTGGTGGTGACGAGCTCTGGCTATGGGATCTGACTGGAGTTAAATCCCACATCTCCTACCACCAATAGCATGGCCTTGGACAAGTCCCTTAACACTGCTTTCTGCAGCATCCTCATTGCACCTCACTCAGAGCAATGGAAAATTACATGGAAAATACTTAGAAGGGCATGAGGCATATAATAGTTGCTCAATAAAAGTTAGTTGTATTTTTGTACTGAGTTCCTAGAAGCTCATCCTACCTGACCACTTTGCTGATGAGAAGTCTGAGGCCCACACAGTTTTTTTTCCTGCCTAAGATCAGCTACCTGGTATAAGAGCTGGGGTGTCGCTCCAGCACACTGGCCTCCTAAGCCAGGGCTTTTCCCTCTTAGCATTAAGTCCTGGGGTTTGTTTCATTTCTTGAAGGAGGACACAAGATCCTACTCATTTTGTTACAAATAGATTCCTGGACCCCAACCTAGACCCATTAAAACATAATTTCTAGAGTGGTACATGAAAATCTATAATTTAGCCAAGACCATGCCCTTCTCATCTACACTTTCCACTTGATTCTTCGGTACTCTGAAACTTTAGAACTGCTGGCTTTGCTTTGTGTAAATTGGTAAAAATACAGAAGGATCAATCCCCACAAAGTCTCCACGTTCTTCAGTCAGCCCGAGTTTGTGTCCTGCCTGCTGTGTGCCCTTCACGCATGTCCTCAGGGACCTTGCAGATCTGTTGCTTAGCTTTTGGGAGGATGGGGTTCTGGTGAGGAAAGGGGAAGGTGAGATGGGGTTCACATGTTAAAAGGGAGGCAGAGATGACTGGTGACGCTGATGTTCAGAGAGGGCAAAGGAAGGTGAGTAGGCAGTCAGGAGGGGCTCAAGTGGGGAGCTTTGAGAAGCAGAGGAGAGAACCAGGGGCAGCTCCACCCAGGCTACCCTTGGGGAGTAGAGCTGCAGGGAGCAGGCGTCACTGGGGGCAGCTGCGAGGTGTGGGGTGGGGATGGCCCAACTTCCAAGCTACCAAGACATTCACTCCCTTCTTTTGATACTATCAGGCTGCTCTTTTATGATTGACAAACAGCCTCTCTCCAAAAGCTACTGTCGACTTGATGTTTATCTTTTTGTTTGACTGTGGGGGAGCTCTTTGCCCCTTGATAACTTTGTTCCTACAACCCCCTCAGGGACAGTAGAGGCCAGTGTGGATGTGGTGTGGCCCCAGGAAGCATGGAAGCGGCAGGCAGGAGGGGCAGGAGGGAGATGATCTGGCAGGCAGGGGTGCCACCCCTGTGGTGCTGGGCAGAGCACCAGCTTCCTGTATCCCATCTGTTTCCTGATTACCCCCTGTGTGCTCCCTGGTTATACCAAATTTGGGGGTGGCAGTGAAAATGCCTCCCTGAGCCCTTTGAAGTCAGAGGTCAGGGTGTGTGTGAGGATGAAGACCAAGCAGCTGCTGCCATTTCAGCTGTCTCCCATTGAGCAGAGGCTCCAGCCACACTCTGGATGGATGAGATGGGCACATGTGATAAAGGCTGATATTTCCAAGTGCTGACCATTGATCATTCGCTGTGATAAGCCCTTTATGTGGAGTAGCCCATCAGGATGGGTACCAATATCACCATTTTCCAGGTGAGAAAAACTGAGACCCGGAAAGAATAAGTTAGTCACTCAAGGCTGTACTGTTGCTGCTGCTGCTGCTAAGTTGCATCAGTCGTGTCCGACTCTGTGCAACCCCAGAGACGGAAGCCCACCAGGCTCCCCCATCCCTGGGATTCTCCAGGCAAGAACACTGGATTGGGTTGCCATTTCCTTCTCCAATGCATGAAAGTGAAAAGCGAAAGTGAAGTCGCTCAGTCATGTCCGACTCTAGCGACCCCATGGACTGCAGCCTACCAGGTTCCTCTGTCCATGGGATTTTCCAGGCAAGAGTACTGGAGTGGGGTACCATTGCCTTCTCCACAAGGCTGCACTGGTGAGTAGTAAATTGAAATTGGAACTGAGGCAGCCTGGCTCCAGAGGTCACACTCAAACCCAGGCCACAGAATATCTGCCTTATTCACTCAGGAGAAAGAGGGGTTCTGCATGTTTGTTACTAGAGAGGGGTTCTCAGGAGGAAGAGGGGTTAGAGAGACAGCTGATGTGCTTGGCTCTGTTGTGTTTGGACACTGGCTGAAGTCAGCATTGTTTGTGTTGGGCAGACTGGCAGCTCCTGGAAGGCAAGGTTGGGGCAGGTTGAGTTGCTCTGCCAAGGCCCCAGCACCTCTGACTTGTGCATGATGCTGCTGGTCAAGATGGGTCAAATGGTCAAGTGCAGTTGCTGTTGCCCTGCTCAGCACTGATGGAGAGCCACCTTTTTCATTACTAGCACGATCTCCCCTTCCAGTCATATTTTTGTCTACCAGGTTTAACATTCGTCAGTGGTCATTGCCTGTCCTAGTGACTACAGTGTATTTGCTTGGTGGCGATTTTCTATTTCTTTAATTTCTTCCACATTTATTAATTGAAATTCTGCTGTAAGAAATAGATGCCCCTTCCCTCTCATCTATTTATTTATTTATTTGTATCAGCTTGTGAAAAGTAAAAATGTTAGTCACTCAGTCATGTCTGACTCTTTGCCACTTGATGAACTGTGTAGCCTGCCAGACTCCTCTGTCCCTGGAATTCTCCAGGCAAGAATATTGGAGTGGTTGCTATTTCCTTCTCCAGGGGATCTTCCCAATCCAGGGCTTGAACCAGGGTCTCCTGTGTTGCAAGCAGATTCTTTACTGTCTAAGCCACCAGGGAAGCCCCTTGTATGAGCATTTTTGTTGTTCAGTTGCTCAGTCACATCTGACTCTTTGCAACCCCATAGACTGCAGCATGCCAGGCTTCCCTGTTCATCACCAACTCCTGGATCTTGCTCAAACTCATGTCATGGAGTTTGGGTGTGATGCCATCCAACCATCTCATCCTCTGTCATCCCCTTCTCCTCCTGCCTTCAGTCTTTCCCGGCAGTAGGGTCTTTTCCAATGAGTCAGTTCTTTGCATCAGGTGGCCAAAGTATTGGAGCTTCAGCATCAGCATCAGTCTTTCCAATGAATATTCAGGGTTGATTTCCTTTAGGATTGACTAGTTTGATCTCCTTACAATCCAAGGGACTCTCAAGAGTCTTCTCTAGCCCCACAGTTTGAAAGCATCAATTCTTCAGAACTCAGCCTTCTTTATGGTCCAGTTCTCACATCCATACATGACTACTGGAAAAACCATAGCTTTGACTATATGGATCTTTGTCAGCATATTAGCATGGACCCGTATCAGCATAGACCATGGCTATTTATTATATTGAACCTGTAAGTCACCTTTAAATTCCATTACCATGTTTGTGAGTTGAGCCTTGCTCCATTTCTTGCCTGGATCACAACATTAGCTTTCTAACTGGTCTCTTTGCCTCCAACCTCCTTCCTTTCAAGCCAGACTTTACACGTCCACCTGAGGTCATGTAATGTCAGTCTGACTATGTCACAACTCTTCAGCTGCTTTCTTTTGCCCAAAAATTCCTCTGAATGGTGATATGACAAGTAAAATTCATGAATATTTACTAAATGATTTGCATGCGTGTTCTCACTGAATCCTCATGATACTTGGACAGATTGAGTAATATGAGCCTCAACAGCATTCCTGTAGTGCAGATGAAGAAACTGAGGCACAGAAGGATTAACCAACCTTCCTTGGGCTGCTGAGCTGTTATGTGTTGAGCTCATACTCTCAGCCACTAGACTTACCACCTGCTAAATCGGCCCTTAATGATCTGACCTTGGCTACTTCTATAGCTGCGTTTTCACCAGCCCTGGCATACACTGCACTTTCTGTAAATAGTACTTGTTATGGAAGTAGGTGTTCTCATCCAGTGTTGCTGAGGATCCAGTTGACATTTTGGCTGCAGTGATGGTAGGGACATTGGTAGCAGCAGAAGGAATAGTTTTCTAAGAAGTATAAACAGTGGCCAATGGTCCTATGACTGTATATGAGTCTAAGCCCATGTGAGTTTCTTGCCTACCTGCCCACACCAGACTGTTTTCCAGGATTTTATTGCTTTTTCTCTTTCTCCTTTACCACTCAGGATAAGGTAAACCTCACCTGCAGCATTCTTCCTGAGCATTCAGTCTGCCATGATGCCTTTCTCATCAGATTCCTTCATTAGGCCCCTACCATGTCCATTCTACTTGAGGTCTTCAGAATGTTCTGTAAGAACTCTGGTCAAGGACATGCATTTTAATTCCACCCCCTGGAAAGTTGCCATCTGTATAATATGTGTTCAATTTGAGGATTCCCTGATTGATAACTAGGTATAAGACACAAAGAGTCATAACTCTAATGCAAGTGAACACAGGCCCTGTACTCATTATCTAAAACCCTTTGGGTCATATGAGTTTTGGAATACAGAATTTTTCTGATTTTAGCAAGATATTATGGGTGTATCTAATATAATTCATAATACCCCTTGTGGTATCTGGGAATTATTCTATAGTCAAAGATATTAATGTTTGTCTAATGAGATACATGAAAATTCTAGGGGAGGTAAATAAAAATTTTAAATAGCCTCATGGCAAGCCTTATCATCACATAAGTTCCAATTTTTTTCATTTTCAGAGTCTTTTCTATTTTGGAATTGTGGATAAGGAATTGTGCACTGGCATTAAGGTATTAATAGGTGGTGTAAAGAGGCACCAACATCTTATCCTGGGAGTTGAGGTGAAAGAGCTCCAGGGATGAGAATGCCAAGGCCACTGCCAGTTGTGGTCAGGGGAGTCCTTTGGCCCCTCGCCTAGTTGAAAATTGAGCCCAACGCCAGTATGAAGAGGCCAGCGAGGAGCAATGACAGTTGTCTAGGAGAGAAGTCACTGACGTGGGTGCTGGTAACAGGATGGGGAAACAAGACTGTGTGAAACGTTGCAAAGAAATGAGCTGCAGAGCTTGAGGGGGCAGTCGGTCAACCAGATGTTCCCAGGCTTTGTGCTCCACAGTTTGGGAGAGTGTTGATGTATTAAATAGCATGAGAGTACACTCCGGTACTCTTGCCTGGAAAATCCCATGGATGGAGAAGCTTGGTAGGCTTCATGGGGTCACAAAGAGTCGGACATGATTGAGCAACTTCACTTTCACTTTCACTTTTCAGAGGTGAGATGAACTGAGGAGAAGGTGGATGCATTTGAACATTTGTAGTGTACTTTAACCCACTGGGTGGAAATAACTTTTAAGAATAAAAGGGAATGGGAGAGGAGTTTGGGGGAGACTGGATACATGTATATGTATGGCTGAGTCCCTTTGCTCTTTACCTGAAACTATCTTTACATTGTTTGTTAATCAGCTATATTTGCTATTTGTGTGTGTGCTCAGTCGTGTCTGACTCTTTTGCGACCCTATGAACTGTAGCCCGCCAGGCTCCTCTGTCCATGGGATTTTCCAGGCAAGAATACTGGAGTGGGTTGCCATTTCCTGCTCCAGAGGATCTTCTGGACCAAGGGATCGAACCCGCATCTCTTGAGTCTCCTGCATTGGCAGACAGATTCTTTACCTGCTAAGCCATCTGGGAAGCCCAATACAGAACAAAAAGTTAAAAAAATGAGAAAGAATAAAAGAGAAAATAGTATGACACTACTTCTACAGTGATGTGTGCGTCATTGCCAATATTTAATTATTGTCTTCAGTTGTTCTATCATTATTATGACACTATTAGTTTGCATGCATCCTCCTCACCAGCTGCAATCCTCTGCTGTCCGAGGCCAGGCCCATTCTCAGACCAACATCTACCCAGTCCAGTCTGATTTGCGCTTGAGTCTCCCAGGAAACCGTCACATGTGTGCTCTGTTGGTTATGTTGTCAACCTGTAAGTGATCACTTATATATTGAAAAACAACAGGCTTTGTCTCCGAGGGGATGTCTTGATCCCAGTCTTCCCCACAACTGACTAGCTGGCCCAGAACCTGTTCTGGAACCTGAGCTGGAAGGAGAGGGGGTGGGACTGGTAGAGATCTCCTCTCTAGAAGTCTATCTCTCTCTCTCAGGGGAGCTCCTGAAGAAACCCTGAAGCAGAGAATTTTCCTGCTCTCCTTATCAAAGAAAAGGATTTCATTTGCTCGTTTATATATGGGTGCTGTCTAATAGTTAAATCTGCTTGGGGACTGGGGTGTGGGAGCATGTTTGAGAGTTTCTTGATAAATATCACGTGGAAATGGTGTTCTGTTTGCATAAGCCAACTCCTGAAAAATGGGTCCTTTAATGTCCTCTCAATGAGACCAGCTACATGACAACTGGCCTGGGGAGCTGAAATGCTGGTGAGAAATTGAAGCCATAGATCTGTCTCAGAGTGCGGCCTCATCAGCTGTGATTGTTAGGTGTTAAGTTGAAGACCCTACAGCCCTCTGGTCTCGCCTGCATGTGATGGATGGCAGCTCGGGTGTTAGCCAGGGTTGGATAGGCTGGTGGTGGGGGCTGCTGCGGCCGGGTGCTGATTTGATATGCGTCCCCCTCTGGGACATGCATGGAGGATGCCTTGGGGGAGGAGAGAGACCCAAGAGGGCTTGTGGTTGCATCCGTCTTGGTCCAGCTGGGAAAACAGGAAGCATCTGAGATATTTCACACAGAGGAGATTTAACGCAGAGAACTGGTTACAGAGATGTTGGAAGAAAGGGCTCGGGGAGCCAAAGGGAATTGGTAGGTAGATGGGGAGAAGCAGAAGAAAGAAGAGGCAATACCTAGAGACAAGGAGGCTGCCAATCCTGCTGGACCGGGGCCTGCACCTGAACCCAAACTGTGCTGCTGGAATGACTCGGGAGGTGTGGCCGCCACCTTCCCTGAGGCTGGAATCAGGAACACTCCATCCGCTGCCGCTATGGCAACTATGGGCCAGCGCCGGAGCTACCGCCCACTTCGGGGAAAACCAGCAGCGAGCTTGCCTCTTTCTCCCACCTTCTCATCTCCCATCAGTGCCTCCCTTTGGCAGAACCAAACCGGATGGCCGGAGAGTTTGTGAAGTGTTCTCCTGGACTCCAAGCTCCAGCAGTAAAGAGGATTTAGAAGGGTCTGTGCAAACTGAGAGGCAGCAGATGAATAAAGGACACAGAGTTCTGGGGTTGAGGTGTGCAAGTGGAAACTAAGAGAAGTTCCTAACTTGGTATGGTGCTCAGGGTGCATTTATGATTTAAAATCCATTGTGCCCTGAGTAGTTTCTTTGTTTTTTTTTCTCCAACAATTCTCTGGCGAAAAGGTGTTAGAGTTGGAAATGATCAGTATTTCACCTTGTATAGGAATATCCTCTGCAGCGTTTGGAAGCACCGGAAGATGGTCCTGTAACTGCTGAAACATCTCCAGTGACAAGGAAGCTTGCTACCTGGGTGAGGTAGCCAGTTTATTTCACAGTCGGACAGTTGTAATTACTGGCAAGCACCCCGCGAGTGGAAACCTGTTTTCTAGGAACTTCTGCCCACTGGTCCTTGTTCTGTACATCATGGGCAATATCCTTACTTCACTTACTCTTTACTTTGTGTTATGTAAGAGAAGGTGGGCTTTGGATTCTATATTAGTCAGAAGTAGACTGGTCCATGAAAGACAGGAACCCCCACCTCCCCAACCCAAGAATGGCTTAAGTAAAGTTCAGGGTCTTGGGGAGGCAGTACAGGGAAAGTTGGGGGCGCTGCCCAGTCACGTCCCTTAGAGCCCAGCCTCCTTGCACATTTCTACTCTGCCAGCCCCAAAATATATGCCCCAACCCCATGGGTGAAGATGGCACTGTGGTCATCTCACCCATTTTCCAAGCAGTAGGATTCATGGAGGTGGGGGGGAGGGGTGGTGCGTGAAATGTTACTTCTCTCTTAAGGAAGTATCCTGGGAGCTGCTGTTAGAAACTTTCCCTTACATTCGATTGGCCAGAACTTGCTTGTTGTTGTTGTTCAGTCACTCAGTCATGTCCAACTCTTTGCCACCCCATGGACTGCAGCATGCCAGGCCTCCCCTGTCCTTCACTATCTCCCAAAGTTTGCTCAAACTCATGAACTTGGTTTCATGGTCAAAATCAAGCTGCCAAGAAATCTGGGAAATGTATTTATTCTTTACCTGGATACCTCAGTGCCCAGTCCAAACTTCTTTGACTATGGGAAAGAAGGCAGTAGATACTGAGGTCCAGCAAATACTCCAGCAAAAGTGTCAAGTTTTATAGGCCAAGCAATGCACTAGACCCGTGCTTCTCACATTTAATATGTGCATTTCCTGGGGAGTTTGTTAAATGCAGATGCCGACTTAGTAGGTCTCACTGAGGGCTGGGATTCTGCATTTCTGTCAGGCTCCTAGCTGACAGCAATATTGCTGGTCCAAGGACCATACAGTGTACAAAGGGCTGGACGTTGTTGAACAAGAGGGACAGAGGCTCATCTTGCATCCTGCAAGTGAAGTTGAATCCCAGACTTTTTACTGTAAACCTGCCTTTGGGGGATGCTGTGAGATTACAAAAGACCGGCTCCCAGGAGGCCCTGAAATGTAGCCTCCTTCCTGCTTTTGGAGTGTCTCCTCCAGGAGGGCGCTGATTGGGGCAGAATGCATGAGCTGTTCAAATTGTGTATCAGCTACAGACTCCAGGAAAGTGAGCAGGTTGGGGGTCACCTAGAAGCAGGCGAGATTTCAGACGGGGTCCAGCCGGCATGGACAACCGCAGAGAGGAGGCTTCAGGCTGGGCGGGGGCAGGGCAGGAGAGCACTTCCCCCTGTGCCAGGGAGGACCAGGGCCTGCAAGAAACAAGGCCGCCACTGCGGGCCTGCCCAACTCCCCATCTGCTCAGGAGAGAAAGGACACGGAGCAGAGGCAGGAATTCAGGCAATTAATCCTTTATTTAAAGAATAATAAACAGCCAGATTTTACATACTGAAAGAGGGAACAAGGTAAAAGGGGTTAAAAACTAAAAAGCAAGGATGGCAGACACCAATTAACACAATGCTAATTGACAATTTCCCCAAGCTTCCATGAAACATGCCAGGCCGATTTCCCCAATTGCTAATTAAATCAAACCGTACACACAATACTAATTTCCCTAACTTAGGGAACTCAGTAGACAAATAAAATGAGAAACTAACTTAAACATTTTGTCAAAGTATGGGAAGACGGATGAATGAAATCTTAACATGAATAAACTTTGGCTTCGTGTAAATTTGTTAAAGTTCTGACATGTTTAATGAAGTCGTGAAATATTCTGGTATCTCTGTTCTGCTCACAATTGCATAAACGTTCTTCGCTAATCACAAAATAATACACAGCAGTCCTCTTACACTTACGCTCTCTCCCTCCGGTGAAGGGTACCCAGCGCATCATGGAAGTGACATGGAAATTATACCTTTTAAAAATTATAAAATACCTACTTAATTACAATTAAAAACAAAGAAATAACTTTTTCTTTAAAATAGTCCCCGAGGTCTTTTGAGCTGGAGTCTGGCTTTTTGAAAAAGAGAAGCCAGTCACTTAATCACAGAGTTGAGTGTGGAGGCAGCTCACGTTGGCTGGTGTTCTGGCGACCCCCCTCCCCCAGCCCTGCTCTGATCTATCTCAGGGGCCCTGTGGCTCCCTTTCCCACCAGCCCCTGCTGCAGCCTGCTTTGAAGTGTCCCCTTTACGCTCTTGCCTCTTGCTACACTCAGGGTCTGCTAGATGTATCCCCGTTGAATTTCGCTGTCACAGAACGGGGACGGGTCTTTGAGGTCATCTGTCTAATTCGCTCATCTTCCTGTTGAGGAAACTCAGGCCAAGAGATGCGAATGTGCCTGAGATCTGACAGTTGGCCTGAGGCCCCCACGTTTGTTTGTTTGTTTTTTAAATTATGTGAGAATTATATGGTTGTCTGAAGAACTGTGGCTCATACTTCCATTGCGTTTATTGCTACTGTGTTCCAGCTACTGTTGTAAGAGCGCCGCACAATTAAGCCAGTTGATCCTTGTAATGATCCTGAGAGGTCAATATCATTGTCTCCCCATTTTATAGATAAAGAAACCGAGGCACTGCAGTGTTGAGTAGCTCACCTGAGGTTACATCCCTAAGTGGCAGAACTAGATTTAACTCCGGGAAGACTGGCTCCAGGTCTACACTCTTAACCACTCCATTAACCTGCTCTTTTGTAGACTAATTAGAAAATACAGAGAGAAATAAAGTAGAAAATGAGAATAAATGTCACATGTAATAATGCTTTTCAGAAAAATATAACCATTATTAGAGTTTTGGCCATATCCTAACATAATTTGTCCTCCTTCTTCTTACATGTTAAAAAATAGAATTAAATGTATCCACGTGCTTTCCTATGATTCACTTGATTTTGCTTTTTTTTCTTAACAGTGTACTGTGAACAGCTTTCCAGTGCCTATAAACACACGTGTGCAGCATGATCTTTAGTGGTTGCAATGCATCCCACTGAATGGATGTGCCACAGCTGAGTTAACCTATGCACTGTGGTTGACATTTAGGTTGTTTCTTCTTTCTCTCTCATAGCATGCTGCAGTGGACATCCATATACAGACGTCTTTATTTTCTTGTTGCATTTTCCTTATGGTGACCACTTCACTGTTATATATATATATGGAAACCAGAAGATCTGAAAGGTGAGGGGGAGAGAGTATTAAGTGGAGGTAGAGGACACCCCTAGATGTGCAGATCTAGGAAGCTGGACTCCCAACCAGCAATGGAGGAAACCCCCACTCCCTAAGTGAAATATTTCACCACGGGTCCATTCTTGTGCAATTTCTTGTGGATCACTAAGGCAAGGGTCACAGTCCCCCCAAATAATATAATGGACACTCACCATCTGAGGTTCAGTAAACTATTCTTTAGGGGTGATTAGCTTTAGACATATGTATGTGTGTGTAAAGAATTGTTATATTTTAGGGTATTGGCTGCCTAGTGAAGTATATGAAAACTAGGCTGTTGGTGAAACTTGTTTACATAGATTCACATGTTCCACCCACTAGCCAGAGAGGCAAGTGGGTATCTTTGCTCAGCCTAGGATGTAGACATGGGAGATGGCCATGCGCAGCCGCGGAGCTGGGTTCTTTGGCCTCTTTGTCCTGACTGGCATCGGTAATGCATTTGTCAAGAAGGAGGATGCTTATCTGTCCTTGTCCCTCCCTGGGACAAAGGCAGACCTGTCATTGTGAGATCAAGGGAACTCTGGAACCGTGTGGAAGGACAGCTGAAAGTCTTTCTCGTTCATTGTGATTTATCATAATCACTGACCCCTCCCCCAGGATGAAATAGGAATGAAATAGTAATGTGATAGGTTAATGCTGATAATTAAAGAGAGTTTAAGACCAGTATGAGACTGAATTGTGTGTGTGGGTGGTTGAAATGGCTGTTTGATGTGAAAGTCAATGATTGAATTATTCAGAGAGAGTGATTTCCAAATGATAATTTTACACTTTACATAACTGGTTTTGATTTATTATAGTGGCACCCAGTTGAGCCGCTTTAGTTCTAAGGGGCTGTCAGCTTTTCCCTCCCCAACCCCTGGTTTGGAGCCCACACACACAAAAACCTGCTCATGTCTGAAATTTGACGGTATTGTTGTTATCTCTCTGGCATGAGTTTCCCCCCTTGTCCCTCATAAGCGTTTATGGCTTGTTTGGCTTTGCAGTATATAATCTGGCGGAGGGTGTGTGTGAGAGTATACACGAGCGAGTGCGCACATGCCTGTGTATGTGTATAGTGAATGGCCCAGATAACCTGATCTCTCCTTCCCTTTCATTGTGGTTTTACGAAAGCTTTGATCTTTTGTCATTTAGCAAGAGGTAGGGCTAGGCTGGGAACAGGACCCCACGGCCAGCTGGAATGAAAATGGTACGGCAGCGGCAAGTTGCAATGCTGCTTCAGAACTGAGAGGAGAGTGAAAAGCTTGGGAGCCTCACTTCCGGATCAACCCAAGAGAAGGAATGTGAAACTTAGAGAACGTATGAACTTATGCCAAGTAAATCCATCTGAAAAACCAGGCCTCCAGAGGCTGCTGTTTCTCATCTGAATCTTTTTTTTTTTTTGCTGGAAGTGACGCAAACCAAGGCACAGTTATCCTGCTGATCTTTTCTGAAGCAGCCTAGAAGGCAAGTGACACAGGACAGGCAGGCAAGTTACTTATCCTAACAGATCTTCTTGGTTGACACCATGCTGCAACCCTCCCCTCCCAACACTACAGCTTCCATCCCTCCTTTGGGATTGAGGGTGGCTTATTCTTATGAGTAAAAGCAGTAGCAGGAAGATCATTCGTTTAGTGACAACCCTGAGCACTTACATATGGTGTAATAACGTGGACAGCAGCTAGCATTTGTTGAGTGCTTGCTTTGTGACAGGTACTGTTTTAAGCACATTTACTGTATTAACCCATTTGATTCTGTGTAGAGCCCTCAAAGTATTATATTTGTTTTTGCCTCATTTTATACATCAGAGGCTGAGGGTCACTAGGTTGCCCCTGAATGTAGTGTCTGCACTCAGAATTCTTTTTCAGCACTGGTCCCAGTGAAAGATGCCATGCTCCATGCTTACTCCTTCAGTAAAGGAGGTCTTTATTTTCTGAAGCCTTTTGGATGGCTGGTTGCATGTCTCTGATCTATGGCTCCAAAATAGGCAGGAATAGAACAGACCTATCAGAGAATATCGGAGAAGGCAATGGCACCCCAATCCAGTACTTTTGCCTAGAAAATCCCATGGACGGAGGAGCCTGGTAGGCTGCAGTTCATGGGGTCGCTAGAGTCAGACACGACTGAGCGACTTCACTTTCACTTTTCATTTTCATGCATTGGAGAAGGAAATGGCAATCTACTCCAGTGTTCTTGCCTGGAGAATCCCAGGGACGGGGGAGCCTGGTGGGCTGCCATCTATGGGGTCGCACAGAGTCGGACACGACTGAAGTGATGCAGCAGCAGCAGCAGCATCAGAGAATGTGCTGGAAAATTGTTGGGGAACTCAAGGAGTTTGGGGATGGTGAGGAAAGGCTGGGTGAGTGGAAGCAATGAAAGGAGTTGGGACACCACTGTGGGGGAAGGGCAGGAGTGGGGAGGGAAAGGAGGCATCAATAGATTTAATGAAGAGGAAGTCTAGACCTTGTCCCTCCGGTTTGGCACTTGGGTCACATTCCCATGATGGCCAATCCTGAAAGTAGCTTAAATTTCCCTAACCTATAGAACTGGTCAACTGAACACTGTCTTTCTTCTCTGCTTTGATCTCATTTTAAAAAGTGTTCAAAATGTCTCAAACTGGGGCTTATTTTTAAAGTAAAAAAATTTTTATATTTATTTACTTATTTTACTCTCTTGGGTCTTAGTTGCCACACTCAGGACCTTTCATTGCAGTGTGCAGGCTTCTCTAGCTGCCCTGTGGCACGTGGGATCTTAGTTTCCTGACTAGGAATTGAACCCAAGTTCCCTGCATTGAAAGGTGGACTCTTAACCACAGGACTACCAAGGAGAGTCCCAAGAACTGGGGCTTAGACACTGCTGGAAGTACCCAGTATTGCCAAATAAATCTGGGGTATGATTTCAAGGAGGGGAAGTTATATGATTTCATTGGCTAGTAATCAAAATATTACTTTTATAGCAAAATACATCTCAGTAAATTATGAAGTAGAAAACAAAATTCTAATGAATCCTTAAAGCCTGGGATTTCTAAGAACTGAGCTAGGCCCCAGAACCCTGGCAGGGTGGATTCACTCTTCTCTGCCCTTTGGGCCTTTTCGGGAGTGAAGTGGAGCAGTCTTGATGCATGTGTTCCCCTGGCCTTGCCAGGAATCCCGCCAGGCAGATGAGACCTGGCTCCTACCCAGCCCTGTTTCTGATTGATTCCAGGGGACTTCCATCCTCAGAACTTCTGTGGATAATAGTCTGATAAATTTTGGGGTTAGGATACATTTCAAAGGAAGATGGGAACCCCAGAGGCCTTGGAGAAAGAAGAATGGAAACGTAACCCTCAAAAGCACAAAGTTTGGTACTTGACAAAAGATGATATAAACCAACTCACAAGAAAAATGACCAACTTTTGGGAAAAGATATTTGTATCACATATAAAGGATTAACATTCTTAGTATACAAAGAGCTTTTATGAAGCAAAAAGTAAAGAACACCAGATAGAAAAAATAGGGGAAAACATACTTTGTATTTTTATAGAAAAAATGACTGATAAACATTTGAGAAGAAAGCCTTACCAGTTATTAAAGGAATGTTAAATAATCAGTAACATATACTTTTTTTAACCTGGGAGATTTGAAAAAATGGAGACAATTTGATGCTGGCAAGCATGCTGGGAAATGGGCAGACTCATATAGGGTAGGTGGAAATGGGTATATTGGTACATACAGCCTCTCTGGTGAGTGGACTGAATTTCTTAGAATTTAAAATGATCATATTAAGTACCTAAAAGTATAATATAGCAGGAGTATTTTGTCTGTATAATGACGAATGTATAGTGACATTCTTTATAGTTGGTTATGAAGTAGTTGATTACAACTTAAATGTCCACTGAGAGGGAAAATGGTGAGATATGCAGCTCCATCCATGTGATGGGAACTTACCTTATTGTGTTGTGTGCTGTGCTGTCATGGCCTACGCTTTATGACCCCATGGGCTGTAGCCTGCCAGGCTCCTCTGTACATGGGATTCTCCAGGCAAGAATACTGGAGTGGGTTGCCCTTGTCCACTCCAGGAGATCTTCCCGACCCAGAGATGGAACCCAGGTCTCCTGTGTCTCCTGCATTAGCAGGCAGATTCTTTACCACTGTGCCACCTGGGAAACCCTCATTATCTTATGAGATAAGTCTTTATATGCAGATGTGAGAATAAGAACAGTGCAGGCTGACAGTGTCACTCACTTTTTGATTAAAAAAAGATGTATTTTTTTTCTTTTATTTTCTTATGGTAGCTACACCCATGTAGAGTTAAGCTGGAGCAACTTTATTAAAGGTGAATCACTGAACTTCCCAGGTGGCGCAGTGGTAAAGAATCTGCCTGCCAATGCACGAGATACAAGAGACTTGTGTTCTATTCCTGGCTCAGGAAGATCCCCTGGAGTAGGAAATGGCAACCCAATCCAGTATTCTTCCCTGGAAAATTCCACGGGCAGAGGAACCTGGAGGGCTACAGTCCATGGGGTTGCAGAGTCAGACATATCTGAACAACTGAGCATATGCACATGTGGGTGTATGAGAGAAAGGGACAAATCCTTGGAGCAGCAATGAAAAACCAGAGCTGCTAACTATACCTGGCTCTTTTAAGATTTTTTAAAGGATGTATGTTTATATGTAGTTATGTTGTCTAAACATAGATACAAATCAAGGAAGAAAAATGTACCAAGAGGGCTATGGTCTGTGAGATTAGAGATGGTTTTTCTTTTATGTGTTTTGTAGTGTTTTTCAGAATTAAAACAAATGCCCTCCTGTCATATCACTTGCTTCCTGTGCACCCTTCACTCAGCATTCAATATTCACCATTTTGTGTTTCTGGTTACCTGTCAAAATGAATATATTCCTCCTCGCCACCCCCCACCACCTTACTATACTCAAGGAATCCAAGTTTTCAGTCCTGGAGGTAACCTTGATGTTTCATCCCACCTCCCTACTTTGCAGTGTTTTGCAAATGAGTGTGTGAGCCTCTGAGGGAACACATGTTGCCATATCCTTAGGATATCCCTGATGTGTCTGTTGTGCCAGCGTCCTGTCTAACTAGTTCTCCCTTTCAGTCTCAGATGTGTCATGATCTGGACAATAAATCACATGGCTACACTGCTTGGAGCAGTCACGTGACAGTTCACGTTCATGACATTAGTGAGAAGCAGAGACAGGAATGAAACCCAGAGCTCCCGATTTCACTGTATATGGTCAAAGGCAAGCCCTGCCTTCAGTGAGCTTCTAGTAACCCTGGCAATAAAAGGCATTTTCCTACAAAGACAGGTGGTTCTCTGGGGAGAAATATTGGATTTAACTCTTGGTTCTGCCCCTACTGGCCATTCTCTGAATCTCAGCTGTCTTATCTGTAAAGTGGGGTTACTGTGCCTGTCTCAGAGGGTTGATATGAGTATTAAATACAGTGCTGAGCATTATGCTTAAAAAATAAACCTCATTTATAAAAAGAGCAGTCCAGTATAATGCAAAATTATATAAGGCTCCAAGTATATTGTTGTTCAGTCACTCAGTTGGGTCCAACTCTTTGACCCCATGGACTGCAGCACACCAGGCTTCTCTGTCCTTCACCATCTCCCAGAGTTTGCTCAGACTCATGTCTATTGAGTCAGTGATGCCATCCAACCATCTCATCTTCTGTTGTCTCCTTCTCCTCTTGCCTTCAATCTTTCCCAGCATTAGGGTCTTTTCTAATGAGTCAGCTCTTCGTATCAGGTGGCCGAAGTATTGGAGCTTCAGCATCAGTCTTGCCAATAAATATTCAGGGTTGATTTCCTTTAAGATTGACTGGTTTGATCTCCTTGCTGTCCAAGGGACTCTAAAGAGTCTTCTCCAGAATCACAGTACAAAAGCATCAATTCTTTGGCACTCAGCCTTCTTTACGGTCCAGCTCTCACATTCATACATGACTACTGGAAAAACCATAGCTTTGATACATGGATCTTTGTCCCTGATGTAAAAATGAAAGTTTGATCATGTACTGGAACTGAAGGACACTAGGTACCTTGGACAAGTCCAATCTTACTTCATAGGCACACTTCCCAAATACCCTAGGGCAAATTCTTCTTTAGGGATACCAAAAGATGGAAAAGTTTTGAGTTGCTTGTTAGAAGTTGAGCTCGATGACTGAGTAGGTTGATTCATTTGGGTGAGTGTGGTGGAGCCAGAGGCTCTTGCAGTCAGAAGGGAGCTTGGAAATGACATAGTGCCATTCCGGGCAGAAATTGCTCTGGGAGTCTTTGGAAGCCAGAATCCATGTTGTCTTGCGCTAGTCTCACTGGGAGACAAGCACCAAGAGCCTGCTGGACCTCTCCCTGGTCCCTGGCTTTCCTCCTCAAGGAGCCCTGGTGGGGAAGAGACCCTGAAAGGCTCACTTGCCACATCTTGCTTGGACACTGACCATCTAACTGGTGTCAGAGGTGGTCAGTTCTTACCTTCTTCATCCCTGGAAAAAGCTGAATCTGCTACTAAATATTTCCCTTATTTTCTGGTGGGCATAGAAAAGGGCTTTGGGTTTTCACTTCTGAATTAGCAAGAAGAAGGGACAAAGGACCTGGGTGAAAGCAATAACAACACAAAACAACGCTTCCCCTGTGCCCACCGTCCCCCCCCCACCTTGATCTGTTTGGAAATTTGAGCCTAAAAGCTCACTCATTCTAAGAAAGTAGATTATTCCAGGACAATGAAAGCATATTCCAAGGGGCTACATGCTTGAACAGGAGCTAGGATCATTGGACAAAAACTTTAGTCTACTCCTTTGTGCACCACAGCAATACTTTCTAATATTTTGTGAGCATTTACTATGTGCCAGCCACAGGGCTAAGTGTTTTATAAGTATAATCTCATTTAATTCTAACAAGAACCTCTGAGCTTGGTGCTATTATTATCGCCATTATTCAAATACTGAGACTGAGGCTTAAAGAAATTAATTTGCCCAAAGTTCTCAGCTAGAAAAATCCAGAGTATGAAGCCAGACTCTGATATCAACAATTATGTCTTATTTCTATATACTGTAGTCTCCCTGTTAACATAAAATGTGCCAGGCACTGTCCTAGAGAAGAGCTCTATTATTGGCAGGTTTTGACCATGAATTTTCATGGCACACTTAAAATATTTTTGTTCCTAATTCTGATTGATGCCTCCCTCTTCCTCCACCTCCTCCTTTTTTTCTAGAGGAAGAAAGTCTCAAATACCTACTGCTTGCTGTACCTCCCAGCCTATGTGGTCAACATTTAATTACATTAACATTTGTTTTCACTAAAAAAGTAATCACATTACTGCCTTCATGTCACATTAGTGAAAATGGATACCAATATGATACATATTAATAGAATATGATGGGAAATTGCTAATACAATTAGACTTTCACATTTTATTAGTTCTGGAGTGACACCATACACAGAAGAACAGCTCACGTTAGTGGTGATGAGGAATGGCTGAGAGGCAGTAGATGCCTGGCTATCCCGCAAAGGCAAAGCCGGCTCTCAGGGAACCCTGGAGCATTCAGGGGGTCTCATGCTAGATTTCTGAGTCCTACTTCCTGTTCCCTCCTGTTACATGAGCACCTTTGGGCTGGGACAGGAATTCTTCCTTCACAGCCAGACTGTGTTGCCTGAATTGTGGTCATTAAAGTATCATGTGACATGATCCTGCCTGGGTGGCCCCAGATCAGATAGAATTAATATTTCATGATCCCTTCTGTGGCGGGTGCTGGCAGGGAGGGGGACACAGGCAGGGAAATGTCCCTAGGGCCCATCCCAACACTCTTTAGCAGCTTTATGATGGTCCTCTGCCTTAGGGTCGGGGCCTCTGGAATAGCATTTGGTTGCTTTTGCCTCCCAGAGGTTTCCCCACCTTCCATCCTTCTCTTCCTGCTCAGCCCCCATTTCCCAACTCACCCAAGAGATGGTAGGAAAGCCTTCTTGACTGGTCACTGGTGGACATCTGAAGGTGCATTGTTCATCCTCAGTCCTGGTTAATTACCTCTTGGTGTGTTAGATTTTATTCCTGTGACTTTGTCTCCTTCCCCACTTGAAACACTGTCCAAATCCAATTTGTCTTTTCAGGCCTGTTTCAAATCCCATTTCCTCCATGAAGATATCCCTATATACCCCAAGCTGATGTTACCCCTGAATGCAACGCACACCGTATACCTGCTTGTGTACTCACGTGACTTTACTAATAAGCGACAGTGGCCACTTCCTGGCCTTGTTTACAAGAAAAAAATTTTTTGATTAAAAACTCAGAGTGAAGCAGACAAAACCTGATAATATTAGACTTGAAAGAAGATGAGGGCTGGCCTCTGCAGAGCATGGGGTGTGGTACAGTCTGATATATAAGGACCAGGACTCAGAAAGTGGCAGGGTTCCTGCTTCCTTCCCTCTGCAGGCTTTCTCCTGGCCTTCGATTTTATCTGTCCTTCCCTGGAACAGGATCCAGAATTTGGGACCTTGGACTGAAAGCCTGTGGTGTGACAGTTGTGAAGAAAAACTGTCACAATTAAGGAAGATGTCTATTACCTTGACAAAGGATTCAGTCTAAAGAGTGGGTAAATAGAGGAAGAGAGAAAAAGGTGAGATGGGCACCACCTGGCTTTTAAAAAATAGGTAATTTACTTTGGAGAAAGTTATACACTGTGGAAATACTAAAAAGAGAACTTATAGCCTCAGAATAGTCAGTGAACGTAAATCAGTATGGCAGCAGAACTTTCATTCACCAGCTCTTTCATGCTCCTTTTTGGGGAGAGCCACCATGGAGGCTCTGGACAGAAGGGGGAGAAGCAGCAGACTGGGAGCTTGCCCTCTAGAAGCTTATGAGGCTGCATGGCCTGGAGGCAGGATCTCTGATCTGAGGACGGTGAATCCTCAGTCTGTACCAGATTCCTCACCTGAAGAACTAAGGGTGCTGCAACTAAGATGACGTGTCAAGCCACATTCTCCTCTAAAATTCTGTAACTCTGCTGAAGGATGGGTATTGTTGTTCAGTCACTAAGTCTTGTCCGACTCTTTATGACCCCACGGGCTGCAGCACGCCAGGTTTCCCTGATCTTCACTATCTCCTGGGGTTTGCTCAGACTCATGTCCACTGAGTCGGTGATGCCATCCAACCATCTCATCCTCTATGTCCCCCTTCTCTTTCTGCCTTCAATCTTTCTCAGCATCAGGGTCTTTTCCAATGAATACACTCTTCAAATCAGGTGGCCAAAGTATTGGAGCTTCAGCTTCAGCACCAGTCCTTCCAATGAATATTCAGGGTTGATTTCCTTTAGAATTGACTGGTTTGATCTCCTTGCTGTCCAAGGGACTCTCAAGAGTCTTCTCCGCCTTCTGGCCCGAAGTTCCATTCACTGCCTCCACCTTCAGACCTGCGCTGGCTGTCGGCGAGACTGTCGCAGCATTCCATTGTCTCGCAGCCCTTGTGGCACCTGAGCCTGCAATGTCAAGTCCCAACGGGGACCTGGGCACGCCGGTGTAGGCGGGCGCTAGAGGTGAGGAAGACAGCTTTGGGGTAGCAGAATACGCTGCCATCAACTCCATGTTCAGTTCAGTTCGGCTGCTCAGTCATGTCCGACTCTTTGCGACCCCATGAATTGCAGCATGCCAGGCCTCCCTGTCCATCACCAACTCCTGGAGTTCACTCAAACTCATGTCCATCAAGTTGGTGATGCCATCCAGCCATCTCATCCTCTGTCATCCCCTTCTCCTGCCCCCAATCCCTCCCAGCATCAGAGTCTTTTCCAATGAGTCAACTCTTCACATGAGGTGGCCAAAGTACTGGAGTTTCAGCTTTAGCATCATTCCTTCCAGAGAACACCCAGGACTGATCTCCTTTAGAATGGACTTGTTGCATCTCCTTGCAGTCCAAGGGACTCTCAGGAGTCTTCTCCAACACCACAGTTCAAAAACATCAATTCTTCGGCGCTCAGCTTTTTTCACGGTCCAACTCTCACATCTATACATGACCACTGGAAAAACCATAGTCTTGACTAGATGGACCTTTGTTGGCAAAGTAATGTCTCTGCCTTTGAATATGCTGTCTAGGTTGGTCATAACTTTCCTTCCAAGGAGTAAGCGTCTTTTAATTTCATGGCTGCAGTCACCATCTGCAGTGATTTTGGAGCCCCTCAAAAATAACTCCATGTTGGACTAGATCAACTCCTGTCTGGACCACCTGGAGGAGAAGAATGACCACCTCCATGCCTGCCTCCAGGAACTGCTTGAATCCAACTGGCAGACGTGCCTTGAGTTCCAGCTGCAGCTTGGAGAAACCCCCAGCGATGCCAGCCCCTAGGCTCTGGGAGCCCCCAGCCAGGCCTCAACCCTCACTTGCTGGGCCAGGCTCTGGCCTGAACACTCACCACCTGGCTTAGATACCTTCTCAAGGGCTGGCCGACAGATCTCCTGAGGGGTCTGCCTGCCTACGCCACCTTTATGGTACTTCCCTTGGTGTGCCTGGGCCAGCCCCCACCTCCCAGCATCCCCTCCTGGAGCCAGGTGTGGGGCAGTGGCTCATCTACCATGACTGCCTGCTCAACGCCTGGATGCTCCCCACTCTGCCCAGGCCTTGAGTGTCCACATTAAATGGGTCTCCAACACCAAAAAAAAAAAAAAAAAAAAAATGGTCTTCTCCAACACCATAGTTCTAAAGCCTCAATTCTTGAGCACTCAGCTTTCTTTATGGTCCAACTCTCATATCCATACATGACTACTGGAAAAACCCATAGCTTTGACTATATAGACCTTTGTTGGCAAAGTTTACACTGTCTAGGTTTGTCATAGCTTTTCTTCCAAGGAGCAAGTGTCTTCTAATTTCATGGCTGTAGTCATCGTCCACAGTGATTTTTGAAGGATACATACACTGAGAGTCATATCTGGTGTTGTTGCACAGGGAGGTGGGTGGATATGGGGCAGACCTGGTAGGGTCAAGATGGGTGGAACAGGAGGGCTGGAAAAGGGGCACTGTCAAAGGCGGGTGCAGAAATTCTGGCCAGGAGTACTCAGCATGGTGTCCCCACACCATGTGACTAAGAGGATTTCTGTAGGGAGGGTGAATTGCAAGGCTAGGTCCAGGTGGTGGGCAGCATGGGATAGCAGCCTAAAAAGTATGCACTTTGACACTGTAGGTGTAAGGAAGCCAGTGGAAGCAAACCCTTTCTGTTGCCTGGAGCTCGCCTGTCTGTGATGGCTCATGAGGGCCTCCCAGGAAGGTCACAGGTTTTGTCCAGTCCATTCTCTAGGCCCTGGAGTGCTGGTAGACCACCCTGCTGTCAAAGCAGAGGGTCCTGTGGGCAGTGGGTGAGAAGGAAGCCCACCTGGAGTGGGGAGATGTTGGGTGGATAGATTTACTAATCAGCTTTCAAAGTGAAGGAAAGGCCGAGAGTTTATTAGAGGCCTCTTTTAAAATTCATATTTACTTTGCCTGTTAGTAGGTTCAAGGCTTTACAAGTTAAGCTGATGAAGTCAGTTCTGCCTCTCCCATCCAGATGTCTCTGTAGGCTTTCTGGCTCTTGCCTTTTAAGAAAACACACACACACACACACACACAGCTTGCAGGTGACTGTGGGGGCGTGCCTGGCTCAGGCTGAGTCCTGCAACATCCCACCCAAGGTAGAAGTAAGATTGGGGCAGTAGTTAATCATTTAATGAACCCAGAGTCCTGACCCCAGTGTTCCATGCCAGAGGGTTCAGGCCACCAAATGTCCCCCAAAGTGGGATGTTTCATTAATGTCAGCATTACTCTTGCTGTCACAGGGAGGATAACCCAGCATCAAAACGTGCTATTGACCAATGTAGTACACCTTTATTTGTTCTCTTCTTTCTAGTGTATTTCCTAAATGCACAAGTAAAATGGGTATTTGTAAGTTCTGGGGATTGCATATTGAAACCGTTATCACCATGCAGGCCACTATAACAAACAATACTGATTATAGAGCAGGGATATATTTTGTAATTATAATGCTCTTCAAACTTCTCTGATTGACACACAGTGTATTTAAACAGGATGATCAAAAATTACGTTCACAGCGCAGGCCTTGTCTTCCTCTCGGAAGCACAAAAGCTCTCTTCAGTAGGTAACAGCCACCCGGCTGCCTTTGAGCAGCTGTGTCGAGATGGGATTCAGTTTCTTTGGAGGTGGGGTGGGGCGGGGGAGACACCCCAGCTTTTAAATCAAAGACAATTCAGTTTAGAGAAAGATGTACCTTGTGGAAATAAATAGGAGGAGGCACAGTGTACTGTCAGCTGGCTGTTTTAAATCAATAATGCAGGCGGTCCATCTTGCATGCCCATTCAGCTCCCCACTCATCCTGCCTGAGGGGGGAGGGGCACCTGTCTTCCAGTGGGGTCCTGGAATAGAAGCCCTTGTGGGTAGATGGCCAGGAGTGCAAGTGGATCCTTCTCTGCCCTTCAAGGCCTCTCCAGAGCTGGCCTGGCAGTGTGCCTGGCAGAGGTCTGAGGATGTTAATATCTGGTACCTCCAGATCATATCAATCTGCACCCATTATTTTGCCAAGCAGGGACACCTGGATGGGAGGCTCTATTTTCTTTCAGTGGCCCCCGGCTTATAAAACAAAACCAGCAAAGAGCACGCAATTCCTTTGAATCTTCTTCTGGTGTGCTTAATAGGGGTTTCTCAGAGTGCCAGGTACTGTGGGAAGACTCTGGGATTTAAAAATAAAAATAAAAATAAAAAAGCAAGCAAGCACGGCAGCATTTTTTAATCATCTTCTTTGTTTACAAAGTGGTGACATTCAGTCTTGAATCAAAGGGAACAGTTTCCAGGTAGAAAAGTCTCGTGTTTGTTTTTTGTCAGCTACCAGCATGTCTCTTCTCCAAACTTTGCACAAAATCAGCTTACCTTGATTTAAGCAACAAAGGAAGGGTTGGGGGTTGGAAGGGTGGGAAGGGGGGAAGCTTTTAAAAGATTATCCTTTTGGAGTTTTGATAGATTAAGAGAGTGATCAAACTAGGCAGCATCTTAATAATAGGGCCATGTGAAGTTTGGCTAGATAATGGAAGCTCTTTTGTCAATTTCCTGTAACCTGTACTTGACAGGGCTCAGGAAATGGCACGACTGGCCCACCTTTGATACCTAGAAGGGGCTTAATGAGATTTAAAGTTGCAGTACCATGACTGGAGTTTCCCACACTAGGTATAAGGTACACACAAAGTCCTTCTATGCACCAGTTCTTAGCTGGCTTTGTCGCCTGTCTGCAGAATTCAGAATGTGTTTTCTCTATAGAAGTAACAGCTGAAAGTGGGCAGCTGAATTTCCGAACAGAAATTGTTTTTCTAAGAAGTTTTTTTTTTTTTTTTGGTTCCATTCAGGACTGTGTCTCTGAAATATTATCTATCATAAAAAAACATGACATGAATTTACTATGGCAGTCAGCTGCAATTTTTAAATACACTCGTTAGGTCAGTGCATAACGTTTTCCCTTCCCAAAGAGACAGGGAAGAAGAGAGGGAACATCAGACTGCTATTTCTTGGGGGTGGATAGGGAGGGGCGTTGGCAAGACCATGCCAGAACGTGTGAGCTCAGATGGGGCCCAAACATTTCTGATGGAATATTTGAGCTGGAAATATTCAATGTGAAAGATCCTGCCTCAAGGATTCTCCGTCAGCCATAAAGGCTCTGGGAGTCATGAGTAGTTGGTGTGTGCCTGTAATAGGGGTTTGAGGATGGAGCTGTTTGGGCAGCTTGTGGGGGCTACAGAGTCAGTCTTGTTAAACTTTTATGACCTTAAGGGGACTCTTCAGGGGACTCTCACAGAAGCAGAAAGTTCTGTCTGGCGTAGTGGTGATTCTGGTGAGTCTCTGATAGAATAGAAGAGACCTCAGTTAGAGTGGGTGAGAAGTGCTCTTAGAATCCTGTTCATTTTGGTGCTTGTCTCCCGTGGGCATTCAGCCTGGTTGCCTGGAGGCAGGAAGCTCCTCTACTGGCCAGGAAGCTGGAGATCCTACACCATACACCTGCTGAGCACAGACCTCCCTTCCTGGGACTTGGCTATTCTGTACTCTCTGTCACTTCCAAGTAAAAGCTGCTGGTGTTGGTCTTCTTTAGCACTTTGGTTATCTGCACACTTGTAGCAGTGGCCCCTGCTCTTCCCCAGTGGGGTGACCACGGTACTATGCCTGTATGTTGTCTAAAAACAGAATCAGACCATGACTGCTGCCTCCAGCTTTTGGATTGAATGGCAAAATGTTCATGTTCTCCAAAGAATCAAGGCCTAATAAGCATCTTAGGATCCAAATCCATAACCATGTTGATTGATATTTAAAGGGGTAAAGCTCCCAGGAATATTTAAAACTGATCTTCAAGAGACACAGTATCTTGGTTTTGAATTGTCCATAGATGCACTTAAGGAATCAATGAAAATAAGTGGGATGGATAGGTCTTGTTAGAGTTCAGATTCTTCTGTTTTACCTCATCCAGCCTTATAAGAATGGATTCTGTTTCTTTATTTTCCATCTGATGCTCATAATTTATAAATATCAGGTCTCCCTTTGCCACCACTGGCCTGGCATCAGCCAGCCTTTCTCTCTGGGTTTTTCTTCTGTGGTTTTCAATACCACTTGGGAGAAATCAAATACAATCTTACCTATTTTACAATAGGCTGGAAAACTTGTATGTGTGTGTTTGTGGACATCTGTTTAAAATATATGCAAATAGAAGCCACTGAAACTTTCACACATAACTCCTAAAAATGTGTGAAGGGCCAGGTAAGGGTGGAGGTTCCATGCCCAGGCACCCTGGGTAGAGCTGGCCAATGTGGCCATGGGCCAGTGGCTGCTGGCTACACCAGCTGTGATGAAGACCAGCATACACAAGAGCTTGGTGGCAACCTGACCTCCGCCCAAGCACCAGTGCCACCACGGAGTAGCTTTGTGATTTTGAAAAATCACTTAGCCCTTCTGAATGATGCTTTTAGCTGTGAAATGGAGATAAGACCTACCTCATGAGGTTGCTCTAAGCTTTCCATTTTTGGGACTACAAACCACATTAAGAAATGCAATTTCCGTCATAACCAGGCAGACATAAATACATACATGCATGTAAGTTGCAACCAAAGAGAAAAAGAGAGATGGAGAATCTCATGGATGCTTTAATGACTGGATATGAAAGTTAGTATCACCAACCACAGCCACTCAGCTCAGGCTGCAAGGAAGTCTGGGACATGCAGTCTTCTGTGTGTGCAGAAGAAGGAAACTGAGGAGACCAAGTGAATGATACAAGCCACATAAGGTAGTAGTTAGGCAGGACAGGTCTTTGACACACTGAGGCTTAGCAAGCATGTAATTAGGATGTAGGACTGGTCTGATTTGGGGGTAATGTTGCCCCTTCTCAAAGGAACCGCCTGAATTAATGACTTCAGGGGGCTCTTTGTGTTCTTCTTTATGTCATCCTGATGATTCTAAAGTTTCACAGACTCACCTGTGGCTATAGATACAGTTTTCTGCAGCTGGTGTGAATTTACATGTTGGTTGATCTTAGCGCTCAAAGATGGTATTTTAATAAGACAGTGGAATATGACTGAAAATTCTGTTTCAAGTTGGTGAGCCCAGGCTGTGCATAGCACAACTGATAATTATAGTGAACATTTATATTGAGTGCTTACTGTATGCCAGGCATTGAGCTAAGCAGTTCACAAGGGTTATCTCAATTCATCCTCATCATAACCTTATTAGGCATAATCATACACATCCTAGGCCTTTTTGAGATCTTCTATTCTGCTTCCTAGAAGAAGCAGATGGAAAAACAGCTTAAGTTCAGAGAGGTTAAGTGGTTTTCCCAGGGTTGCCAGCAAATTAGTGCTTATGCTAGGATCACAAGCCTGGATTTTTCACTCTACAACAAGGGCATGAGACCAGTGGGGGCACCTGAATATTTTTGTGGCCTTAGCAATATGTTAACTGAACCTTTAATTTTAGGATCTTCAGTTTTATTTCAGGTATACACCAGAAACACCAATTCGTGCTGGAATCAAATGCCGAAAACTCTATTGCCCAACCACTATTAAACTTGTCGTTTTAATTTGAACTTGTCATTTTTAGGTAGAAATAACCAGCCTGTAATTTAAACTGTTGTTATCAACTTCAGGTAAAACTGCAAGTCTAGATTGTAGTAAAAGATCCTTATCTGTGATTTGTTTTCGTGTTAATCAGTATGTTGGCCTCTTATTACTCAGTGGTTCTTGGTTGCTACTAGTACTGAAGGGAAATATTAGAATTTGCCAAAAGAAAGTAAATGTGCTTTTGGAAATCATAGGACAGAGGTAGCTGGCTTAGGCCACAGCTTAGAGGGTGTAAGTTCTCCTTAAGAAAGAAGCTAATGGTGATGAAATGGTTGGACTCTCCTAAAGGTTACTGAGGAGGTTTTAATATATCTCTTTCTGGAGTTCTTTAAAGGTGCTGTTCCAGGTTCAAACCAGCGGTGGTGACCCATGACCTGATTTCTTCTCCCTGGGCAGAGGGATTCTATGGTTCCATGAAATTATCTTTTTCTAGCTCAGTGTTGCAGATGTCACCTTACACAGTTACAGAAAATAGTAATGAGTATATGCAATTTGCACACAAGTGACCCACATCCCAGGGCCCTGTAGAATGCCTTCCTCCAGGGGACCAAAGGGCCTGGATGTTCATAAAGAGGTGTTCCCAACCTGGCCTGGTTGGAATTTTCAGTCTTACTGTCTGTGGATGGATTTGCAGCTATAAAATTTGACATTCTTTTTCCTATTCTCCCCTCCCTTCACCCATTTATATCTTCGGGATCAAGAAAAGGACAAAAGTAAAACTAGTCAAGGTAGGTGCTTCCAGAGTCAGAGCCCCCTCTTCCTCCACCCTGCAGTAGGCCTCTGCAGATATGGTGGTTCCTTTAAGCTTCAGTTAATCAAGTGTCCTGAAAGGGGTGGGGTGATTGGAGAAGCATCTCACAGTTTCAATGTTAACCAGTGTTCAAAGGACTGTGCCACTTTGTGGGCACCTGGGCCTCCAGGCCTACCTACTCTAAAGTGTGCACTCAGCTGGGGAGAGCATTTTTGTGCTGTGCATGTAATGATAATTTTATTAACTGGAAACCAAGTCTTTTCTGCCTCAACTCTGACTCCTGATATTCTTGCATAATGTGTTTGACATTTCTGAGACGTGCAGCCTGAGGAGAGCAAACACTGAATAAGGAATCGGGATGGCTGGTTTTTGTCCTGACTTGGTTGCTGACCTGCTCCTTCTCCCTGGGCAGCTCACCTGACCCCTCTGTGCCTCATTACCTTCCTTTCCCCATCTGAAAAATAAGGACCATTTCTTCTACCTGCTCTGACTTGGAGATCTCAGGCACATCTAGGCAATTTGCTTGGTGGGTAAAGTAGGCTGTACATTCATGATGGTGTTTTTTGTCTTTATTGTGATTATAGTTACTTTATTTTTTATTGGCTCAGTAAGAACTGCTGTGAATCCTGTATTGGAGGAAAAACTCTATCATATAATGATCTGCTATTGAGATGCAATGTGATCTTTCAGAGCTATGATATAATTTCTAAGTGATATAATTTCTGAGTGCAAACCAGCATTTTATCCTAACTCTCAAGATCCAGCTCTGTGGGTCCCCATTCTGAGAGATGTGGCCATTTTTCTTGTACTTTTCTGCTGGACAAGGTAGCTGTGGGCTTGCGCTCTCTCTCTCTCTCTCTCTCTCTCTCTCTCTCTCTCTATATATATATATATATATATATATATACATATTACTCTAAAGATGTGGATGCTCCCCTCCCCACCCCTAACCTACTCATTTCCATTTTTTTCATATGTCCTGGGCGGAGCAAAGTCTCCTGAGGCTTATCACCTGCAGATGGTGTTTCTGAAAAGGAGACTGTTTCAAAAAGTTCCAAGCACTTAAAATGGGTGTGTAATGAGCCCTGTTTTGCATCTTTAATTATAGCATTTGCCACCACACATGCTGTAATCATATGCTTTCTCTAGAGCCAAAGCAGTGTGCAGTTCCAGGTCCATTCATTAATGAACCGGCAAATCAATCACAGATCTTGTCAAAAACATCACTGCAGTGTGGGCCCTTTACATAGACCACAGGATCAGATATACAATGGATCCTTCTGTACGAGTGGTGCAAAGGCCTTCTTAACAAAATGCCTTACTTGGTTTGCAGGTTCTCTGATGTCTGTCTGTCTGTTTCTTGTTGCCTTTGCTTTCCCTCCCCACTTCTGTTTTAAATGGTGTCTGTTGGTTCCTTAAGAACATGCTTGTGAAATTTGGCAAGTGGAGGTTGCAAGGGGCAGATGTGAGGGCAAAGACGGAGGTTTATATGATTCCAGGAGAGTCCCTAGAAGTCCTCATGGCCCAAAAATATCTTGCTGATTCAGGTTTCACAAAGTATAAAATTCCTCCGCTGGAACAGGCTTTTGCAGGAAGATTGCCCTTGCAGGAGAGGGAACCTTGTATTTAGAAAGCTAATTCTTTAGGGAGGCAAACCAGAGCCCATTCACTTGTAAACACATGTGCATCAAACTGCTTTCTCCTTGACCTGAGGGGTCCTAGAGCAAAAGAGTGAGGGTCTGCTGGGTATCAGTTTGGAGATGGCAGCTCAGTTGTGGGGGAAAGGTGAGAAGGGGTTGGAGGCCATTGACTGGTTGGAGGCCTCCTGCCAGTCATGCTGGAGCCCTGCCTTGGTGAGTAGAGATTTGGGCTAAGGATGAGGAGGACTGAGAAGGTGATAAAATTTGACCAACAGTGTTCAGAGTTCAGATGCTGCAACTTCTAAATGACTGACCAGTGTCACATTAGGGCCTGGGCATCTCTTTAGGAAAGTCTTGAGTTTCTGTGTGACACACCCGATATTTCTCCAGTGTATTTATTTGTTGTTATTATTGTTGCTGTTGTTAAGTTGCTAAGTCGTGTCTGACTCTTTGTGACCCTCGTGGACTGTAGCCTGCCAGGCTCCTCTGTCCATGGGATCTTCCTAAGCAAGAATACTGGAGTGGGTTGCCATGCCCTCCTCCAAGGGATCTTCCCAACCCAGGGATCGAACCCACATCATTTGCACTGCAGGCAGATTCTTTACTGCTGAGCCACCAGGGAAGCCCAGAGAAGAAGGTACTGAAAAACGAGTATCAGGACACTTAAAGGACAACCTCTGCAGGTTTGAGTGATCAGAGAAGGTCTCTCAGGCATGATGATGTGTAGATAAACACCACTATTACTGTTAACTTATTATACTTGGTATAATAGAAATAACATGTTATCAGTTATTGATTATTGTCAGCTTCCTCTCACTAGAATGTATATCCCAGAGGGCAACTTCTTTGCTTTGTTCATTGCTGTATTCAAGTACTTAGACCAGTGCCTGGCACTTAGTTGATGCTCAGTATTTGTTGGATAAATGAACACATTTATTCTTTTCCTTGGCATCAGCGTCTTTCTCTCTTCCATTTCAGCACCTACCTAGTACTCACTGCTGCCCCAGGAATTCTTAGACTCGCCGGCTTGGCACCATCTGTCTTCTCTAGGGCCCTCTCAGAATTGGGACAATTGCAAATATTCGATTTCCACCCCTTTTCTTTAAGTGAGAAAGCTGTAAACAGTGATATGGCAGTCTCCACTGGCTTTCTGCACGATGCCAGTGACGGTTTCTTGCAAAGGGCAAGGCCTGGAATTGAACGTAAACAAACACAGCCCACGAGTTTAAAATAGACCATTGAGCGGCTCACAGAATAGGCCCCTTGTTTTTAAAAGAGCAGTGGACGCTCTCAAGAAATAATAAGAAATAAGAAGTCTGGAAGCTGGATAGAAACCTCTGATGCTTTCTGGCTGCGTTTGTCCTTCGAACTTTATTTGTGTTTGGCACGCCTATGATGGAGCCTCTGCCAGCCTCGGCCAGGGTCTGCAGGCAACGGAAAGTTTATCTGGGCTGCTGGAGGGAAGTGGAAATCTCTTTGAAAAAAGGGTTGTTCTCTGGTGGTTGTGCTCATTTCTAAGACACAGACTCCCTTCGCAGAGGCAGTTTGGTGTTCATCCAAAGAGGAGCATGAGATTTGAGGATGGACGTACGTGTGACCTAGGGACATTTTCTTAACATCACGTAGCCCAGGTTTTCTCATCTGTAGCATTAGGGCATTAATACCTACCTCCCAGCATTGACTTGGAATTAAATGATGTGATTGTGGATTCTGTGAGTTGACAGCTTGCTCTGATGTGTTCACGTCTCTCCACCCAGTGCCTCACACTGCGTCTGAGGGGTGGTGGCAGTGTTAACCCTCTTCTACAGAGAAGCGGCCGAGGATAGCTGGGTTCCTTTGTCAGCAATATGAAGACATAAATAGTGTTCTATTCCCTTTCTTCCCTCCAGAATCTTTATTCTTTCTTGAAAAAAGAGTAAATACACACCCACAAATAATATATTAGTACATTTTAATTGTAAAAATTTAAGCAATTAAGAAATATATTCCCAGTTCTCCCTTGAGTAACCGCTGTGGGAGTGTATCCTTCCAGAGACCATATGTCTCTATCATCCGGGTCTCTGTCTGTATAGTTCAGTTGCTCAGTCATGTCTGACTCTTTGCCATCCCATGGATGGCAGCATTCCAGACTTCCCTGTCCATCACCAACTCCTGGAGCTTGCTCGAACTCATGTCCCTTGAGTCAGTGATGCCATCCAACCATCTCATCCTCTGTCATCCCCTTTTCCTCCTGCCTTCAATCTTTCCCAGCATCTGGGTCTTTTCTAAGGAGTCAGGTCATCAGGTGGCCAAAATATTAGAGCTTCAGCTTCAGCATCAGTCCTTCCAATGAATATTCAGGACTGGTTTCCTTTAGGATTGACTGGTGTGATCTCCTTGCTGTCCAAGGGACTCTCGAGTCTTCTCCAACATCACAGTTCAAAAGCATCAGTTTTTCGGCACTCAGCTTTCTTATGGTCCAACTCTCACATCCATATGTGACTACTGGAAAAACCATAGCTTTGACTAGACAGACTTTGTCTACAAAGTAATGTCTCTGCTTTTTAATATGTTGTCTAGGTTGGTCATAGCTTTTCTTCCAAGAGGCAAGTTCCTTTTAATTTCATGCCTATTGTCACCATCTGCAGTGATTTTGGAACCCAAGAAAATAAAATCTATCACTGTTCCTATTGTTTCATCGTGATCTATTTGCCATGAAGTGATGGGACTGGATGCCATGATCTTTGTTTTTTGAATGTTGAATTTTAAGCTGTCCTCTTTCACTTTCATCAAGAGGCTCTTTTGTTCCTCTTCACTTTCTGCCATAAGGGTGGTGTCATCTGAATACTGAGGTTATTGATACTTCTCCTGGCAATCTTGATTCCAGCTTGTGCTTCATTCAGCCTGGCATTTAGCATTTCTGTCTGTATATCCATCTCATCTGTATCATTCTCTCTGTTTCTATCTATAATGTATTTCTGTAGCTATATGCCTATCTGTCTGTCTGTCTCCCTACCTATCTATTTATCTGTAATAGTTACTTTTATGCCTCGACTTGACTGGGTCACCGTGCACAGATAGTTGGTGAAACATTATTCTGTATGTTATGTGAAGGTGTTTTTCGGATGAGAATAACATTCAAATTGGTGGGCTTCCAGTAAAGCAAATTACCCTCCATGATATGGTGATCCCATGGACAGAGGAACTTGGTGGGCTATAGTCCATGGGGTCACAAGAGTTGGACACAACTTAGTGACTAAACCATTACCACCACACCAGTGTGGATGGACCTTCAACCAGTTGAAGGCCTTGATAGGATAAAAACTGATCTCCCTAGAAGAGAGTATATGCCAGCAAACTGCCTTTAGATTCTAATTGCAGCTCTTTCCTGAGTCTCCAGGCTGCTGGCCTACTCTTTAAATTTGGGGTTTACCAAGCCTCCCCAGTCTCATGAGCCAACTACCCATAATCTCTCTCTCTTTTTCTCTCTCCACATCCTGTTGGTTATATTTTTCTGGAGAATCCTGACTAATACTCCGATTTATTCTATCCTTTCCTTTCATCAATCTATCCATCCATAGCAGGAGAATTACTAGGATACTAATTAGTGTTCCATTCTTATTTTATTATATTCTCCCAGTTCCATGAAGGAGCCAGCTTTGTATTATAAAGTCAAAGCAGAAATTGTCTGCCTTCATCCTCTCTGAAAGCTCCAGGGACTTGGTAGAATTTTTACTTGGATTTGGAGGCAGGAGAGGATGGGAAAAGAGGCAGAAGCTCTGAGATATTTAGATAGGGAGATGCCCTAAGACCAAGGATAGGTTCTATAGGGTGAGACCTTGTCCATACCTTCACTTTTTCCTTAAGCAGGGAGAGGGCATATACATTGTCTCATGTGCCCAAGGAGCTTCTTCTCTCTCCCAAAGATGATACAGCAGTGTCTGTGTGTTTGGACAATGTAATGACCAGAGCAGATCAGTGACTGCAGGGGCCATGTGTAAAGTTTTGTTTTGTATGACTCTGGAACCTTGGCACAACACAGGGTTTGGAAATGTGATGATGTAAGTCAAAGTTATGACAGATATTATTAGTTTGGTGCAAAAGTAATTGCGGTTTCCAGTGTTGAAATTTGCTGTTTGATATTGGAATACATTATAAACAAATGTGGTTATGTTATCCATAATTTTAATGTGTATTTCTCACTTTTTTTTTTGCTAATGACTTATTATTTGCTGTTTATATTTATTTTGGACCAGGGAAATGATGTTAGACAAAAAACAAATTTGAGTGATTTTATTTGAATTCAAAATAAGTCATAAAGCAATGGAGACAACTGGCAACATCAACAGTGCTTTTGAGCAAGGAACTGCTAATGAATGTACAGTGGAGTGGTGGTTCAAGAAGTTTTGCAAAGGAGAGACTTAAAAATGAGGTGCATAGAGGCTGGCCATTAGAACTCGACAACAACAACTGAGAGCCATCATTGAAGCTGATCCTCTTTCAGCTACAGAAGTTGCCGAAGAACTCAATGTTGACCACTCTATGGTCATCTGGCATTTGAAGCAGATCAGAAATGTTAAAAAGCTGGATAAGTGGGTACCTCATGAACTGACTGCAAATCAAAAACATCATTTTGAAGTGTTGTCATCTTCTTTTATTCTGCACAACAACAGTGAACTATTTCTCGATCAGGTTGTGATGTGTGGCAAAAAGTGGATTTTATATGACTATCAGTGACAACCGGCTCAGTGATTGGATCTAGAAGCAGCGCCAAAGCACTTTCCAAAGCCAAACTAGCACCAAACAAAGGTCAAGGTCATTGGTGGTCTGCTGCCGTCTGATTCACGATAGCTTTCTGAATCCCAGCAAAACCATTACATCTGAGAAGTATGCTCAGCAAATCGATGAGATGCACTAAAACCTGCAATGCCTGTAGCCGGCATTGGTCAACAGAAAGGGCCCAATTCTTCTGCACAACAACGCCTGACCACACGTTGCACAACGAATGCTTCAAAAGTTGAATGAATTGGACTATGAAGTTTAACCTAATCTGCCATATTCACCTGACCTCTCGCTAACTGACTACCACTTCTTCAAGCATCTCAATAACTTTTTGCAGGAAAATGCTTCCACAACCGGCAGGATGCAGAAAATGCTTTCCAAGAGTTCATCGAATCCTGAGGTGTGGATTTTTATGCTGCAGGAATAAACAAACTTGTTTCTCATACAATCACTGTGTTGATTTTAATATTTCCTATTTTGATTAATAAAGTGTTTGAGCCTAGTTATAATGATTTAAAATTCACAAACGTAATTATGTTTGCATCAACCCAATATATATATAGCTCTCCAGCTATATAAATATAAATTATAAATAAATATAAATGATATCATTTCTGTGAAAAATGCAAATGTTTAGTTTTTTAGTATTAAAGTCTTTAAAGTAGAACTTAGATTTTTCACTTACTACATCTTGAATAGGTTTCCAATTCTATCTCATTCAAATATTCTATAAAATGTTCCATATTACTTATATGTCTTAACTCATACAATTTCCTATTGATATTTAGATTGTTTCCATTGTTTCTTATTATAAACAACGCCCTAGTGAACATCCTTTAATGTTGAGCAGTTATTCCTAATTGCCTGGCAAACTGAGCCTCATCTCCTCCCAGAATCCTGTTCTCCTTTTACATGCCCACAGGAGTCCAGCTCTGTGATGGGCTCGCTGGGGAATACAGAGCAGACAGAAGAAACCGTTGTCCCTGCTGGAGTCTATGATCTTATGAAGAAAGTAAGACCTGAAGAACAAGACTCCTCTCTGTAGCCACAGGACCTCATAGGGTGAGAAATCAGGCCTGGCGGCGTAATTTGGGGAGTCATAAGAGATGAAGGCTTTTTGTCTATGGGAACAAAACGTTCCCTGATTAATCCCATACCTTCCTTGGAACACATGAGTGTGTGGCAGAGCAGACTTCCCTCTATTAGTTATTCTCCAGCTGTTTACCTTTCCTTATTTCCCATTGGAATTATTACCTTTTGTAAAGAATAAAGACTTGACAGAGCTAAAGTCGCAGGCTCCAGTCCTTTGACAAGCTTGTATATATCATTGCCCTGAATACTTTTGGACTTCTACTATATATATATATTTTTCCATCAATAATATAAACCATTGTTTTATGTATTTAAAAATTTTACAGATCTTTTCAACAAGATGTAAACACACATGGCCAGAGACTTGGTCTTTCTTTGTAAAGCTGCCAGCCTCAGTGAGCAGTTAGTGTGGGGTTCACACTTGACCAGATGGGAGAAGGTAGAACCTGGGAGGTGGCTTTGCCTTTCTCATGCACATTTCTCTTCTCAGATCCCTCTGCCAGGGCCTGACATTTGTTTCTGAAGGCTTTTGAAAGACTCTGGACCAAGACTTTAGCTCATAAAAGCTTAAAGGTCTGTTCTCCAAGGAGCCTGTTTATGGGGAAACACCTGAGAGTGAACATTTGAAAACTAAGGAATGAATGCATCTCCAAGGAGTGAATTTGGAGGGTGGATGGGGACCTTTTGGTCCCCTCCTTGGGGTGCTCCAGAGTGAAACAGCATGAAGGAATGGGCTCTATTGACCCCTCTGATTAACATTAGTTCCCAGACCTGGAGAGGAAGATGGCACTCATTGTGACTGTCCCAATTCAGGAACAAGGCTCTCTCTGACAGGGATGTCTTAGAAAATTCTGTACTTGGTCCCCTTATGATAAAATGAGGTGCAAAAGTGCTGTCTTCCTTTACGGACAACCTTGTCTCCAACCAGGGTGGATAAGTGGAAAAGGAGAGGGTGAAATACCCCAGCCCTCTGACTGTAGAAGCCGAGGAGGGGTCAGTTCCTCTGGCCCCAAAGGATGAAGGCACGCACAAAGGCGGAAGGAGCTGGGCCTTCTCTTACTTCCCTTGCTTTCCTCCCTCCCGTCCTCTTTCTTTCATTTGTTCTTTACAAATATCAAGGAATTGTCAAACTTCTTGTTTCAACTAGTTGCACTTTAGTATGATTTGAGTTGATTTTTCTCTAAGCTGAAGGAATGCTAGTTGGCACAGGTCTTTTTGTGTTGGTAAAAGGAAGCAACAAAGAAAAGAGGTACGGAAAGTTCCCTTTTGATACAAGAACAATTTGTCATAAGATTCTGCACACCCAAATACCCAGCCTTGCAGGGAGTATTTTTCCCATCAGCTATGCACCCAAGACTCTGTTCTTTCCCTTGTTTCCTCTCTGACACTTTTGCATGTGTGCTGAATACAATAAAGTTGCTTAGTTGCTTGAGCTTTTTTTTTTTTTTTTCCAGTTATTTAACAACTTTCAAGTGGAGAAAAATTTGGGTCTTTTTAATTTGATTTTTGACTTTATTTTAGATGCATGTGTGTCTCCTTTCTGTTTGCTAAACAGTAATTGCGGATCTTTCTGGCCACCTTTAATACTCCCAGCTAATTATCCTGAAATAAATCTCTTTCAAGCCCGCATGCCAGCAGTTCTGGGATCCGAGCGGTTCTTTCAGCTCCCGGCTGCCTGTCACTCAAATGGGCCTCAGCTGCAACTCCGAACGATGAGTATTAACCTCCCGCTGGGAAGATTCGCCCAATCTCCCCACTTCCAACAGCAGCTCCCAGGGCCTCACCACACTCCTACCTGTTAGCCTAAGCTGGGATTTTCTTTTGCTAACGCTGTGATTTTGAAAAGTGGAAGAGGATTCCTGGGAGAAAGACACTCAGTTAACCTTCTCCTAATTGCCATTCAAGATGAGAAAGGGAGAGGAAGATGGTGACTGTCCCGGACGGGCGGCTGGGTTGTGGAGTGGCCCACAGCCTCTCCAGGAAGCACTGGTCTGCTGGTGAGTGTGGCGAGGCATCTGCGTTTTCAGGATCCTACCTGAGGGCGGCGGATGGCTGACGTCTGGGGACAGGCCTCGATTCAGAGCCTGTGTCTTCTCTGATGTCATCCCTCCTCCTCAAACGTCCCTCAGTGCTGTGCTCACTGTCGTTCACTGGACTCTCCTTCTTCTTCCACCCTCTGCTAATCCCTCACAGGTTTCCTCTTGCCTTGTTCAGCAAGATTTTGTACGTTCTTGCTGAGCCCTGGCCTGTTTATTTGTTCAGAGTTTTGTGATCGGTCCCATCTCTCCTGGGTAAGGCCGTGTCCTCCTCTCTTGTTTCCCTTCTGATTCCAAATGCTTTCCTGCCTCCTCACTAGGTCCTTCTGGAGAGATAGGGGAGCGGCTTTATAGGCAGGCCCCAGAGCGCAATGGGTAGAGCACACAGCATAATGCAGCAACACTGCATGATGCCAGGTGAGTGAAAGCATGGGTGGATAAATGACAGCAGAGAAACAGTTCTTGTCCCCCCCGAAGTAGGCCACCTTCCTCCTAGATTGGCCTCTCTGAAACCTCTTCTTTCCATACTGTGAAAGACTAGTTATCTGCCATTTGCCAGTACCCCTCCTTGTGGGACTTCCCTGGTGGCTCAGACGGTAAAGCGTCTGTTTACAATGTGAGAGACCTCAGTTCGATCCCTGGGTTGGGAAGATTCCCTGGAGAAGGAAATGGCAACCCACTCCAGTACTCTTGCCTTGAAAATCCCATGGACGGAGGAGCTTGGTGCAGGCTACTATCCATGGGGTCACAAAGAGTCAGGCATGACTGAGCGACTTCACTTTCTTTCTCCTTGTGGGAAGAATTCTGCTTCCTGGCCATTGGTATGTGACTGACTTTGGTCAGTAAATGTTAACTAAAGCTGATGTGTGTCACCTCCAGGTGAAAGCTATGAGAACCTAGTATTCTCTTTTCCTTCTGTCAATTTTGCTGGCAAAATTTCCGGTTGTAGCTGCTTCATGAGCTTGGATCTTGTAGTGAGAGGCCCCAGGTAATCTGTCATGGGTATACAGTGTGGACAAGAAATAAACCTTTGTAGTTTTATGCCACTGAGGTCTTGTTTTTTTTTTAAAAAAACAAAGGCACCATAATCTAACCTATCCTGACTGATACACAAATACACAAATATACTTATTAGGTTGGTGCAGAAGTACTCATGTGGGGTTTTGCATTGATGAACTTTGTCACTTGATATTGGAATATGTTCTTAAATAAATGTGGTTATGTTATATATCATTTTAATGCAAACTTCTCACTTTATATATTTCTGCTAATGACTTATTGCTTGCTGTTTATTTTATATTTATTTTAGACTAGGAAAATGATGTTAGACAAAAAGTAAATTTGAGTGATATTCTTATTTGAGTTCAAAATGGGTCATAAAGCAATGGAGACAATTCACATGAGGCCCAGGAACTGCTGTTTCTCTGCTGTCATTTATCCACCCACGCTTTCATTCACCTGGCATCATGCAGTGTTGCTGCATTATGCAGTGTGCTCTACCCACTGCGCCCAGGAACTGCTAACAAATGTACACTAAGGTGGTGGTTCAAGAAGTTTTGCAAAGGAGAAACTTAAAGATGAGGAGTGCAGTGGCTGGCCATAGGACGTTGCCAATGACGGTTGAGACCCATCATTGAAGCTGATCCTCTTACAACTATACAAGAAGTTGCCAAATAACTCAGTGTTGATCATTCTATGGTCATTTGGCATTTGAAGCAAATTGGAAAGGTTAAAAAGCTTGATAAGTGGGTACCTCATGAGCTAACCACAAATCAAAAAAATTGGCATTTTGAAGTTTGGCCTTCTCTTATTCCACACAAAAAACGAACCATTTCTTGGTTGGATTGTGATGTGTGACAAAAAGTGGATTTTAATCAACAACTGGCAATGACCAGCTCAGTGGTTGGACTGAGAAGAAGCTCCAAAGCACTTCCCAAAGCCAAAATTGCACCAAAAATAGGTCATAGTCACTGTTTGGTGGTCTGCTGCCCATCTGATCCACTACAACTTTCTGAATCCAAGCAAAACCATTACATTTGGGAAGTATGTTCAGCAAATTAATGAGATGCACCAAAAACTGCATCACCTGCAGCCAGCATTGGTCAATATAAAGGGCCCAACATTCTTGCACAACAATGCCTGACAAGTCACACCACCAATGCTTCAACACTTGAATGAATTGGGCTATGAAGTTTTGCCACATTTGCCATATTTACCTGACCTCTCACCAACAGACTACCACTTCTTCAAGCATCTTGACAACTTTTTGCAGGGAAAGTGCTTCCACAACCAGCAGGAGGCAGAAAATGCTTTCCAAGAATTTGTCAAATCCTGAAGTGCAGATTTTTATGCTACAGGAATAAACAAACTTACTTCTCATTGGCAAAAATGTGTTGATTATAATGGTTCCTGTTTTGATTAATAAAGATGTGTTTGAGCCTAGTTATAATGAATGGTTCAAAACTGCAATTACATTTGTACCAACCTAATATATCCCAGTGTGGTTTCTTTTCCTTAAACTTTAAATATGTACTTTTTACCTACTTCTGAAGAAAGATCTTTTTCTAGTTAGCTAGCCCCATATTCTTTTCAGCATTGGAAAGTAGAGATCAGAAACCCAAATCCTGGCCAAAGAGAAAGAGATATGTTTTTGTTTAGACGGTGGAACGAGACAGATGAGTCTTACATCATCATCAGATCCCAGATAGCTCCTATGTCTGCATTTCATGTCTCAAGATATCAAAGGAGACCTGCCACATACAGTTGCAAGGTTGTGCACTGAACAACCAAGGGGCAGGACATTTTCAAAGACCACAGTGTGAATGGCTTATAAACCCTTTGCTGGGTTCCTCTAGCAGAAGGTCTATTTATAAGAAATTTTGGGGAGCAAGGGAATACTGCATTCCACCAGCAACAGAAAACTAGAGAATTCATTCAGATGCACTGGAAATGGCTAAAATCCTCAAGGAAATTATAATGAGAGGACCCTTAGCACTTTGTATCTTCGGCATAAGTTAAGCAAAATGTTAGTGCCTGATAATTTTAGCCATTCTCATCTGCCCCTTAACCTTAGCTCCAGGGAGGCCCCTTAAATTTGTATTGAATTGTGTTTTGGGGAATTGTGTTTCCTGGTTTTCCCTTTGTGTAGGCTCTGCCTTCTGGGTCTCTCCAACAGGGGGAGCTCAGTAGATTTCACCCAGCAGCTGTCTCTTTTGGGCTTTTCTTTTCCTTTCATTCTTGCCCTGCATTACTTTTGTCTGCTAAGCCCTTGGTCTTGATTGGTGCCCTAAGATAGACTGGTGTTTTACTCCCATTGAGCATGGCTTAACGTACAGTCACATGTTGGTCTTGGGTTTTCTTTCTCTAAGGATGTTCTGGCTTCAAATTCCAGCATGTAGCATAGACGAATACTATTAACTACCAGAAGGATCCTTTGCTGCTGAATATATATATTTTATATATATATATATATATATATATTCCTACTGTCTACCATGACAGTTATACAAGTGACTTCTGAATTTCACAATTTTTTTAAAAAAATTATGACATTGTAATCTACTCCATTAATGGAAAAAAATCTACTGCATACTGAGATTGTGAAATTAAAGAATACGGAAAAGAAATCATCAATAAAAACAATAAGAAAGTGTCTTTTGAATTGAAAGACATCGCATTGTGATAGGAAGAGTTCTAGTCCCAGCTGTGCCACTGATTGTGTGACCCTTGCACAGATCACTTAACTTCTCTGAGCCTCAGTTTTCCTATCTGTAATATGTACAAGGATTCTTTCTAGTTCCAGCATTTTACATTTCTGGAATGTAATGTTTATAAATATTTAATCATATTAACTTCAAAAATGTTTTTCCAGGTATGGAAGTTTCTTAGGCTTCCTGGGAGTTCTTGCTATTGCTTTTGATAACCTTTACATTGGGCTGATTTTTAACCCTTAAAAAATTCATTCTGCCAATCTTGTGAAATTAGTAAGGGCAGTTATCTTTATTTCAAGGTTGAGACCTATTGAGATTCTGTACTTGGTCCAAAATTATATATACCTGTCAGTGGCAGAAGTGGATCAGAACTCAGAAATAAAGTCTTTTGTACCCATACCCTATACTAGACAAGAGTGAGTTGTCTCTCCCATGCTATTGCTAAAGTGGGAGTTATTGAGACATGTTCTACCATAATAACAATGTTCAATCAGTACTAATGGAATGTATTTTATATGTTTACTGGTGGGTAAAGTGTGTTCCCTAGCCTCAAAGAAGGTATGTTCTTATGAGGGTCAGTTATATAAACAGATGTGGAAAGTGCTATGATAAAGGTATTTTCAGGACTTCCTCTTCCAATCGGGAGGGAATAACAGGGACTGGGTTTACTCTCCCACCCAAGCAACTGTAAAACTGGACAAAATATATGAAATAATGGCTTTCAAATCATTAGTTATAAGGCAACAAAGGATGGTATCCCTGAAATATGGGAAACAAATGAGATGAATCCTATGATCACTCCAGCTTATGTCTAAAAAGAATCTCCACAGGTACAGGGAAGAAGAACTCAATGGATCCCATCAGTTTTTCTGAGTTTTGAATAGAAAACTTGGAAATTTATGGAGTCAGAGTCTGGAGTTCACAGGGCAAAGTAGCAGAATGGAGAGTTCTTCGTAGAGAAAAAGCTCCAGAGATCTGTAGAGGGTCCCATCATGTTGTCAATTGAGTGTTACTAATTATGCATGTGAGGAAGCTGTACAAGGCTGCAGAAAGGGTCACTGAAAAGGATTAGAGGAAGCATATCTTTGAAGATCATACAGGGGCAGGAATAGTTTCTGTTTTCATCATCTGGAGTAGAGAACTAGAGAAATCACAGGACACTGAGGAGAATATTTGGAAGAGTTTTGAGTCAGTGGTGGAAAAAAATAGGCAAAAATTAAATGTTGGTCCCACCTAAGGAAGCTTTTAAACAAATAAGACATGCAAAGAAGTGGGAAAAAATGATCCATAATGAAGAGAAAAATCTATCAAAACCAACTAAGAAATTATAGAGATGATAGAATTTATAGGTAAGAACTCTAAAATAGTTATAGCTGCTTTAAATTTACAAATTAAAGAAACTAGCATTACTATTGAGCATGTAAGGTAGAGACATGGAATATATACAGATATAATGTCAGATGAAAAATATACTGGATGAGATGACCAACAGATGAAACATTGCAGGAGAAAGCATCTGTGAACCTGACGACACAGTAATAGAAACTGCGGCAAATAAAACATGGAGAGGAAAACAGGCTGAAAAACAGCAACAACAAAAACAGAACACCTGTGAAATGTGTGATAGCTCCATGTGGCCTAATATATGTGTAACTTTAGTCCTTAAAGGGCTTCCCTAGTGACTTAGTTGGTAAAGAATCTGCCTGCAATGCAGGAGACCCTGGTTTGATTCCTGGGTCAGGAAGATCCCCTGGAGAAGGAATAGGTTACCTGCTCCAGTATTTTTGGACTTCCCTTATGGCTCAGCTGGTAAAGAACTCACCTGCAATGCAGGAGACCTGAGTTTGATCCCTGGGTTGGGAAGAGCCCCTGAAGAAGGGAAAGGCTACCGACTTCAGTATTCTGGCCTGGAGAATTCCATGGACTGTACAGTCCATTGGGTTGCAAAGAGTCAGACACGACTGAGCGACGTTCACTTTCACTTTCACATAGTCCTTAAAAGGGAAGAGAGAGAAGCAGGACAGAAAATAATATTTGAGGAAATCATGGTTAAAATTTTCCATTAGAAATGAAAAAGTTAGTGGGAAATGGAACTTGATAGTTGTAGCATAAATGTAAAGTGGTGTTTTATCACTGAAAGGTAGCTTGTGATGAGTTAGAAAAGTAAGGTAAACTCTAAAGAAACAACTAAAATAACATAAAAATAGTTATAGTTAATAAACCAAAAAGCAAATAAAGTAGAATCATAAAATAATATTCAAGTAATCCAAAAGAAGGTGTGAAAGAAGTAAAAGAAAACAGACAAACAGAAAACCAATGGCAATGTGATAGATTAAAATCTAACCGTATCATTGAAAATGGAAGTGTTAGTTGCTCAGTCATGCCCAACTCTGTGACCCCTGGACTGTAACAAGCCAGGCTCCTCTGTCCATGGAATTCTCCAGGCAAGAATACTGGCGTGGGTAACCATTCCCTTCTCCAAGGGATCGTCCTCTCCAAGGATTGAGCCTGGATCTGCCACATTACAGGCAGATTCTTTACCATCTGAGCCACCAGGGAAGCCTGTATCATTAAGTAAATGTAAATGGTCGAAAAATTCCAATCAAAGGACAGAATTTGTCAGATTTGACTAAAAAAAAAAAAAAAATCAAGACCCACTTCTATATTGCCTATAAGAAATACACTTTAAAGACATGAATAAGTCAAAAGTGAGAATATGGAAAAGAATATATCATGCTGACACTTATCAGAAAGAAAAAGGAAGAGTGACTGTTTTATTTTTTTATTCTATAAATTTTTTTAATTCTTAAAAATAAGTTATTTTTTCATTAGGCAACATATACATAGTACAAATTCAAAGGGTCCAAAAGGTGTTCAGTGAGTATTAAATCTCTCTCTCATCTCTGTGCCGTGACCACCTATTTCCCCTTTTCAGAAGCAACCCCAGTCATACACATTCTATGTGTTCTTTCAGAAATATTCTTTGTATATGCAGATATTTCACCCACTTCAAACCTTGATATACTTGGGACATTGTTCTTGGAGACAGGCCCCCAAATTAAGCTCTATCCCCTATGAGACCCAGGATGAGGGGCTGAACCTCTCTGAGTTCCAGTGTCTTCATGATCTTTCTAACTTTAACATTGAGTTCTCTTGCAGGAGCAGCAGAGGAGAAGGCAATGGCACCCCACTCCAGTACTCTTGCCTGGGAAATTCCATGGAGGGGGGAGCCTAGTAGGCTGAAGTCCATGGGGTCGTGAAGAGTCGGGCACGACTGAGCGACTTCACTTTGACTTTTCACTTTCATGCATTGGAGAAGGAAATGGCAACCCACTCCAGTGTTATTGCCTGGAGAATCCCAGGGACAGGGGAGCCTGGTGGGCTGCCGTCTATGGGGTTGCACAGAGCTGGACATGACTGAAATGATTTAGCAGCAGCAGCAGCAGCAGCAACAACAGGAGCGGCTGTTTTAATATTGGACAAAAGTAGATTTCCGAAGAAAGATTATTACCAAGAATAAAGAGTGCCATTTCATGGAGGTAAAAATGCTAGTTCTTTGCTGGGATATTACCATCCTAAGCATACAAGAAGCAAAAACTCTTAGTTCTCTCAGAATTGCAAGCAAAAATAGATTCATAATTATAGTCAGAAATTTCAGCTCCCATCTCCCAGTACTTAAGGACACAAATGGATGGAAAATCAGTAATGATAAGGGAGACTTAGGTGACACTGTAAACCAATGTTTTCCAGTTGACATTTGTATTGAGTTGGCCAAAAAGTTCATTTAGCTTTTTGGGCAAGATGTTACAGGAAAACCCGAACGAACTTTTTGGTCAACCCAGTAGCTCACACAACCCCACAAAGCAGAAAACACTAGTTTCAAGTTCACATGGAATATAAACCAACATAGAACATATTCTAGACCATAAAATAAGCCTCAGTTAATTTAATAGGATTCAAATCAAAGTATGTCCTCTGACTATGAGGGAAATAAATTAGCGCCAAATAACAAAAAATTATTCTGAAAATCCCCAAATGTTTGAAAATTAAAAGCACATGTAAAAATACCCATGGGCCAAAGAAGTAATCAAAAGGAAAATTAAAACGTATTTTGAATTGAGCAAAAAGAAAACCATATATTACAATTTGTGAGAAACAGCTAACATAGTCTTAAAGAGACAGTTACAGTATTAAATGTCCATATTAGAAAAGAAAAAGTGATTACAAACTGGGTTTCCCTGGTGGTCCTGTGGTTACGAATCCATCTACCAATGCAGGGAACAGGGGTCCAATCTCTGGTCCTGAAAGATCCCACATGCCACAGAGCAAATAAGCCTGTGTGCTGTGACTACTGAAGTCTGCGTGCCTACAGCATATGTAGAGCCCATGCTCTGCAACAAGAGAAGCCATCACAAGGAGAAGTCCACGTACTGCAGTAAAGAAGAATAGCCCTCACTTGCCACAGCTAGAGAAAGTCCATGTGTAGCAACGAATACCCAGCAGAGCCAAAAATAAAATAAATAAATAAATCTTTTAAAAACAGGTTACAAACCAATGACCTTCACTTTCACCTTGAGAATTTAAAAAGAGAATGAACAAATGAAACCCAAAGTAAGGAGAAGAAAGGAATATTGAGCATCCTGATGGAAATCAATTTAAAAGATAACAGAAAAATAAATAAAACCAAAACTGATTCTTTGAGAAGGTCAAAATAATTTGATAAATCTATGGTAAGACTGGTTAGAGAAAAGAGAAGATAAAAGTAACCAGTATCAGGAATGAGAGAGATAATATCATTATGGATTTTAAAGATATTTAAATGGTAATAAAGGAGAATTTTATGCCAGTATATTCTGTAAATTACATTAAATGGACAAATTTCTTGAAAGATATAAAATACCAAACCTTATTCAAGAAGAAATAGTGTGTGTTATTTGATCAGTTGTTTTTGATTCTTTGCAACTCCATGAACTGTAGCTTCCCTGGGTCCTCTGTATATGGAATTCTCTAGGCAAGAATATTGGAATGGGTAGCCATTCCCTTCTCCAAGGGATGTTCCTGAACCAAGGATTGAACCTGAGTCCTCAGCATTACAGGCAGATTCTTTACCATCTGAGCCAAAAAGAAATAGGTAACCTTAGTAATCCTATGTAAGATATTGACTTTATCATTTAAAACCTCACAAAGAAACCCCAGGGCCATGGGGCTTCATGAAGAAATTCTACTGAACATTTAAGGAAAAAATAATAATGATTCTATATAAACTTTTACAGAAAATTGAAGAAAAGAAAATATTCTTCAACTCAGTCTATGAGATAGTATGACAGTGATACCATAACCAGACAAAGATATTACAAGAAAATAAATTACAGACCAGTGGTCTTCATGATCATAAGATACAAAATTTTTACCAAAATGTTAGCAATCAAATCCAATCATGTATAAAAAGATAATGCATAATGACAAAGTGATGCTTATTTTAGGAATGCAATGTCGAATTAACATTTGAAAATTAAGCTATTGAATTCACCAGTTTAACAATTTAAATATAAAAATTTAAAAATGATGTGGTCATCTCAGTAGATGCAAAGCAGAACAAACCCAAAATGTTTTGACAAAGTTCAATTCCATTTCTGATATAAATACCCAGTAAACCAAGAATATAAGTAAACTTCCTGACAGTAACAGGCATCTGTAAAAAATCTACAGCTAACATCTTATTTAATGATAACAGACTGAATGCTTTTCCCTAAGAACAAGACAAGGATGTCCATTCTTCTATTTTAACATTTTTGGAGGGTCTAGGTTGTACAAGATGGAAAGAAAAAGGAAAAAAGACCTTCAAATAAGAAAAGAAGTAAAAGTATATTTGTGCATAATATTTTTGCCTATGTAGAAAAATTCCATAAAGCTACTAGAACTAATAAATGAATTTAAGAAAGCTGCAGGATAAAAGATCAAATACATAATTCAATTACATCCTATGTGCTAGCAATAAACTGTCAGAAATTGAAGTAAAATATTTATAATAGCATTAGAACTATGAAGTACTGTGGACACATATGATAAAAGTTGTGCAAGACCCATACTTCAAAAGCTACAAAACAAGGCTAAGAGGGATTAAGAAAGAAGTTAAGGAGGACACAAAAAAACTGGAGAAATGTACCATGCTCATGGATCAAGAGATTCAATATTGCTAAGATGTTCTTCCAGTGTTCTATCTGGAAGTCCCATGAAAATCCCAGTGGACATATTTTTGGAGGGTAGAAATTGACAAGGCTGATTCTTATATTCATATGGAAATACAACCAACCTAAAGTACCTAATACAATTTTGAAAGAGAACAATGTTGGAAGATTTATTGTGAAGGTACAATAATAAAGATAGTGTGGAACTGGCATAAAGATAAACAGGTAGGTCATTGGAACAGAATAGAGTTGAGGAGCAGACATACATGTAAATTGATTTCAAAGGCTGAAATTTATTGTTAGTTATGAAGAGAACATAGTGGTAAGGGAATATTCTTTTCAATTAACAGTGCTGGGACAATTGTATATCCACATGAAAAAGTACAAAGACAAAAAGAACTTAAGCCCACACTATATACAAAAATTAGCTCCAAATGGATCGTAAACCTAAATAAAACCTTAAAAGAAAACCTGGAAGAAGCATACAGGACATCTTTTGACCTAGGGTTAGACAGAGATTTCTTGTATGTTCATTAACATATGGATCAAAAGCATGATTCATAAAAGAAAAAAATTGACAAATCAAATTTAATCAAAATTAAGAACTTCGAAAATCACTCTAGATAATGAAAAGATAAATAACAGATAGGGAGAAAATATTTATAAATCACACATCTGATGGAGGACTTGTATCCAGAGCATTTAAAGAATCTCAACATTCATTAATAAGAAAATAATCCTTCTCTCCTTGGGTAAAACATTTAAGTAGGCACTTTACCAAAAAAGTATATATTGATGACCAGTTAAGTCCATGCTTATTAGCCAACATTGTTAGTTATAAAGGAAATGCAAATTAAAATCACAATGAGATACTATTATACATCTGAAAGAATGTCTAAAATAAAAGTTACTGATCATATCAAGTGTTGGCAGGATATGTAACAACTAGAACCCTCATACTGTGCCTATGGAAATGTAAAATGATGAAACAGTTTTGAAAACAGTTTGGCAGTTTCTTAAAAGTTAAACATACAGCTACCAGATGATCCATTTATTCTACTTCTAGGTATTTATCAAAAAAAAAGAAAGCATATGTTCATGAAAAAACGTGTCTAAGACTATTCATAGCTCTCTGTTCTGTAGTTACCAAAAATTTCAACAACTCAAATGTCCATGAACAGTTGAATGGATTTAAAAAATGTGGTATATCCATGAAATGGACCATTACTCAGGAATAAAAATAAACTATTGATACCTACAATGTGTACAAATATCAGAGTAATTATTCTGAGTGAAAGAAGCCAGATGAAAAAAAGAGGATATATGAGTCCATTTTAAAAAAAATTATGGAAAATGCAAGCTAAACTATAGTAATAGAAAGCTGATAAATGGTTACCTGTGAATGAGGTGAAGTGGAGAGAGGTAGGAGTTTCTCAAGTGGCATGAGGAAACAGTATCTTGATTGAATGATGGTTTCAGAGTGTATATGTCAAAATTTATACACTTTAAACATGTAGAGGTTATGGTATATCAGCTATACCTCGATGAGGTTGTTCAGTTCAGTTCAGTCGCTCAGTCGTGTCCGACTCTTTGCGACCCATGAATCACAGCACGCTAGGCCTCCCTGTCCATCACCAACTCCCGGACTTCACTCAGACTCACGTCCATCGAGTCAGTGATGCCATCCAGCCATCTCATCCTCTGTCGTCCCCTTCTCTTCCTGCCCCCAATCCCTCCCAGCATCAGAGTCTTTTCCAATGAGTCAACTCTTCGCATGAGGTGGCCAAAGTACTGGAGTTTCAGCTTTAGCATCATTCCTTGCAAAGAAATCCCAGGGCTGATCTCCTTCAGAATGGACTGGTTGGATCTCCTTGCAGTCCAAGGGACTCTCAAGAGTCTTCTCCAACACCACAGTTCAAAAGCATCAATTCTTTGGCGCTCAGCCTTCTTCACAGTCCAACTCTCATATCCACACATGACCACTGGAAAAACCATAGCCTTGACTAGACGGACCTTTGTTGGCAAAGTAATGTCTCTGCTTTTCAATATGCTATCTAAGTTGGTCATAACTTTCCTTCCAAGGAGTAAGCGTCTTTTAATTTCATGGCTGCAGTCACCATCTGCAGTGATTTTGGAGCCCAGAAAAATAAAGTCTGACACTGTTTCCACTATTTCCCCATCTATTTCCCATGAAGTGATGGGACCAGATGCCATGATCTTCGTTGTCTGAATGTTGAGCTTTAAGCCAACTTTTTCACTCTCCACTTTCACTTTCATCAAGAGGCTTTTTAGTTCCTCTTCACTTTCTGCCATAAGGGTGGTGTCATCTGCATATCTGAGGTTGTTAAGAAAAAAAACAAAAATATATTTAAGCTACTTATATTTCTTAATAAAAATATATATCTGGATTCAAATATTTATACTTTTGTATATTAAAGTTGTGACTCATTAAATAAGAGGGGTGCTCAGAACTCTCTGGGGGTTCTAGAAAATCACAGCATATAACTGATAGTGTTTATCTACCTTTACGTTATATTATGCTAATAATTAGGCAGGAATGCATTTGCCATAGAAAGTCCCTGCCAAACTCAAAGACACATTCTGATTCAGGAGGTCTGGATTGGGTGAGACAAGGAATCTGTGTTTTTAATGGGTCTTTTAAGAGATTCTGCTGCAAGTGAGTCATGGGCCATACTCAGAGAAATATTGGTCAAAATCTCAACAACAGTTTATTGTGATCCACACAGTCAAAGGCTTTGGCATAGTCAATTGAAGAAAGTAGGGAAAACCACTAGACCATTCAGGTATGACCTAAATCAAATCCCTTATGATTATACAGTGGAAATGACAAATAGATTTAAGGGACTAGATCTGATAGATAGAGTGCCTGATGAACTATGGATGGAGGTTCGTGTCTTGTACAGGAGACAGGTATCAAGACCATCCCCATGGAAAAGAAATGCAAAAAAGCAAAATGGCTGTCTGAGGAGGACTTACAAATAGCTGTGAAAAGAAGAGAAGTGAAAAGCAAAGGAGAAAAGGAAAGATACAAGCATCTGAATTCAGAGTTCCAAAGAATAGCAAGGAGAGATAAGAACGCCTTCCTCAGCAATCAATGCAAAGGAATAGAGGAAAACAACAGAGTGGGAAAGACTAGAGATCTATTCAAGAAAATTAGAGATACCAAGGGAACATTTCATACTAAGATGGGCTCGATAAAGGACAGAAATGGTATGGACCTAACAGAAGCAGAAGATATTAAGAAGAGGTGGCAAGAATACACAGAAGAACTGTACAAAAAAGATCTTCACAACCTAGATAATCACGATGGTGTGATCACTCACCTAGAGCCAGACATCCTGGAATGTGAAGTCAAGTGGGCCTTAGAAAGCATCACTAAGAACAAAGCTAGTGGAGGTGATGGAATTCCAGTTGAGCTATTTCAAATCCTGAAAGTTGATGCTGTGAAAGTGCTGCACTCAATATGCCAGCAAATTTGGAAAACTCAGCAGTGGCCACAGGACTGGAAAAGGTCAGTTTTCATTCCAATCCCAAAGAAAGGCAATGCCAAAGAATGTTCAAACTATGGCACAATTGCACTCGTCTCACACTCTAGTAAAGTAATGCTCAAAATTCTCCAAGCCAGGCTTCAGCAATAGGTGAACCGTGAACTTCCAGATGTTCAAGCTGGTTTTAGAAAAGGCAGAGCAACCAGAGATCAAATTGCCAACGGCCACTGGATCATGGAAAAAGCAAGAGAGTTCCAGAAAAACATCTATTTCAATGTGTATAGAGGACAGCAAATATACATTTGTTACCAAACAAACTTCCTGGTTGTGTTCACCCAGGAGTCAAGTCCCACTGTGGAGAGATAAGAAAATGGGTTCAAAAACAAGGTTTAGTTGAGTTCTGCTCAGCTTTAGTCCTCTCTGGTTTTGATAGGACTCCAAGCAGGACTGGGCTCCTGGCAGTTTGGCTGGGGTAGCCCATGGTTAGATGATCTGTGACTTACTGGCTTTTACAAGAAGACGGGAAATGAGTGATTGCTTTTGCTCTTGCAACATGGAGAGCACCATATTTGTATGTAAGCTCTGAAGCCAGAAAGGTAGGTCATGGTCATGACTGCTCCCTTTTACTACTGAGTTTAACATTTAAAATTAATGAAGGCAGGAGTCTAATGGGAGGTGTCATTATGTGCCACACGAAGCTCTCATCCCAAGGGGTAAAAAGCTGAGCTGCCTTGAAGAAGATTCATTTCCTTTGTGGAATCTCTTTGACTCCATACTTTTTCTCTCAAAACATTTTCCACCTTACTTCCAGTTGTTTTCTCTTGGTTTTTTGGTTGCTTCTCCTTTCTCTCATTTTCCCTAGATTTTCCCCTTCATATCCAACTCTATTTTATAGTTTCTCTCTCTCCATCTCTTTCCTCTTATCTCTGCGACTCAGCTCATGTCCTTATCAGCTTTCTTCACCTTTTTCCTTTACTTGTCTTCATTTAAGATGATCCTGTGATGCCAGGGGCATTCTTTTTTCATTACTTTGAACCTAGTTCAATGGTAACTGGCTATATTAATATCTATGTGTATCAATTTGAAATGATATACTTTCCTGGTTAATTGAATATATTTATCATTGTGAGATGTTCCTCTTTATCTCAATGAATGATTTTTGCAATAAATTCTTCTTTGATATTAATAATTTAGCTATACAAGCTTTATTTTGGTTAGTATTTGCATAGTTTTCTCCCCCATCTTTTCTTTTAACCTTTTTATATGATCATATTCAATGAGTGTCATGTAGGCAATATTTTTGGATTTTTATCCTAATAGTCTTCCTCTTTTAATCAGAACATTCTATGCATTTTCCTTTTAAAGTTTTTATGGATATATTTGGGTTTAAATATACACTATTATATTTGTTCTATATTTATCTTATCTATAGTATTCCATGCTCTCTCCTTTCTTTTGAATTGATTTTTTAAATTATTTTCATTTTCTATTAGCTTGGTATGTTTTTTATTATAGTTATATTTTTGGTGATAACTATAGTAGTTACAGTGGAAGTGAGAAATAGATGTAAGGGCCTAGATCTGATAGATAGAGTGCCTGATGAACTATGGAATGAGGTTCGTGACATTGTACAGGAGACAGGGATCAAGACCATCCCCATGGAAAAGAAATGCAAAAAAGCAAAATGGGGAGGCCTTACAAATAGCTGTGAAAAGAAGAGAAGTGAAAAGCAAATGAGAAAAGGAAAGATATAAACATCTGAATGCAGAGTTCCAAAGAATAGCAAGAAGAGATAAGAAAGCCTTCTTCAGCCATCAATGCAAAGAAATAGAGGAAAACAACAGAATGAGAAAGACTAGGGATCTCTTCAAGAAAATCAGAGATACCAAAGGAATATTTCATGCAAAGATGGGCTCGATAAAGGACAGAAATGGTATGGACCTAATAGAAGCAGAAGATATTAAGACGAGATGGCAAGAATACACAGAAGAACTGTACAAAAAAGATCTTCACAACCTAGATAATCACGATGGTGTGATCACTGACCTAGAGCCAGACATCCTGGAATGTGAAGTCAAGTGGGCCTTAGAAAGCATCACTAAGAACAAAGCTAGTGGAGGTGATGGAATTCCAGTTGAGCTATTCCAAATCCTGAAAGATGATGCTGTGAAAGTGCTGCACACAATATGCCAGCAAATTTGGAAAACTCAGCAGTGGCCACAGGACTGGAAAAGGTCAGTTTTCATTCCAATCCCAAAGAAAGGCAATGCTAAAGAATGCTCAAACTACTGCACAATTGCACTCAACTCACACGCTAGTAAAATAATGCTCAAAATTCTCCAAGCCAGGCTTCAGCAATATGTGAACCATGAACTTCCAGATGTTCAAGCTGGTTTTAGAAAAGGCAGAGGAACCAGAGATCAAATTGCCAACATCTGCTGGATCATGGAAAAAGCAAGAGAGTTCCAGAAAAGCATCTATTTCTGCTTTATTGACTATGCCAAAGCCTTTGACTGTGTGGATCACAATAAACTATGGAAAATTCTGAAAGAGATGGGAATACCAGACCACCTGATCTGCCTCTTGAGAAATTTGTATGCAGGTCAGGAAGCAACAGTTAGAACTGGACATGGAACAACAGACTGGTTCCAAATAGGAAAAGGAGTACGTCAAGGCTGTATATTGTCACCCTGTTTATTTAACTTATATGCAGAGTACATCATGAGAAACGCTGGACTGGAAGAAACACAAGCTGGAATCAAGATTGCCGGGAGAAATATCAATAACCTCAGATATGCAGATGACACCACCCTTATGGCAGAAAGTGAAGAGGAACTCAAAAGTCTCTTGATGAAAGTGAAAGTGGAGAGTGAAAAAGTTGGCTTAAAGCTCAACATTCAGACAACGAAGATCATGGCATCTGGTCCCATCACTTCATGGGAAATAGATGGGGAAATAGTGGAAACAGTGTCAGACTTTATTTTTCTGGGCTCCAAAATCACTGCAGATGGTGACTGCAGCCATGAAATTAAAAGACGCTTACTCCTTGGAAGGAAAGTTATGACCAACCTAGATAGCATATTGAAAAGCAGAGACATTACTTTGCCAACAAAGGTCCGTCTAGTCAAGGCTATGGTTTTTCCAGTGGTCATGTATGGATGTGAGAGTTGGACTGTGAAGAAGGCTGAGCGCCAAAGAATTGATGCTTTTGAACTGTGGTGTTGGAGAAGACTCTTGAGAGTCCCTTGGACTGCAAGGAGATCCAACCAGTCCATTCTGAAGGAGATCAGCCCTGGGATTTCTTTGCAAGGAATGATGCTAAAGCTGAAACTCCAGTACTTTGGCCACCTCATGCGAAGAGTTGACTCATTGGAAAAGACTCTGATGCTGGGAGGGATTGGGGGCAGGAAGAGAAGGGGACGACAGAGGATGAGATGGCTGGATGGCATCACTGACTCGATGGACATGAGTCTGAGTGAAGTCCGGGAGTTGGTGATGGACAGGGAGGCCTGGCGTGCTGCGATTCATGGGGTTGCAAAGAGTCGGACAGGACTGAGCAACTGATCTGATCTGATCTGATAGTAGTTACTCAAATTTATACAAACATGCTTGACGTAACAAGTATAAAATAAGAATGTTCATCACTTACTAAAGACCCTGGAATACTGTATATTTTTCCTCTTTCAACTTTTATGTTATGATTATTATGAATTTTAATTTATAGATATTTAAAATCTTATAAAACAAAATTGTTACTATTTTGTATAGCAAGTATTCATTTAACTTACATATTTGCTGTTCCTGTTACTCTTCGATGGCAGGTATTTTCTTAGCACTTGTGAGATATTATTAACATTATTGTCAGGCTTGTGCTGCCTGATGGGAAGTCAGATCATGAGTTCTATTGTTGCTTCTGTAATTTTTCTTGGTTTAATGTAAAGATTCTTCTTTTTTGTTAATCACTTTTTATTTTCTGATGAGCAGATATTAAAAAAAAATGATATCCTGCTTAATAATCATAGTAAGTACTTCTTGAATTTATGCCTCTTTGTGTATTTCAGCAGTTTTGGAAAATGCTTTTAAATATTGCTCTTCCTCCATTCTCTTTCTCTTCTTCTATGACAGGAGTTATATTACTTAGACCTTTTCTTCTCATGCAATAAGTCTTGATTTATTGCATACTCTTTTCTCTATTTTCCATCCTTTTGTCTTTCAGTGCTTTGCTCTGGACATCTTCTGACTTATTTTGTAGTTTACCAATTAACTTTTAAGTTGTATTTGATCTGTTGTTATAACCTTCCATTTATTTAAAATTTGTAATTATTATAGTTTTTAGTAGTGTATTTTTTATTGTCATTATTTCCATCTTTTTAAAGTAGTTTTCAGTTTATTGTTAGAACTGCCCATTTTGGCTTTAAATTTTTTGAAAATATTAAGTAAGCATAGTTGTTTTAAAGCCTGTGTCTGATAACTATTTTCTGGGTCCTACTGTATGTTTGGTTGTTTTTGATTGAATACCAGGTATTGCATATGAAAAAAAAATTAGGGTTAATTTGAGGCTTAGCATAATGGTATCTTACTCTAGAGAGGATTTAATTTATTTCTCACTGGAAGCTATGCCCTTGAAAATCCAAGACCACCTTAATCTAATCAGTGTGGATGGGTCAAACATAGCTCATGGTCCCTGGGAGGACTGGTTGATTTTTGATTCAACCTTACGTTTAGGATAAGGTTGTATCCCTTTCATGTTCCAACCCCAAGCTTAAGAATTTGCTAGTTCCTCTGTCTTGGTGGGTCCTGAAATTTTTTTTTTCCCTCTCTGCAAGACAGTCCATCAGAAGGTCTGTTAAGGTCTTACTTCTCAGCCATGCATCCTGGAGTTGGCTCAGACCCTGGAGTCTGGGTAGAAGTAATCTCAAATGCCAGACTGACTTCTCTGGGTTTTCTTTTATTTTTGGACTAGGTCCTGCAATTCTGCTGCTGCTGTCTTAAAACATCTCCAGTTTCAGATACTTTTTATATATTGCCCAGATTTTCTGGTTGTTCTCTTCATGAAGATTTGTCCAAACTTTCTAGTCTGCCAATACAAGTAGGCACTGCTATTATGTTGCTGTGTAATCCTGGACAAATCATTTCCCATCTCTGGAGCTCAGGTTTCATATCTATTTTATAAAAAAAGATTAGACTGGAAGACATTCCCAAGCCATCTCTCAGCATTATTCTTGATCTGTAGTCTGTATGCATGAGACCTGTGGGTTAGATTGTGAGTTTTTAGGGTGGATGGCTTAGTTCTGTCTACATAGTGCTGGCATCCTGCCCCACCTGGTCAAGGTAACTAGAAAGGCTTTGGAATGATGACAATGAACATGTTTGCCACTTTGGGGAGATTGAAAACATGTACTATAATGCTGGAATACAGCTAACTTGCAATGAATACCCTACTTTCCATACTGGTGTGAAATGTAGGTAGGAATGTTTCATTTTTCTCTCACCCCAGAAATAGGAAGGATTCCCCAGGGTTATTTATCACAGTCAATGTTGTTAATTTACTCAGACTCCAAACTCAAAGTCCCTTTGATGGAACAGGGGCACTGGGAGAGCCCTGATGTAAGCTTTCTGGTGAACCATCTGGAGGGTCTGCCGCTCATCTTAGTCTGCATGAGCACACACGCGCACACCCACATACCCACACACATACCCCCACACACACCCCCCAAACATGTGTGCCTAATGATGACCACATTACAAATGGACACATATGGTGGAAAGAATTTCCAGTAGGAATTTAAAAGCACTATCACCTTCATTTAGTTCATTTTGCCTCTGGTTCTTCATTTTGAAGAGTGGTTAGAATATCATCAGTATTTTATATACTCTTGTAGCATTCCAGCTCTGAGGAAAAGTTCTTGCAGTACTGCATTAACTCCTTTTGGGTTAAGAATGCAGAATCTGGGGCTAAATAGCCTAGGTTCAAATTCTTCCTCCTTCATACACAAGCAGTTGAACGCGGGACAAATTTCCTGCCTCATAGGTCTGTTGTGAGGATTAAATGAGTTTCTTTACATGAAGTGCATGAGCTGTTGGGTGAGCTGTTGTTCGGGAAAACTGATATATTGGCCCTTCTGTGCTTGTATCTCTGAGTGTGTAAGCCACAAGGCTTGAGGTAAAGTGAAATGGGTAGAGTGCTGGATTCAGGGTCATGAGACCTGCTGTTGTGTTATATTAATTTTTAGATTAATTTCCAGAAGGTTTGGGCCCCAGTTCAGCCCTCAAACCTTGCCTGTAATATAGGACAGTTACATGCTCCTCTACTTCACAGCGTGGATCTCAGATGAAGTGATGGATGTAGACATTTTTGCAGAAGCACTAAGTGCTGTATAAATGTGAGGGCCTGTCACTAATGCTGATGGAAAGGCCATGATCCTTTGTAGGGATGGATTAAATGGAAAGGCTGCAGAAGAAGTGAAAGGAAGGGTGTGGTTCTGACGTTATAGTTAAGTTTCCGAGCTTGTTCCTTTTCTGCAAGACTGGAGTCTCAGCATTCCCAGCACATGAGCTTATCCTGCTGGGCTATCTGTGGATGGGATTCTGATGGTCTCTTAGGATAAGTCTCGTGTTCCATTTCTCTTCTCTCAGGGTCTTGTCCTGGAGACTTTGAACTTAGTGTCTGGCATTGTGTCTATTTGACCTGGTAAGGGAATGCCAGGCCCTGGCTCTCTGGAGTGAGCAGGAGGGCTAAAAGCCCCTCTGGAATGACAAGACAGACAGTAACTGTGGCATGGGAAGGACCAGGTATTGGGGCCAGACAGGGAGTGGTCAGAGCCAGGTCAGGATAAGTGATATATAAGTTTCCTCTGGCTGTAGTAACGTACTACCAAATAGAGTCTTCTGTTACAGTTATGGAGGCTGGAAGTCTGAAATCACTGTCAATGGGTCAAAATCAAGTAGTCAGTAGTCTCATGCTTCCATAGAGGGCTTTTAGGGATAAATTTGCTCCTTGCCTCTTCCAGCAACTGGTGGCTGGTTACAGGTATTCCTTGGTTAGTGATCATGTTGTTGTAGTCTCTGCCTCCATGGTCACATTGCTTTCTTCTTTTCTGTCTTTCTTCTGCCTCTTTCTTCAGTTCAGTTCAGTTCAGTTCAGTTCAGTCACTCAGTCATGTCCGACTCTTTGTGACCCCATGGACTGCAGCATGCCAGGCCTCCTTGTCCATCGCCAACTCCCGGAGTCTACTCAAACTCATGATAATTGAGTTGCTGATGCCAACCAACCATCTCATCCTCTGTCATCCCCTTCGCCTCCTGCCTTCAATCTTTCCCAGCATCAGGGTCTTTTTCAATGAGTTAGTTCATTGCATCAGGTGGCCAAAGGATTGGAATTTCAGCTTCAGCACCAGTCATTCCAATGAATACTCAGGTCTGATTTCCTTTAGGATGGACTGGTTGGATCTCCTTGCAGTCCAAGGGACTTTCAAGAGTCTTCTCCAGCACCACAGTTCAAAAGCATCAATTCTTCAGTGCTCAGCTTTCTTTATAGTCCAACTCTCACATCCATACATGACCACTGGAAAAACCATAGCTTTGACTAGACGGACCTTTGTCAGCAAAGTAATGTCTCTACTTTTCAATATGCTATCTAGGTTGGTCATAACTTTTCTTCCAAGGAGCAAGTGTCTTTTAATTTCATGGCTGCATTCACCATCTGCAGTGATTTTGGAGCCCCCCAAAATAAAGTCTGTCACTATTTCCACTGTTTCCCCATCTATTTGCCATGAAGTGATGGGACCAGATGCTATGATCTTAGTTTTCTGAATGTTGAGTTTTAAGCCAACTTTTTCACTCTCTTCTTTCTTAGGACACTTATTATGGCATTTAGGGTTTACTCAGATAATCTAGGATAATGTCATCATCTCATAATTCTTAGTCATTATCTGCAAAGACATTTCCCCCTCAAAGGTAACATTTATAGATTCTAGGGATTAGAGCGAGGCTGTCTTTTGAGGGGAGGTATCATTTGGGAGACCATAGGGAAAGCAGGCGGAGAAGGCAATGGCACCCCACTCCAGTACTCTTGCCTGGAAAACCCCATGAACAGAGGAGCCTGGTAGGCTGCAGTCCATGGGGTCGCTAGGAGTCGGACATTACTGAGCGACTTCACTTTCACTTTTCACTTTCATGCCTTGGAGAAGGAAATGGCAACCCACTCCAGTGTTCTTGCCTGGAGAATCCCAGGGATAGTGGAGCCTGGTGGGCTGCTGTCTATGGGGTCGCACAGAGTCGGACACGACTGAAGTGACTTAGCAGCAGCAGCAGCAGGGAAAGCAGGAGATAGGCCCACACAGGAGATGCCCAGAATGGAGGCATTAGTCATCAGAGGACCTGTCTCAGTGGGGAAAAGAAATTAGGCGAGATGGGAAAGAAACATACCTACAGGGTGAATAATAAGGAAACCTTTATAACTGCCTGAATTACAATAGACACTGAATGAAATAATGATTTTCATCAGATACCTACTAGGTGCCAGGTACTGCTCTAAGGGGGCTGGAAAGAAAGCAACATGAAGTTTGCTTTCATTTATAGTGAATGAATGAATGAATGAATAACTGAGGATATTTTTTGCTCAGCAAGGAAGGTCTTTGTTTTTTGTTAGATCAGGTATCAAGACCATCAAGAAGAGTGGACCAAGGATGTGCAGTTAGAAATCAGAGCAGGTGCTCTGGTTGGAGTGGGGTGTGTGCAGTGGAAGAAGGCCAGCCATTACACAGCTGGAGGAGGGGAAGGGGTTTGTTTAACTGAGTGGTTCTTGGCCCAAGCTGCACAATGATCATCTGGGACGCTTTAATCAAATACCCAGACCAACCCTCAGAGATGCCGATTCAGTTAGTGGGGTATCTAAGTAGTGTAGCCTCCCCAGGTGATTCTAATGTGCAGCCAGGGATAAGAACCAGGGTTCTTATTTGCACTGGTTCTTATTTCTTAACTTTGTTATTATTTCAAACAAAAATAATTTGTTCTTATTTCTTAACTTCTCTTTGTGTTGATTGCCATATGATTTGGAGTCAGATCTGGCATGGCATCCCACTCCAGTACTCTTGCCTAGAGAATCCCATGGACAGAGGAGCCCGGTCGGCTGCAATCCATAGGGTTGCACAGAGTCAGACACGACTGAAGGGACTTAGCATGCACACGTGTTGTCAACAGAACAAGGCTCAATGAGTGCCTTTAAGCTGTGTGATCTAGGGCATATTATGTAACTTCTCTGGGTCTCCATTTACTCATCTATAAACTGAGGATAGCAGGATTTATACATCTGTGTAAGGATTAAAGAAGAAAATATTTGCAAAGGGCCGACTATGATGCTTGGTACATGGTGAATAGTCATATGTGATCCTTAAAATTTTTCACTAAGTTAGGGATTATTGTGCCCATTTTATAGATTTGGGAATTGAGGATTAGACACATCCAGTTCACTTGTTCAGAGCCACATTATTAGCAAATTTAGCCCAGACCTCCTTTTATGACCTAATTCTACCCATTATTTTAACAGTGATGCATTAAAGCCTAGCTACCCCACTCTTTTCCCTTTGACCTCTGTGGCTATGAATGAGCTGGCCACTGCTGCTGCTGGTCTGTTAAGACCCTGATTTCCCCTCAACACCTTGGAATTTAGGGTGGGAGAGAAGCCTATGTCAACATCCCTCTTGGCTCCATCTCTTACTCTGAGATAGAGTAGACATAAGAATGCTGTAGGCTAAATAACAACCCTCTAAAGATATCAGGACCTAATTCTTGGAACCTGCCATTATCTTATATGGTAATGTCTTTGCAGATGTGGTTAAGGATTTGAGATTAGGAAGTTCTTCTGAATACTGCAGGGGGGGCGGTGGGGGGGCAGCTAAGAACTATCACAAGTGTCCTAATAAGGCAGAGAGAAGGCTCAAGAGGAAGGGGATGTATATGTATATCTGTGTGTATATAGTTTTGACTGATTTGCATTGTATGACATAAACTGACACAACATTGTAAAGCAATTTTGTGAACCAGTTAAAAACCATTGTAAACCAATTAAAAAATAAAATTAAAAAAGGCAGAGAGAGTTTTGACACACATACAGAGGAGAACAAGATGTGACTCTGGAGGCAGAGATTGGAGTGTTGCGGTCACAAGCCAAGGAATGCCTGCAGCTGCCAAAATCTGGAAGAATGGATTCTGTCCTCCTCTTTCTGAAGGGAGTTTTGGCCCCATGTTACTAACTTTTTACTTATGGCCTTAGAACTGTGAAAGAATAAATTTCTGTTGCTTTAAACCACCTGGTATGTGGTAATTTGTTACGATAGCCATAGGAAAGTAACACCAGAGGTTCTCTGTGGACACCCCAGTTCTCTCTCTGTGTGGAGGGTACTTTCAAGTCACAGTAAACCCAGTTGAGGGTCTGCTTGGATCTCTTTTGGGTGCCTGGCTGCTGACTCCTACTGCTGGGCCAGCAGGAAGCTGGTGCTCTTGTAGCACTGTGCAGCAAGCAGAGTTCACCTCATCCTCACACCCCTGTCCTTTCCTACCAGCCAAGCCTCTGGCCAGCAGCCGATATGAGTTGTTTATTGACTCATCTGCTGGAGGAGACAGCCAGCCTCTCTAAGAGGTGGGGTAGGGTGCAGAGCCACAGGGGCTGACGGTTCCCATTCCCTGCCTGCTTTTTGGCATTGAGGGTCCCCAGTTCAGTTTACCCCTGTCTTCCCAGCCTTGTTGCTCAAGGGCAGGGACTTTCTGGAACAATTTTACTCAGTGCACCAGAAACAAAGGAGAAACCAAATGCCTTGCTTAGGAAGGACCCATATGGAGGAGGCAAGGCTAGGCCCAGTGACAGGATAATTGCTTAAATATCTGCTCTAAGTATAAAGGCAGACTCTACCTCCAGCTGGAGTTCAAGTTCCCACAGGTCATGAAAACAAAGAGGGGAATGGGAGAATTAAAGAGGAATAGAAATGGAAATGATTAGGAAAGATTGCCACTACTTACTGTGGGGGAGGTGGGGAGATGGGAATTAACCCTTTTGGGATTGTGCAAGTAGGGTGTGGCCTCCCAGCTCTTGGGGAAGCTGGAGGCCTGAGCCTGGGGCTGAAACGCTGTGCTCCAGGACAGCTCTCCTAGGACCCAGAGGAGAGGCTGGTGGGGCTTGTTCAGGCGCTGGGCTGTGGGCAGTGTGACTTGGTAATTGGCTTTGAGTGGCGGGACTGAGTCTGCGGGCAGCACATTCAGGTTTCAGTTTCTCACAATCCCTCCCTTTTCATTCTCCTCTCCTGGTGGCGATGGCCCCTCATGCTTCATGCTTCTGCTGGCCCAGCTTTCTGACACCCCTTTGGTGGGGTGGGCATGCTCTGCACTCACTCCCACAGCATCCTCAGTATGTTGGTAATTGTTAAATTAATTGTAGTGATCTTATCTCCTCAATTATAAGAAGCAGAAATTTTCACCTTTTCACAGTTCTGAATTAGGTCCTGTGTCACAATCAGTCAGCAAATTTAAGGGATGTATTAGACATGGTTCCCCAGAGAAATAGAACCGATAGGATATATATCGATATATCCTGTTACATTTTGTATCCTATCTATACAGTTATATCCTATGTCTGTCTCTGTGTATATATAGAGAGATTTTTTTTGGCTCATGTGATTATGGAAGCTGGAAAGTCTAAAATTCGTGGGATACAGCAGCAGGCTAGAAACTCCAGCAGATTTTTGTGTTGTAGTCTTCAGGCACCGTTTCTTTTTCTTTGGGAAATCGTTACCCTTAATGCCTTCATCTGATTGGGTCTACCTATATTATAGAGATAACCTGGTTTACTTAGAGTCAACTGATGATAAATATTGATCATACCTAACAATTACCTTCACAGCAATATCTAGACTAGTGTTTGAAAACAACTAGATACCGTAGCCTAGCCAAGTTGACACATGGAATTAACCACTACAGTGGGGGTAGTCATTTGTTTGTTTTTTTTTGGTTTATTCATTCCCTCCTCCAAAATATCTACTATAAAAGTGTGTACAGTCTTCGTGAATGTCTTAAGAATTGGGCTATAGTGGCATTTGTTTTCAGTACGCTGTAGGCCTGATTAAGGCAGAGGTCTACCTATTTTGGTCACCACAACATCCTCTATATTGGTTAATTCCCTCGACTGGCCGCGTGGCTAAACAGTAAAAGATTTAGATTTGGGTGCTGCTCTGACTTTTAATCTTCTCCCTTTGGGAGTGTCTCAGGTCCTTTCTCCACTTCCTTTCCCCTTTTGTGCGGGCTGCATATTCCTCTTCTTCTCTTCACCCCCCTGTCTTTCTGGCTCCTTGTTTCCCATCCCTTTTATTTGGCTAATGCTCTGTGCCTAATCACGTTAGCCAGCATTGGCATTATAGAGATGTTTGCAATCCAACCCAGGTCTGATTATGAGCTTCAGCAGCCCCAGGCTACTTTAAGAATGTGTTGATTGGTGGGGGTTGGGAAGCCCCCAGAGGGGGCCAGCATTTTTGGCTGATGGAGCCGCCCACATGTGTGTCTGGGCACCGCAAGAGAGCCTGGGCTGGTTGGGTTTTGGTTCTCTCCTTGATCAGGCTCCTGGTGGGGTATTTATCCTGGCTGGGTGTCTAAGCCCTTCCTGATTGTATTAAGCCTCATGAAAGTGAGGCCCCCAAACAATCCCGCTAGTGTGGCTAGTGCTGTAACCACAGCAAAGTGTGCCCTGTATTTCTTGTCATTCTCTGTTTGAGCTCATTTCAACTTTCTCCCAGCACTGGGAGTATAAAGAAACTGCCACGTGTTTCTCCGGTTTGCAAGCATTACCTCATTTCCCTTGTCTCGGATATTAATTCAGAAATATTTATTAAGTGATTTCAGGATTTGGGGCAATTTTGAAAGCATTCAGTTCAGATTCCAAGAAGGATGCCATGAGTTTAAAGGAAATTAGCTACCTCTCTCTATTTTCTCAAAAGCACCCTATATTTTTCCTTAGTGCATTTTGCTTTCTTGTCGTTGTTCCTTTAATTATTTACAATCATTCCCTGAATGTCTGTCTTCTCTATCAGTCTTTTACAGTTTCCATCTGGACAGGTTCATGAGTGGTGTCTTCATCACTGCATTCCCAGGGGGAGGCACAGTAAGTTCTTGGCCAGCTATTGCCTACATTTTGATTGACAGAGATATTGAACCCTACCTGGAAGGTATAATTATATTTTTGAAAGTTTGTACATAGCACAGAGGAATATGTAGTTGTACATAGTTAAGGATCCATGGTTGTATTCTTGGAATCAACTTAAGAGCCCATGCTGTATCACTCAAAGAGCCTTAAAGTGTTTCTTCCTTGCATTTCTTAAAATATCTGAGACAAGACTACCTGAGTCACCATTCCTAGAGGGGCTGGTGTGAAATGAAATTACTTTGGGTTGTACAGTTGTGAAGACACATATTCCCACGTGTGTGTATATTGTAGAGGACTGTACTTTGCTAAAATTGGGGGCTCTGTGAATCACACTTCCTGGACTCATATTCTGCTCCTACCAGTTTCTAGATGTTCCACATGAACATCTAGAAGGCCATGTTGTCTGGCCTTCAGCACAATGCTTGCCATCCCTATGCCTTGATCTATTCATCTATGAAAGGGGATAATGACACTCTTCACCTCATAGACTTGTTTTGGGATTGAGATAATTAATATAGAGCACTTAGGTCAATGTGTAGCTCAAAGTAACCTAAATAAATGTCAGTAATTATTATCATTTCTACAAATATGTAGTAGTAAAATTGTCATTGCATGCACGGTGAGTTAAAAAAGGAGCTTTTTAGGAGGAGGGAAACTCTAGTCACTGAAAAGCACATGGGCTACATGGAAATGGAAGTGGGCTCTGATGTAAGTAGAAATAATATTGATAGTCCAGGGCACAGCACTCTAGAGAAGAGTCAGTATAGAGAAAACATAGTTATTTAGCCATTGGCATGGATGAGCAAAGCATTGGGATCACAGAATTTAAACAATGAGAGGTACATTCAACCATTGACTAGGAGTGTCGGTGGAAGTTGACTCTTTTGGCATCTGAGTGCTTCCAGCCATGCTCACCGGGCATCAGCACAAATGGTCATTTCAATCCAAAAGTTCAGTCCAACCAACATTCAAGGAGAGCTGGTGGCTTGCCTTTGTGATGCCCAGGCTCCAAATCATCATCTAGCCTGGCTGGCTATTTGTTGGGATTGGGCAATTCTGACAGTGGCATCTGCCAATCCCCCCCGCACAGTTATTGGGGTCAGAATTTGCATTGTCAGACAATTACTAGCAGCACCCCAAACATTTCTGACTTCAGAATATTCTTGTAGCAAGACAGATTGATCAGAAAGTGTATTGTCCTGATGTTTTTAGCAAACACAAATGACTAGCCATAAATCCACAGTGATGCAGCTTTGTCATCATATCCCCCAATTCATCTATAGAACGGGCTTGAAATATACTGTTGGAAGTAAAAATCAGTCTGGCATGTTGCCTTCCTAGTCTTCCTCTCAACTTGGCCCACGGGGGTATTTCTGGCCAATCGAGGACTAGCTTTCTTTCTTTTTTTTTTTTTTTTCACCTCTTTGAAATGAAAGACTCAATTTTAATTGACTGAGGTTTAATATTATTGTATTAAAATGATATATTACAGATAGTAATATATATTTTTTTCATCCCAAGTAACTTTTCACACCAATTGCGTTACTTGATATTTTCAACTTGCGAGGTAAGTTTGGTGGATAAAGATATTATTAATTTCCTTTTGAACTTGGAGACTCAAGGAGGGGTAGTGATAACTTATGTTGGTTAAACTGGTGTTATTAATAGCTAATACACTGCAGTTACCTTGTACCAAATACTATTATAAGTGTTTATTTAATCCTCACAGTGAGCCAATGAAGAAGTCACTGTTATTATCCCTGTTACATGGATGAGGAGACTGAGACATGGAGAGATAAAATCAACTGCCCAAGATTAGAGCTGGTAAGTGATGGAGCTGAGATTACAACCCTTGTAATCTTGGCTTCAGAGTCTATGTTCTTATCTGCCGTCATATGTTGGATGATACAATCCATGGTCTCAGGGATTTTCAGGCAATTCTTGCTCTGGTTACTGTCTCCTAATCTTAGATGGATAATGTATGTTCTAAAATTAATAGAAATATGTTTATTTCTTTATTATAAGAGCAAGGGCAGTAGCTGGAGAAGAAAATGGGAACCAGCTTCAAAATGATAATGAGATGAAAGATCGAAAGCTTATGAGAAGCTTATGAAAGTGCTGTTGAAACTATTGTCTCATTCTTGGTTGTTGCCAAGGACTCCTGTTTGGCTTCCTGCTTTGTGTGGTTTATTTTGTCGAAGCAGGAGGAGGCATATCAATGCTGAAGTCAGACTCACTGTGGGGATGGGGAGGGCCCACGTCAGTTGCATTTTCTTTCTTTGCGAACTTCAGAGAAGTGTTGGTAGCAACCTGATTAGAGATCTTGCAGGTAAGGGTTTTAGAACCCCTGGGATAGCCTGCTTTTCTGGTGAGCTTCTAGGTTTGTGGGATGTAGAATTCCTGTAAAAACTATTCAACTCTTCTGAAAGAGCTATTGAAATTAACTTTGACTTGACTATAGGTGGTTTTGGTGCTAATAGCTTAGGGCATGCTATTCTGAGATTAGGTCTTTATCGCCAGGGATCAGATGGAAATTTTCAGGGCACTTGGAACTTCTCAGGTCAGATGGAACTTTTTTTATGTATTTATTTGATATAATGAGAATGCACAGAGAAAGATGGAGCTGACTTTTGGTTCTTTGGAGCAACCAGTCTTTTTGTGATTGAAGTAATTCATTTGTTACCATCAGTGTACAATTCAGAAAAGATACCATTTTCTAAGTGGCAGATTTTCTCCCATGGAAGAGATTTCTTTTGGTTGGGTGGGAATGGGATGGGAGAGTGAGTAGGAATTTTCAGGGCTTCAAAATGCTAAGAAGTTTGTTTCTTGTAGGACTTCACATGCAGCAGGATAACTAACTCAGATAACTCCATGGGGGCCTCACCTGGGTTTCCTATATGGGGTCTAATTTTCTTCCTGCTTGAGTTATTATGTAATCACATTATGTTGTCAAAACTTGGACAGTGGGAGAGAGTAAGGTAATAGAGAGAGACCCAAATTCCCTCGGCATTTCTGCTTAACATGACTTTTATGACCTTTGGCATAAATATTAACCTGAGAACGCCAACTTTGTCATGTCTGCAAGCTTGTGTGCCTGGGCGGACAGGGTGAGATGGGAGTGCGTGACATTAGATATGTATTATAGTAGGCACAGTGCCAAAGCAGACAGCTGAAAAATGAAACTGTTTGCCAATCTAGTTTATTTGATATCTTTAGACAAATAAATTGTGTTGCTTAAGAGAATTTTGGCTTTGAAAAATTAGAATTGATAATCATATGGATTTGTCTGTTGTAAATGTTATATGCCTATAAATCCAAAGAAGGGGTTTATATTCATGTGTTGACACTTCCTGAAGGTAATTATAAACACTGCCCTCCACAGAAACTGATACCTTTTAAAATTTTTATTGATTTATAAAATTATAAAAGTGGTGTAGCAATCACATTAAGTGAATTTAGAAGAAGGAAAAAAGAAGAAAAATCTTTAACAATCTTAGTGTTTGTATGTTGTAACTCTTTCCACGTTTGACTTTTACTTTTTTTGCTGTTGGCTTGTATATTTCTATACAGTTGGAATCCTAGCTACCCAGACGTTACCCAATTTACTCAATAAAATTTGCAAATTGGAGGCAACTTCAGTAGTAGATCCATGGACAGTTGAGCTAGAACGGGCATTTGAAATCCTCTGGCCTGATCTTGTTCTGCAGGTGAAGTGGCAGAAGCCCAGAGAGGTGAAGGGATTTGCCTGAAGGACAGAGATTGGGAATAACTGAGGTGGGGCTTTTTCCAACACAGTGCTGTTTCTTCACACTCCGCAATCTCTCTCTACCTTAGTCTTGAGACTTGCCTTCAACACCACATGTCTCGTCAACTTATGTGTGTGTATATGTATGTGTACATATATACATATATATATGAATTGCTATCTAATATATGGACAGACTTAATTATAGCAAACTCCAGTTTCATAAATGATTATAAAAATTGAAAAGGTTTGAAAAGTAGTCATGAGACTATGGAATTTTATATTTCCTCACATAACAAATCTCCTAAAATGTTTTTCTTAAGGTCTTATGCTACATAATGCCCCTTCTAGCTCATGATGTTAGGTCATTTATAATGGAATGTCACTGCCTAGAAATGTGAAAATCTTACTGGACCTGGGAAGAAAGCCCAGAAGAGATGGAAAAGAGAGTGAAGTTATAGGGTGAACTCATTACAATGGACAGTTGTTTTCTCAGAAACAAAAGTGAAGTTAATACAAACTTTTTTAAATGGCAAAATCACAAGTTTATTTATTTGGTTCTAAGTGGTAATCAAGATTGACTTCCCAGAGCTGGAGGGTCTATTTTTCTTTTTTTTCACTCCTGATCTTTAATATTAGCCTTTAGCAGAAGCCTATTGAAATGGTAGTCACCATCTTGGAATGTTTTTAATACATCTGGTTTGTTTCCTCTTTTAGGTATAGTTAGCTATACCTTTGCAAATGAAAAACTACGGAGAATTAAAAATAGAATGAAAACATCCAGTGAGATTTACTTGGAAGGTAGATTTGTGGGTAATTTTCAGGAGGGGAATTTTTTCCCTTGGCTATAAATCGATTTTGTAGTTGAAAATATCTGTCAGAGTCAAATATTTTTCAAATTTCAGATCAATTCCTTGAAAGAACACTGCTTGTTTTTTGTTAGAAGATGCTGTTTTGGATTCATGAGTTCAAGAATAATAATTTATCTTTAGCACATCAGCACACCCTGTCACCAAAATAAGTGCCTAATAAATATTTCCTAAATGAATGGATTTTGTTTATTGTTTCTTTACTTTTTGACCTGCTTCCCCTTGGTACTCTCTAGAAATAGGTCTTCTATATAATATCTGTCAGGTAGACTATGTTGCGGTGACGAACATCACTGTGATTTTACATTCATGCTGCATGTCCATCTTGGGCAATGGGGAGGCTCTGCTCATCTAGTTACTTGAGGATTTAAGGTGCAGGGTGGCAGCCTGTCCATCCCACATCACTGCCGTAAGGAAGAAAGGATACCAAGAATTGTGTCTTCTCAGAAGAGACATTTATCACCTTCACTATCGGCTAAGGCAAGGCACATGGCCATACCCAGATCAGACCCTATCACGTTGTTTGGAAGCAGGCTCAGAGTAAGTGGGAACTGCCCCGAGCATCACAGTGTGAGTATAGCTGACGATGGAGATTTGTGTGGACTTCTCCCTGAAGAGTTTAAAGTGATTTCAGTGTTTACATCTAATCCACAATTAAGAGAGATAGGTAGGTTGCTGGTATCACTACTCCTGGAGGAAGGGGAAGTGGAAGGACATAGGGAGGAAGAATTAGTGACTTACCTGAAGCCACAGAAGATCCGACACCTAGACCCCCAGATTTCTAATGTAGTATCTTTAGAGCCACATTCGCGAATGGCTCTCCTTAGTCTCTTCAGGAGTACCTCTCATTCTGTGAAATATCTTGATTCCAAGTCTCTGTGTGGTGATGGGTGAGTTTGCAGTTTAAGTGGATTTTTGAACCATTGGTCTTTTCTTTTGGAGCAACTCTGGAGGCTAAATTGTGTAGACTAGGAAAAAAAAAATGTGGATTAAAATCAGGCAGGGATAGGTTTAAATTTCAGTTCCATCTCTCCACTGTTTGGCCTCAGGGAAGTAACTTGTCTGAGACTCAGTTTCTTCCTCTGAAAAATGAGGATAATATTTTCTACCTTGCAGGTTGTGGTGATGAAAGAGGAAAGGTTGTGGAAGGCATAGCCCATGCTGGGCATCCAGGAGAGGTTCTGTATGTGGGACAACATTACCCAATTCTTCAGTGCTTTGGTTGCCCACATTTTGAGCCCCGGAGCAGGCCCAGGAATATTGGGGCACTGTTCCCAAGAGAGGCTGATATTGTTTCAAGATAAACAACTTGGTTTCTGTCTGTTGTAAGCTCCTCAACTTATTTTGCTAAAATATCATAAAGTGCTAAGTTCCTTGATATATTTCAGGGTCTTTCTGTTTAGTTTTATTTTCTCCCCAATTCTTGGAACAGCTTTTAGGGCAACCCAGTAGTCATGGTATGGGCAAGGAGGCACCAAGAAATTGCTGAAGTTAAACAGCTGCTTCTAGAAACTACCTCATCAAAGTTCCAAGAAACTTTTAGATATCCAGTTCCAAGGAGCCTTTTTTTATTCGTGGGGAAACTCTTACAATGGGGAAGCAGAGAGGAGCTGCAGCCCTGAGCTGGTTGCCTTATTGAAAAGTATAACTCTGCTCTAGGCAGAAGATGGTCTGGTCTCGCCTTCTCCATTAATAGGATGCCAACCTTCGCCAACTTCATCTGTTGTGGTTCGTGTGGGAGGGCTCACATGTTTCAACGGTGTTGTTGGGTGCTGTGGCGGTCTGAATTCACTCTGAGTTTCTATTTGCTCTACTTTCAAGGTGAACTGCAATGAGGCTATTTGGACCAAAGTCAGAAGGGTTTGGAAAAAAGAAAACAAAACATCACTTTGATTCAACAGTTGCTTAGTGAGTAGTTGCTGACCAGGAATCCGCCCCCCACCCCCCGCCTTGTTTTGACTATTATAAGCCAAAAAAAAAAGAAAAAGAAAATTCAAACTGGTTTATGAGCACAGATACCATCTCAGTGTTTTTAAGGCCCACAAATAAATCTAATCTTTAAAAGTGTGTACCTGTTGGTAAAGAGATGAAATTTAAAATATATGTCACTTAGCAACTCAAATTCCAAACTAGTTAAAACCCCATCCCTTAGTCTTGATTTTAAATATCTTCCCTCCTCTCTTTTCTCCCTCTCATTTCCAGTTCTAGCTGCCTTCTTCCTTCTCTTCCTTTCTCTGGGATGCTGAAAGGGATTTATGTTTAGTAAGTCAGCTCAAAATCTGGAAGGTTGATGCTTTTCTTTGAGGTGCTTGAATAAATAATAGCAAAATATGATCTTTGCTCAACACTCTCCCCCACCTTTCTCTCCCACCCTTTTTTTTTTTTTTAATATACTGGGAAGAAAAAAACTTTCCAAACACAGAACTTTATGGCCAGAGACAATCTGGCTGCTGGAATAAACAGTCTGCTCCCTCGTTTACCATTCCATCATGGGCTTAAATCCTGAGAAGCTCGCGGCTGCCCGCAATAGTTCTTGCTTGGCAGCAGGGAAGTCTGCCAACATCCCATCAGGCTTGTTTCTTAAGCAAAGTTGTATAAGTTAACAGGTTTTATTGTTGGGGGTAATCTGGGGTTGTTCTTACAGGAGGAAGGGACGAGGCCCCCAGAGTGTTTGCCAGCAACAGCCCTTGGCTTTACTCATTCCTGCTCCTCATTAATTTGTGTGAGCTCAGCTTGGATAACAAACTGTGGGGCAGGGGGATCCTATTCAGCCAGGCCTGGCCTTGGAAAGGCCTGTGAGCTAATTGCTTTAATTGAGTGGGAGGGGCTGCCTTCCTCTTGATTCTGTCCCTTCCCGGCCTTCTTTGGAGTGGAATGAATGGAGGCCCACTTCAGCTCCTGCTGGCAGCGTGGTGGCCGGCTGGGCCCTGGGATCCACTGCTGGGATCCGCATCTCACAACCGAGGCTCTGGTCCTTCATTGTGTGAAGAGGTATTCCGGTGGTGCTCATTCTGCGCTTTGCTCTTTTGCTTTCCTTTTGGGTTGAGAAACAATCTCATCTAATTTATAACTGGGAAACAGCACTAGGGATGTGTTAGCGTTCTGGTCCGGATGGACAGATCATTTACAACTAGCACAATCTATTATCAATGCACTGCTCTTTAGGACCTGCTATGCAATAGGCATGTAATGAAGCATAGGAAACATGGATTTCATTTCCAAACCCCAAAAGGAGAAAATTATTTTGAGGTGGAAGACTCACCCCAGGTGGGGGGCAAGGGGTAGGGGCTTTGGGGAACAGGGGAAGGGTCTGTCTCTTTAAGACAGGCTAGGAGGAAAACCAAAAGTCATCAACTTGGAAAGTAACAAATGAGAGCCCAGAGCTGTGGAGCTAATGTGCAAACTTGTTTCTGTCCTCTATGGCGCCATCATTTATTCAGGAGGTAGAAGCAGAAGACGGGGACTTGCATTTGCTTGATACTCAATTATACATTAGTGTACATCACTTGGCAATCTGTTCATATCAATTTAATTGGATTTTAATATTGCCTCTGATCTTGTTGTCCAATTAACAGTACTGGCTGGCAATAAAGCAGAACCACACACTATGTAACACCTTTGATCCCTGCCATATGGAGCTCTTCCATTGATTACCACATTTTCAAAAAATTTCACTCTCTCAATATGGGCTGTGATAAATGGGAGAAAAAGCACATCCCTGATGTGATAAAAATTTCACTTCAACTCGCAACTTCATTTATTTTGTTGACATTCGGCTCTGATTAAGAACAATAAAAAAATCATGCCCTGAATATCATATGCAAATACAACCCTGGGCATGAATCTAATCATGCCATGGGAGCATTACCATGACTAGCCTGGCATCAGCTCAATTTTTTTTAAAGTGACAGCATACACTTCTGGGCTCGCTGTGCAAAGTAGTCGCCACCGCTATGTCATTTAATAAACATCTGATGTTTTGATTCCCACCAAGGTATGGAGAAAGCATCTGAATTTCTGCCTTTTACTATGAGGCCTCTGTGTTCAGGTGATGCCTGGCATTGACCTCCCTGATGGTGGCTCAATGGTGAAGAACCCACCTGCCAATGCAGGAATTGTGGGTTCAATCCCTGGGTTGGGAAGATCCCCTGGAGAAGGAAATGGCAACCCACTCCAGTATTCTTGCTTGGAGAATTCCATGGGCAGAGGAGCCTGGTGGGCTATAGTCTATGGGGTCACAAAATTGGAAAAGATTTAACGATTAAACAATAACAACAACAACAACCTCTGTTTCCTTAATCCTTGCTCTGGGAGATCCAAGCAGCTGGGAGCTGGGATGGGGCAAGGTTCCTGGGTGACCCCTCAGGCTTCCACCTCTTTATGGGCCCACTTCTCAGACTGGGTAGGGAGATGCAGCTTTGGTTTGGGAGGGGCTGCCATGCCAGGGACAGGACTTGCCTGCTCTGAGGAAGCTTGTGAACGCCTGTATGAGCCAGCTTCCTGTTTGCCTCTTGGAGTTATGCAAGCAATTACAGCTTAATGCCCTGGAGACACTCCCAAATGACAGGATTAACCCCCAAGGGAAACAGGCTTCTGTTGTGAAGGATTACATCAGTGTTCTAAAAGGCCCTTCCACAGCACTGAGGAACCACTGATCCTTTTCACGCCTCCGCAAGAAGGTTGCCCATGTCCAGGGCTGAGAAATGGCCGAGAGTCCCTGTCTGATTGTGGGCTCTGCCCTCATGCCCTGTCTCCTTGTCCTGCTCTGGGACAGACTCCTGGATCATCTCTGTGCCTGTGCTGCTGGGTGTGACCAAGCCGGTACTGGGGAGTTACTGCCTGCTTTAGAGCAGGGCCTGCCACCCCAGTACTCACGGCGACGTGGGAGAAAAACAGGGTGGACAAGGTGGCCGTGCCCAATGGCAGAGGCAGTCGGGAGTTGCCTGGAATCCTGACAACTTTGGAACGTGGGTGGGGGGCGAGGTTGTCTGTTACATATGTCATAAATTATTTCTTGACCATTAGCAGTGTTTCTGCCTCATAACTGTTCTTCAGGCATATTAAATCAGTGAGAAGGAAGAGTGTGCTAGGACATCTGGGGCTGCCAGATAATTCAGTTAATTTCTATTCCCTTGAACCTAGAGGTGTTAATTTGGAAGCACAACAGAAGAGTCTGAAGAATGCTAATACGTCATTTGAATGATTAATGCAATCAGGGGGATTGGGGGACCTCTGTTTACTCCTTAATTTTGACATGGCACAGTAAGGAGGAGAGTGGCTGATTTTCCAAAGTTAAGGGCAAGTTGGTTTCATTTCACTCACGTGGCCTGGGCTGGGGTTTGGGGAGCTGGGGTTACTCAGAAGGGCTGTATCAGGCGATGGGGGCCAGTTTTGTTCGTATGATGGCTACTGCCAGGAAAACAGATGAAATTGTTTGTGATCTGATGAGCTCTGTCCTCTTGGGTGAAGAAGCTCCCAGAAGCTGCTGGGAACAGCAAACAGAAGAATAAAAAAGAAAGAAAGAAAGGAAAAGAGACAGCCTGGAAAAACTGAGCTGAAAATAGGTGATAGCCTTATAATGTACATGTATTTTTATCTGACATTTCCAAATTAAGTGGCTTTCTTTAAAAGAAGGAAAATATTTCCAAACTTATTTAAATGGAACCTTATTAGGGAAAGCTTAGGACTGAGCAACTATTTAGAAATATATTTTGAGGAGAGACGCAAAGGAAGACCTTTAATTCTTAGCAGACTGTAGGCATTTTAAAGAAGTCTTGTGTCTATTTATTGTGCTGCCTGTGATTAGAGGCAGCTTATGACTGTGATAACAGGAAATTTCAAAGGGCACTTTCCCCCCATCAGCCAGACACTGTAGTATCTCCTTTTTAAAACAAAGAAGGTATTGTGAGAGTGAAAGGGATTTGGCCCCAAGCACTAAACAAATTCTAGAGAGCAGAAAAAACCCTGTAATTATGTTAATAGTAAATTAATGTTTTGCAATTTACCCATATCACCTCAGAATAGGTGTTGTTCAAAAGTACCTATTGGAAATATTCGGCAGACATGCTGGAGAAGGGGAGAAGTCAAAATGTTTAATTTTCTATAAATCCTTGTGTTTAATTTACAAATGGAGCTTCCCAGTGCTAGAAATACTGTTTTCCTGGGGGTGCCACCCAGGAAACTGCTTCAGGAAGCTGGGACTCAGGGCCACCCTCCTGAGAGAGTCTTGTGGTTTAGAGTTTCCTTGTGTGTTAATGACCGGGATGGACAGTAGCAGATGGGCAAAGGAAAGGACCTTCCCATCTCAGAATTCTTTGACTCAGTGACCAGCTCAGACATCTTAAGCCTATTGCACAGTGAATGTTGCCTCTCAATAACCTCTGTCTTTGGCTTTTAGTCTTAGATGACCCATAGAGCTCATAGTTTAAATAGAGCCCTGAGTTGAACAGACATCAGTTTTGATGTTCTTGGGATCAGTTCATAGGAATTTCTTTGTGCAAATCAAACACATAGATTGATAAACATTATTGAGTAACTATATGCCATGAAATGTGCTGAGTCCTTTCTGGAACATAAGGTTTTTCTCAGTAAATTCTCAAAACAACCCTGAGAGGCAGGATTTATTACCCATATTTTACCGAAGGGGGAATTAACACTAAATAACTTGCCTAAGGCCCCAGCTGAGGAAGTTAGGGGTATAGTTTCTGACCAGGCTGTTCTAGGGACAGTTGTGAAGTGCACAGTTTCCTTGATACCCTAGATGCCCTCTCTTGTATATTTTCCCTCTCTTAGTGATGAACTCTATCCTTTAGGCATCCAGTTATGTATTATGCTCTGTATTTTCATCAAAACCTACTTGCAAGAAAAGATCTTACATTCTTTAGTATAAATTTAAACCCAAGTCAGAAACTGTGCTAGGCTTTTTTTTTTTAACACATGATTTTTCTTGATTAATTCTCAAGGGATCTCAGTATTTAAAATTTTATAGCTAATAATGGAATAAAATATTCTACCTGCCTTAGTGGCTGAGGCATTAATGAGTAGGAGCAATTAGGGTAGATTTGCCTTAATCTTTCAAGTAAAGTAAATGTTGGCTTTTTCTGCCATACACCAGCTAGAAGCTCTCTAGAAACCAGCATTTCTGATAAGCCTGACTATGGACAATGGAAATTGTTTTAAATAAAGCACTAGACTAGGAATGAGCAAGCCTGGATTTCAATTCTCTGTCGCTAAAGTGTGTTTTGGGGTAGACAAGCTACTGCTGCTGCTAAGTCGCTTCAGTCGTGTCCAACTCTGTGTGACCCCATAGACGGCAGCCCACCAGGATCCCCTGTCCCTGGGATTCTCCAGGCAAGAACACTGGAGTGGGTTGCCATTTCCTTCTCCAATGCATGAAAGTGGAAAGTGAAAATTGAAAGTGAAGTTGCTCAATCATGTCCGACTCTTAGGAACCCCATGGACTGCAGCCTACCAGGCTCCTCCATCCATGGGATTTTCCAGGCAAGAGTACTGGAGTGGGGTGCCATTGCCTTCTCCGGGGGCAGACAAGACTGGAAAATAAAAGGACTGGATCGTAGCAATGCACCTTCTACACCTCCTCATCCGTAACAGACATTATTAATTAATCTTGGGGTGCTATCTGATCAAGTTTGAGTGCCATTTGGAATCTATCTCTATTGATCCTCCAAGCAGGATTATTTATCACTTGTAGTTGGCACTGAAGATGAAATTTATTGCCACCCAATGGCTAGATGGTATCCAACATTTCCTCCAGTTAAGAATTCTATTAGATCTTCAATGGAAGGAAGTAAACTAGGTCCATGCTTTCCAAACCTGTCTGAGCAGAAGCACTGGGGGCTTTGTAAATTCACCTCTTCAGCCATATTCTCTAGGAGAGGAGTTTGAGAATCTGTATTTTTCTAAAGCTTCTCCAGTGATTATGATATAGCCAATCTATAGACTGCCATTTTGGCCCTGCCACTTTAGATTATGTTATTCAGAGTTTTGTTTAATAATGAGAATTTTCAAGTTGAAACCATTGGTGGTTCTAGCAGAGCCTCAACATTTTATTGGATGAATTTCTACTTTTAAGTTTGCTTTCCATCTTCAGTCTTCTGAAGAGTGCTTTGGAGTATGACCCACATCTGGACTTGTAGTGTTCTGCTGACTGGGTTCAAGTATTGGACACACAGACTTATTAGCTGTGTGGCCTTGAACAAGTCATTTAACATAGGCAAGTGATTGAATCTTATCTTCCCTAAAACCAACATCAGAATACCTGCCTGGTAGAGTTGTTGAAATTCTAAGATTGATATTATGAATAGCAGTTATTGAGCACCCACCATGGACCAGATAGTATAAATTCAAGTCTAAATGGAAGAAGAATAAATAGAAACATGGCTTCTGAATGTCTTCTAAACCAGTGTTTTGCTTTTCTTACCACAATCTCCAGGTTATACTTAGGCACATATGTATTCACAGACAACTGAAACAAAAGTTTCTCAAAAAATATTTGTCCCTGCTGTATGTAATGCTCTTTACAATTTCCCATTTAATTCCATTAAACCCTGCACATTAATGTCATGTGCATTAATCTGACCATGACCCCACACATTAATGTCATGGACCACTCGTGGGTCATTAGCTGTACTACTAGACTACTCTCTTCCCAAATTGGCCTCATTATGACCTTTATGACCATTATGACCACCCTCTGTGTATGTACTATTTCCAGTGATGGGAAACTCTCTGAAGCCAGGAAAAATATCTCTCAATTCACTCTGTGTACATGCTATGCTAAATCACTTCAGTTGTTTCTGACCCTTTGTGAGTCTATGGATTGTAGCCTGCCAGGCTACTCTGTCTGTGGGGATTCTGCAGGCAAAAATATTGAAGTGGGTTGCCATGCCCTCCCTTCCAGGGGGGTCTTCCTGACCCAGGGATTGAATCTGTGCCTCTTATGACTCCTGCGTTGGCAAGCAGGTTTTTTTTTTTTTTTTTTTTTACCAACAGTGCCACCTGGGAAGCCCGCAATTTACTCTAGCTAATATTAATTGAACATCGACTATTAACAAAGCAGTCAACTATTTCCATACTGCTGTTTTATCTAAAGGCCTGCACCCTGAGTATTGGAATGCTGATTGGTTTCCCACCGTGCTCTTAGCTAATCCTTGGCTATCTAGGACCTACTCTGGTACTGCTGTCTGTTCTGGACTATGAAGTCCTCATTCCTGTCAAAGCTCAGCTATCATGTGACCTAGTGTGGATAAGTTAATTACAGCCAGGAGGTTCCTGACTGACAGTGATGGATGTTGCCTTGCAATTTAAATAGTAACCTTTGGAGGCTAAAATGAGGAATTATCTTATTAGACACAGCTAGTAAAGAGAGAATTTTTGTCATGACAGAATCTTGGAACCGTTTAAAACTTTCTATTCTTGGGCAGCAGGACCAAGAAGTTAGACATGAGTATGTAGTTGTACGTTGGGCCCAAACTGGACTTGTGTTGTATCCTGTCATGAACATATCAAAGTATAAGGGATGCTTCCATGAGGCTTCTGTTTCCATTTAGAGGACAGAGTGACAATTCACATATGCATTCTAAAGTGTGAGGCCTGACCAAGAATAAATTCTTGGATGAGGGCTGCATCAGTAAACACGTTCATACTGTAGTCCATGGGGTCGCAAAGAGTCGAAGACGACTGAGCGACTGAACAACGGCATAATTCATGTTTGCGGCGATGACAATGCACTTATGTAGGGGAAGCACCATGTCTGAACTCAGATTTGTGTCCGTCTTACATCAGGGCTGGATTTCTTCATATTGATTAAACTGATTGCTAATTGAATTAGCTATATTGCCAGTGAAGAACTGATCCAAAAGAATTTCTGATTTAAAAAAGATCAAATATTAGTTTGCTCATTTGATTTGAAATACACATGGATGTCCTTGTTAAGCCATAGAGAGGTTTATGTTGCTCTCTTCCTGGGGGTAGAGTGTAATAGTCACAAGATTAACTCTTTAAATCTGCAGTAATATTGCAAAAACTGAGGATAAGTGAGGAGGAAAAGGAAAAACACACATATATTGACACAAAGTGTATAAGGGAAATGGCAGAGAGGGAAGGAGGAAGGGGAAGAGAGAGACAGAGCGAGAGAGGGAGGAGTTAGAAATGATTCCTTGAGAGACATGATGAAACCTAGGGATTAACTAGGCTGAACACCAACAAGTATGAACCATTACCTGGTATATTTAACTAGAAAGCTGGTAATGATAAAAAAGTTTCTGGTTTAAGGATCAGCCAGTTGAGGGACCTTAAACCAGTTAATTGACCTCTTTGAACCAGTTTCCTTCTTTAGAAAGTAGAAGGGTTAGTTGACAATGTTTCCTTTTGAGGCCTTTCTGCCACTTGAAAATGCTATTATTCCAGGGATTTGTGCAAGTTACACATCAGTGGAGCATTACAATGGCTTCTAAGCAACATTACAATGCTTCTAAATTCATAAATTTATTCATTCAACAAATATCGAGTAAGGGCCCACTAGCACTTTAGTTCCTCCACAAAGTCACAGAAGTTTCTCAGCTGTGCTCCCTACTACTTGGCCTTTACACTTTTCTGAGCTCAATCAAAACTTGGGTCATAGCAGGCTAAGGATAGATTTTGTCTCAGGAAGGTGGCAGGATTGTTTCAGGACTTAATGCCAAGCCTACTTCAGGCTACAGACTGCAGACGTTCTGCTTTCTTTTTCTTCAGAGGAGCAGTAACCAGAAAGGATCTTCCTGCTGGCCTCCATGGGGCAGCTTTTGACTGATTGGTGAGAGGGGAAGAGAGGGAAGAAGAAGAGGGAGGAAGGAGAGGCAGGTCATCCTTCTCAGGGGCCAATCAGCCACGAACATCAAAAGCAAACAATGACATCAGTAAACCCTGGTCTTACTAATGCAAGGAAATAAGGTTCTTAGGTACTTTGAAACTCATCCTTTGAGGTCAGCAGGTCAGAAGTAGAGAAAGAAGAGCTTGGTGGGGGAACTGATTATAAGACATAAAATAATATGGATCTATATGGGAGAAAATGCTGAAGAAATAAATGAGAAAATGTAGCATGAAATTCTTAAGCAAAAATAGAAAGAAGAAAGATCATGTCAGGCAAGCTGAGCTCGCAGCCTTTCTCATTGATTTTGTTGCATATTTTAGAATACTGTTGCCTTAGTATTTATTGCCTGTTGACTTACATTTATTTTTCCATTGTCTAATTTTACCCCCTAGCAGGTACTACAGAAACTTATCAACTTTTTTAGAACCAATGAGTCGTAGGATGAAATATGTAATAAATATTGTCACATAGATGTAATATAAAATTACAAATATACATAAAAGGGTTATTTTAATTATCACCTTAGTGACAAGGAGACACATTGATAAGTTTGAGTTTCTTAAAACTTGAACCCTTTGTTTATTAGGAAAAAGTTAAAGACAATCAAGGTTACATAATTTATTTAATTTTTAAAAATTTTAATAAATCCATTCAGTTCAGTTCAGTCACCCAGTCGTGTCCAACTCTTTGTGACTCCACGGAATGCAGCACCCCAGGCTTCCCTGTCCATACCAACTCCTAGAGTTTGCTCAAACTCATGTCCATCAAGTCAGTGATGCCATCCAACCATTTAACCCTCTGTTGTCCCCTTCTCTTCCTGCCTTCCATCTTTCCGAGCATCAGGGTCTTTTCCTATGAGTCAGTTCTTTGCATCAGGTGACCAAAGTATTGGAGTTTCAGCTTCAGCATCAGTCCTTCCAATGGATATTCAGAACTGATTTCCTTTAGGATTGACTGGTTTGATCTTCTTGTTGTCCAAGGGACTCTCAAGAGTCTTCTCCAATATCACAGTTCAAAAGCATCAATTCTTTGCTACTCAGCTGTCTTTATAGTCCAACTCTCACATCCATATATGACCACTGGAAAAGCCATAGCTTTAGAGGTGAAGATATACATACACAGAAAAGTATACAATCATGTATTAGACATTTTAAAAAAATAGATTTTATTTTTTAGAACAGTTTTAGATTTTCAGGAAAATTGGGAAGATAATACAGAGCGTTCTTGTATATCCCACACCTAGTTTCCCTTATTAACATCTTGTATTAGCATGGTATGTTATAATAATTGAGCCAATATTGATATATTCTTATTAACTAAAGTCTAAAGTCTATACTTTATTCATACTTTCTTACTTTTAACATCATGTCCTTTTTCTGTTCTAGGGTCTCACCCAGGATAACCACCACACAATTAGTTATGTCTCCTTAGACTCCTCTTGTCTGTGACAGGTTCTCAGAACTTTCTTGTTTTGAATGACCTGGACAGCTTTGGTCAGGTGTGTTGGGGAATACCCCTCATTAAGAATTTGTCTGATGCTTTTCTCACAGTTGGACTGAGGTTATTATAGTTTTCTGGGAAGAACATCACAGAGGCAAATTGCCATTTTCATCACATCACATCACATCACATCATATCACATCATATCAAGGGTATATACTATCAACATAATTTAATCACTCTTGATATTGACCTTGATCACCTGGTTGAAGTAATACTTGTTTAATTTCTCCACTGTAAAATTACTCCCCAGCCCTTTCTATATTGTCCTCTTTGGAAGTCACTATATTAAATCTATGTTAAAGGAATGGGGAACTATGCTCTATGTGCTTGAGGTGGGGAGTATTTATAAATAATTTGGAATTCTTTTGCATAGGAGATTTATATACTATATCCAATTTGCTTATTTAGTATGTACTCATTCATTTTCTACTTTGGTTTATGACCCAATACTATTTTATTTTGTTTTTCAAATTACTTTAATTTTGGCCACTGGGAGCTCTTTTAGTTGACTCCTGTGTTCCTGTGACATAGCCTCAGCATTTTAAATTGTCACCTCTACCCTAGCGTGTCCCTACTTTTTGACACTACAAGGTACTCCAGACTTATCTTGTGTATTTCCTGCTCCATTCATAGAATTGAGCTTTTCTCCAAGGACCTCTGTTTCCTTTTATTGGAGAATGGTTTTAAAAGCCAAGATCTGTATGGTAGATAAACTCATTGCTACCGTGGTGATGTTTTTCCTAGGCTCTCTCAGCTGGCAGGGCAAGGAATATATACGCACATACAAATTCATGTATATATGCATACATCTGTATATATTTTTAAGTGTAACGATTTATATCTATATTAGGTTAAACAAGTTTATATTGATGTCTGTAGCTCTAATTCATTGCCACATGGATCATTCTAGCATTTTTCTTTGCTTATCTGTTACATACTCACTCCAACAGTAAGAAACCTGACTCCCACCATTTGCCATCCTTTTACTTAATTGTTCAATTCCAGTATACATGTATAGTCGTATCAGAATTATTAACATTTATTCCTGTGGAACACAGCATTATCAACTAGAATACAGTGCTTATATACAGTTTCTTCCTGCCTTTAGTCTTGAAAGCTCCACTCATTTCCAGAGTTACTTGGGTCAGTACCCTTTCCTTCTACCTCCTTCAGTGATGTTTCATGCATTTGTCATACAGTTAGATTCTTTTGTTTATATTCCATCCTTGGGATCACCCAGCTTCCTGTATGATTTTTAAAATTCTATATACATTAAATTTCATACTTTGTGCTTTAAAAGTCTATACATTTTGACATATGTCATGTATCCACTGTTACATTATTTTGTGGTAAGAGTTACAGCCCTAAAAATTGCCCTGTGCTTCCCCTATTTAGCACACTCCTCTTCCTTTGAACTCCTGGCAACCACCGATCATTTTACTGTTTTTGCAGATTTGCCTTTTCCAGAATGTCATATAATTGGAATCATACAGTATGTAGCCTTTTCAGACTGGCTTCTTATACTTAGCACAATGCATCCAAGTTTCATTCATGTCTTTTGTGGCTTGATGCTCATTTCTTTTTATTGCTGAATGGGCATATCACAGTTTATTCATTTACCTATTGAGGACATCTTGGTTGTTTCCAGTTTTGGGGGATTGTGAATAATGCTGTTATAAACATTTGAGTACAGGTGTTGGTGTGGGCTTAAGTTTTCAAATCAATTTGGAAAATATCTAGGAGCATCATTGCTGGATTGTATGGTAAGACTATGTTTAGCTTTATAAGAAACTGCCAAACTGTCTTCTGCAGTGACTGAAACTTTTTGCATCCCGATTAATAATGAATGAGGGCTCCTGTTGCTTTGTATCTTTGCCACCATTGATGTTATCAGTTTTTTTAGTCATCATAATAGGTATTTAGTGGTTTATTGTTGTTTTAATATGTAATTCTCTATTGACATATGATGTTGAACATCTTATTGCATGCTTATTTGCCTTCTGCATTTCTTCTTTGCTGAGGTGTCCAGATCTTAGGTTCATTTTTAAATTGTATTTTTTACTTATTGTTGAGTTTTAAGAGTTTTTGTAAATTTGGGTACCAGTCCTTTATCAGATATGTATTTTGCAGATATTTTCTTCCAGCCTATGATTTGTGTATTGATTCCCTTAATGATGTCTTACACAAAGCAGACATTTTAAATTTTAATGAAATCCAACTTATCTTTCATAGACTGTGCTTTTGGTTCTATGTAAAAACTCATTGCCAAACCTGAGAGCACCTAGATTTTCTCCTGTGTTTTCTTCTGGAAGTGTTATAGTTTTCAGTTTTATATTGAGGTCTGTGATTCATTTTGAGTTAACTTTTATTAAAGGCAGTCAGTCTATGTCTGGATTTAATTTAATATTTGAATGTCCAACTGGTCAGCACCATTAGTTGAAATACTTTTTCCATTGGATTATGTTTGTTCTTTTTCTCAAAGGTCAGTCAGCTAGCTTTGCTTGGGTCAATTCTGGACTTCCTATTGTATTCTATTTGACTGTGTATCTATTCTTTTGTCCAAACTACACTGTCTTGATTACTGTAGGTTTATAGTGAATCCTCTACTTTGTTATTATTCTTAGTATTGTATTGGTTTTTCCAGGTCTTTGCCTTTCCATATAAACTTTAGATTCATTTTGTAATTATCTATAAAATAGCTTGCTGTGGTTTTGGTTGGGATGTGTTGAATCTATAGATCAAGTTGGGAATAATTGGACCATGAACACAGAATGCCTGGCAATTAATTTAGGTCTTTTTTGATTTCTTTTATTAGAATTCTGCATAAAAATTATTTTTTCAGATTTTTTTTTGTATTTATTGTCAAGACTATATGAGTTTTCCTCATTAGCCTGTTGATGTGGAGGATTACCTTAATTGATTCTTGACTGTTGAACCAGTCTTGTTTACCCAGAGTAAATCCCACTTGGTTATGGGTTTAAAAAATTAAATTAAAAAATAATTAAAATTATTTTTGTACATTTTTGAATTTGATTTTCTAATCTTTTTGGAAGGATTATTGCATCTAGGTTCATGTGAGATATTGATTTATAGTTTTTCTTTCCTGTAATGTCTTTATTTGGTTTCAATATAAGGGTAATGCTGGCTTCACAGAATGAGTTAGGAAGTCTCCCCTCTGCTTCTTATTTTCTGAAAAGATTGTGGAAAATTGGTATAATTTCTTCTTTAAATGTTTGGTAGAATATTTGGTGAAACCATCAGGGCATTCTGCTTCTTTTTTGGGAAGATTTATTAACTATTTCTTTATAAAATATTGGACTACCCAGATTATCTATTTCTCCTCGTGTAGATAGGCTTTATTATCTTCTGTCTTTCAAGGAATTGTTCTTTTTATCTAAATTATCAAATCTGTTGGCATGGAGTTGTTCAAAGTATTCCTTTATTAAACTTTAATGCCCATGCAATTAGTAGTGATAACCCCTCTTTCATTTCCATTGTAATTTGTGTCTTCTCCCCTTTTTGTTTAGTCAAACTGGTAGATGTTTAATAATTTTATTAGTCTTTTCAAAGAAGAAGCTTTTGGTTTCATTGGTGTTCTTTATTATTTAACTGTTCTCAAGTTCATTGACTTCTGCTTGCATTTCTAAAGATTTCTTTTCTTCCACTTGTTTTAGGCTTACATGCTCTTCATTCTCTAGCTTCCTAAGATGGAAGCTTATATTACTGATTTCAGATGTTTCTTCTTTTCTCATATGTGTATTCTGTGCTGTAAATTCACCTCTGAGCACTGCTTTTGCTGCAACCCACAAATTTTAATAAATTATATTTTCATTTAGATCAAAATATGTTTTATCTTGAGACTTCTTTTTTGACTCATGTCTTACTTAGAAGTGAATTGTTTAAATTTTCAGTATTTGTGGATTTTCTAGCTATCTTTATTCTTTGATTTCTAGTTTAATTCTATTGTAGTCTGAGAACATATTTTATATGATTTCTGTACCTTTAAATTTGTGATGGTATGTTTTATGGTCCAGAAAGTGATCTCTCTTTATGAATGTTCCATGAGAGCTTGAGAAGAATATGTATTCAGATGTTTTGGAGTCAAGTATTCTATAAATGTCAGTTATATCAAGTTGATTATAGTGCTGCTTAGGTCAACTATATCCTTACTTATTTTATGATTCCTTGATCTATCAAGTGAAAAAGCATGTTGAAGTCTCCAACTATAATAGTGGATTTGTTTCTTTTTTTATGATTCTATCAATTCTATCTCAAGCATTTTGACACTGTTGTTAGGTACATAGATATTAAGGATTGTCTTGTCTTCTTGGAAAATTAGCTCTGTTATTAGTGTGAAATATCCTCTTAAACCCTGATAATTTCTTTTATTCTGAGGTCTACTTTGTCTGAAATTATTATAGTTACTGTAGGTTTGTTCTACATTAGCTGTTATCATGGTAGATATTTCTTCCTTTACCTTTAACCTACGTGAGTTTTTATTTATATTAAAAGTGGATTTATAGACAGTCTATAGTTTTGTGTTTCTTAAAAAATCTACTCTGACAATCTTGTTTTTCAACTAGTATATTAAGATCAATATTCACATTTAAAATACTTATTGATACAGGTGGAATTCACTTCTATTTGTTCCACTTGTTTATTGTTTCTTTTCTCCCTCTCTTTTTCAGCCTTTGCTTGTTGTGATTGCACATTTTATATGACTCATTTTGTTTTCTCTCTGAGCTTATTATTTTACCTCTCTGATTCGTTTTATTTTCTCTTTCTTTTTTCTTGAAAGTATATCAATTATTACCTTTAAACATGCTTTTTTCCCCCTAGAGTTCGCAATACACATTTACAACAAATATAAGTTTATGTCAAGCATCATTATACAACTTCATGTATAATTTAGGTACCACGTAACAGGGTATCCCCAATTCTCCCCTTCCAGCCATTATGACTTTCCAGTTACTTTTTTATCCATATGCTGTTGCTGCTGCTGCAGCTAAGTCGCTTCAGTCGTGTCTGACTCTGTGCGACCCCATGGACTGCAGCCTACCAGGCTCTTCCATCCATGGGATTCTCCAGGAAAGAACACTGGAGTGGGTTGCCATTTCCTTCTCCAATGCATGAAAGTGGAAAGTGAAAGTGAAGTCGCTCAGTCACGTCTGACTCTTAGCAACCCCATGGACTGCAGCCTACCAGGTTCCTGCATCCATGGGATTTTCCGGGCAACAGTACTGGAGTGGGGTGCCATTGCCTTCTCCATCCATATGCTACAATCATCCAATACATTGTTACTATTATTAGTTCAGAGGAATGGTGTATTTTAGATCAATTAAGAATAAGTAAAATATGGAAGTGAAGAGGAACTAAAAAGCCTCTTAATGAAAGTGAAAGTGGAGAGTGAAAAAGTTGGCTTAAAAGCTCAACATTCAGAAAACGAAGATCATGGCATCCGGTCCCATCACTTCATGGGAAATAGATGGGGAAACAGTGGAAACAGTGTCAGACTTTATTTTGGGGGGCTCCAAAATCACTGCAGATAGTGACTGCAGCCATGAAATTAAAAGACGGTTACTCCTTGGAAGAAAAGTTATGACCAACCTAGATAGCATATTGAAAAGCAGAGACATTACTTTGCCAACAAAGGTCCGTCTAGTCAAGGCTATGGTTTTTCCAGTGGTCACGTATGGATGTGAGAGTTGAACTGTGAAGAAAGCTGAGTGCAGAAGAATTGATGCTTTTGAATTGTGGTGATGGAGAAGACTCTTGAGAGTCCCTTGGACTGCAAGGAGATCCAACCAGTCCATTCTGAAGGAGATCAGCCCTGGGATTTCTTTGCAAGGAATGATGCTAAAGCCGAAACTCCAATACTTTGCCCACCTCATGCGAAGAGTTGACTCATTGGAAAAGACTCTGATGCTGGGAGGGATTGGGGGCAGGAAGAGAAGTGGTCGACAGAGGATGAGGTGGCTGGATGGCATCACTGACTCGATGGACTTGATTCTGAGTGATCTCTGGGAGTTGGTGATGGACAGGGAGGCCTGGAGTGCTGCGATTCATGGGGTTGCAAAGAGTTGGACATGACTGAGTGACTGAACTGAACTGAAAATAAAAACACCTTACATTTAAAAATTTCATCTCCTATATTCTTCCTTTTGGTCTTCCTTGGTGGCTCAGACAGTAAAGAGTCTGCCTGCAATGCAGGGGACCCAAGTTCCATCCCTGGGTTGGGAAGATCCCTTGGAGAAGGAAATGGCTCCCCACTCCACTATTCTTACCTGGAGAATTCCATGGACTGAGGAGCCTGGCAGTCTACAGTCCATGGGGTCACAAAGAGTCAGGCACAACTGAGTGGCTAACACTTTCACTTTCTTTCACTCTTCCTTTTATTATACAGATCTGAGTTCATGACCTACATAATTTTTCTTCTCCATAAAGAATATCTTTTAATATTTCTTAGAGGAGAGGTTTGGCAGTGAAGTCTCTCAGTTTTTTTTCTGTCTGAGTGTTCATTTCTCCTTCACTTTTGAAAGAAAATTTTGTTGGACATGTAATTCAAGTTTGGTGTTTTCTTTCCACACTTTGAATACTTCACTCCGTTTTCTTCTTGCATACATGGCTTTTGATGAGAAGTATATTGTTATTCTTTTAGATCTTGTCCTGTTCCTCTATAGGTAAGGTTTTTTTTTGTTTTGTTTTATTTTTTTACATTTTTTTCCTATTGTCTTTGGCTTTTTTCAGTTTGAATATGATATATCTTAGATGTAGAGTTTTTTGTTTTTGTTTTTAATTTATCCTGTTTGGTATTTGCTGAGGTTTCTGATTTGTAGCTTAGTCATTAATTTTATTTAATTCTTGATCATTATTATAGTAGTTCACCTTTATCAGCAGTTTTGCTTTCTGTGGTTTCAGTTACTTGTGGTCAACTGCAGTCCAAAAACATTAAAAGGAAAATTCCAAAAATAAACAGTTCATAAGTTTTCACTTATGAACTCTGTTGCAGTCTGTTCTGTGAAGAAATCTTATGCTGCCCTGTTCTGTCCTACCTGGGATGGGAATCATCTTTTGACCAGCATGTCCCACCCATTGGTCCCTTAATAGTTTTCTTGGTTATCAGATTGACTGTCATGGTGTCATTGTGCTTGTGTTCAAGTAACCCTTATTTTAGTTAATAATGAGTCCAAAGTGCTTGAGTAGCAATGTTGGCAATTTAGATATGCTAAAGAAAAGCTGTAATGTACTCCCTTTAAGCGAAAAAGTGAAAGTTCTTGGCTTAATAAGGAAAGAAAAAAAATAGTATGCTGAGGTTGCTAAGCCTCATGGTAAAGATGAATCTTCTTTCTGTGAAATTGTGAAGAAGGAAAAAGAAATCTGCTAGTTTCACCATTGCACTTAAGTGGCAAAGTTATGGCCACAATGTGTAGTACCTAGTTACTATGGAAAAGGCATTAAAGTGTACAATAAGATATTTTGAGAGAAAGAGAGAGCTACCACATTCTCATAACTTTTATTACAGTATATTGTATACTTGTTCTATTTGATTAGTTATTGTTAATCTCTTACTTGCCTAATTTATAAAGTAAACTTTATTATAGGTATGTATATATATAAAAAAAACATGATAGACCCATATAGGGTTTGGTATTGTCCATGGCTTCAGCCATTTACTGAGGGTCTTAGAACATATCCTATGAACTGATGTACTTCAGATTATTTCTTTTGTTCCATTTTCTGTTTCTTCTCCTTCTGAAGTTCCAATTATGCTTACGTTACACTTCTTAAAATCGTCCCACAGTTTTGGATAGTCTGTTTTTATCATTCTTTATTCTCTTTGTGTTTCAATCTGGGAAGTTTCTGTTGACACTTCTTAAAACTCACTGATTCTTTCCTCAGCCATATCTAGTCTAATGATGGGCCCATCAAAGGCATTCTTCATTTCTGTTCAGCATTTTTGCTTTGTAGCATTTATTTTTTATTCTCTCTTAGAGTTTCTGTCTCTTTGCTTACCTTGCCCATCTGTTCTTGCATGTTGTTTACTTTTTCCATTGGCACCCTTAAAATATTAATCATAGTTATTTTTAATTCTCTGTCTGATAATTTCACAATCTGTTTCATATCTCAGTCTTGTTCTGATTCTTGCTTTATCTCTTCATACTATTTTTTCCCATTGCTTTTTTTTAGGGTATCTTGTAACTTGTTAAGTTAGATGTGATGTATTGGGTAATAAGAACTTGGGCAAAAGGCCTTTGGTCGCTTCCCAGGTGGCTCAGTGGTAAAGAATCCACCTGCCAATGCAGGAGCCTCAGGGGATGCACATTCAGTTCCTGGGTTGGGAAGATCCACTGGAGGAGGAAATGGCAATCTACTCCAGTATTCTTGCCTGGGAAATCTCATGGACAGAGGAGCCTGGAGGGCTACAGTCCATGGCGTTGCAAAGAGTTGGATGTGACTGAGCACGCGCACACACATGTAAAAGGCCTTTAGTGTGAGATTTTAAGTTAACCTAGCCTAGAGCTGGGTTATGCTGTAGCTTTAGGTACCAAGAAGCTTACATTTCTCTGGTGTATTTGTGTTTGTTTCTCCTGTTTTGGAGAAGAGAGGGGGCTTTGCTTAGAATTCCTACTTAAGTAGAGTGTGTGCATAGAAACTCTTTCAACAGTAATCCACTATTATTCTGGAGTCCTCCTGATATGGTGGCAAGATGTGTGGGAGAGTGTTCTATAATGTTATAATAAAATATTAGTCTTTTAGTGGACCTGTATCTCTGGGCCTTTGCAGATATGTTTTAGTTTCTTCCTCCCTTAGGTGAGACAGGAAGGCTCAGGGTGCTGGTGTTGGATAATTGACCTTTCCCATATATGGGATAAAGCTCTATGAAGAATAAGGAAAAGTCTTTCCTAGAGGATAGGCCTTTGTAGGGAGAATGCCCTTGACATGTTTCACCTCCTTTTCCCATAGCTTTTACGGTCTTCACTGTGAGAACCTGCTGGGGTTCCTAGAAGTAAAACCCACAAAACCTTGGGGGTCTAAGACTGTGGCGCACAAGACTTTCTCACTCTCCTGCTAGTTCATATTCAGCCTCCAGCAGTTCTGTCAAAATTATCCTGTAATTGTTTTAGTTGTGGCCCCACTGATTTCTGCTCCAGGTAGGCAGATCTTGGCTGTGACTCTGTTTTTATCTGTGAAGGTTTGAGTTTAGACAGTTTCAGATGCACAAAAAATATGATTACAAGATAATCTTGTGGTCATAAATTTAAATAAAATTTTTAATGGCTGTAAATGTATTTTGTCTTGATAAGCCAAAGTGATAATGTAGTAAATCAAAATTGTTAAAAACTCATTGAGAAAATTCTAAACTTTCATAAGACTAATGAATTTCTAACCACCGTTTATCAAAGAAAGGACCTGATGCCATTGGATTAACCAGCTGCTCAAACAACTGTGTTACTATCAATGGTGGTATGCTTAATGAAAAATTGTGTGTCCTAAAAAGCAGTTAGTTGATTGTACCCAATGAGTATTACAGAAACTTAATACAGTAAAATTGTCTGTGCTCTACAAAAAGTCATAATTCTCTATAATCCTTTCTCAAATGAGGCAAAGCACACCTAAATAAATTAGAATGTTTTGGGGTCATATATTCTTAAATGAAAAAAAGGATTGGCCTGTTAATTTATTCTATTAAAGTTGGAACTTTGTACTGGTATTCTGTTAGCTAGAAAAAGTCAGTGCCATTTTCAAGCAGGCTTTACGTGGTCTTCATGTGAATAGCACTCACCCCCCACCCCCCAGTTACTGTCTCTCACAAGTCCCCGTCATACAGTCACAGAACTAGAAGGAGACCCACAGAATATAAAGGGATACATTAGCATGTAAAGGCCGGTGCCTGCCCATCTGCAGAGGAAAGGTCACAAAGAAGATATTTGCAATGAGGGAACAGCAAGTTGTGACCACTTGCCAGATCTGTACCTGTCAGACAGAGGTTGACACCTGTGACAGGTACATTCTGGTTTCCACGTGCCTGTGCAGAGTCAGATGTGCTCACAGCAGCATGGCAGCCAAATGTCAAGTGCTGCACCTCTCAGCATGGAGACGCTCAGAAACCCAGGCTGGCAAAGGAGCTTGGGTTCAACCTCTCTAAGGGTGCACCATGCAGGAAAGCCAGACCAGGAGAGGGTTCTGTTAAGCCCTGTCCAACAACAGGTACAGGAGTCGTGCATGCTGACATGCTTCTTTCTGGTGCTCCACACTCTGTGATCTCCCTCACCTGGCCTCGCATGGAGGAGGGACAGCCAGAGTGGCTCCTTGTCCCCTTGCTGTTCCAGATGGGGTTTAGTGAGAGGGAAGAAAGGGGATAATTGTGGAGCAGGAAATGAAGGTTGTGTGTAGAATTAAACTGAGCCTGCAAACTCAGGCTACAAATCATCTGATAAACTAGATCATTCCTTGAGATTTCAGAGTTTCCACAAAGAGAGTACAGGGAGAAAAAAGAAAAAATCTAGAATCTTTAAACCAAAAACCAGGTCTTGGTGGGCACTTTTTCAAGTGGAGACTTCAGATAGATCCTTAGGAAGTGATTTTCCCAGGAGCAGAGGCACTTCTTAAGAGAAGGAAGGTGCTTTCACCCCCTTAGGTGTGACTCTGGGCCTTTAGGAATACCCTCAACATCACCTTGGGCCTGGAAACAGTGGGGCTGACATCTTAGTTTCAGAGGCTGATGTTTTTCTCCCAGGGTGGCATTGCAGGGATCCATGCACATTCTTTTGCGACCTTTCTCGTGACCCAGAATGGGTGTGAGATATCCTCGGGACAGGAACGGGGTCTCAAACTTCTGCACCTGAGACACTGGCTGTGTTCTTAGCAGGGAGCCAAGCAGGGCACGTAGGAGAAGGCGTGGCCTGACTCGTACAGAACTGCCTTTACTGAAATGTTCTGTAGGAGAAGAGCTGACGTAACAGCTCTGTGCAATGTGTGCTTAGTCTCTTATTCTAGGGATGTTGGATATAGTGTTGTTATTTCATTTGATGTTTTTCTTTTTTAATTTTGTGGACATAATGAATCTGATACATTACTTTTTTTCCCTCCCTCCCTCTCTTCTCTCCTTCATCTCCCTTCCTTTTCTTTTTTGTTAGAAAGTTCAGAACTTCCAACCTGTGGCCTACCAGACACAAAAGCATATGTCATTAGGGTACATGTTTTTCCTGGCTTAATATTTTATCCCTTTCATCATCTTGGATAGCCAACTTCTGTCCTTTTTAGAGTAAGGCCAGTATGAATACCCAAATTGGTAAATGAGCTTCCTCACCCAGAAAGTGAGCTGGAACATAAGTTTTTAGTAATGGGCTCTGAAAACTTGGCTAGACCAGAGTGTAAACTTTGGTGGACTCAAAAGGACCAAGGGTCTGATTTATGAAGACGTGAGAGGTAAGGCCTGGTGGGATTCTGACCCACTGACTTGGAAATACTCATTTTTCCAAGTGGTTGAGAGAATATGGAATTTTGATGTCAGGAAGACATCTGTTGGGTTTCTGGTACCTTCACTTATGTGAGCCTCAGCAGACCCCAGAACCTCGTGGAGGTCCTGGTGTCCTAACCAATAAAATGGAAATAGGAACCTGGATATGGTTGTTCTGAGTGTTTAATTGAAGAGTCTCTGCAGCACCCAGCATGCTGTTTCCTCCTCCTATTGGGATAAATATGTTTGGAAAGTCCCTGCTCTTTCCAACCTCTGGACGTTGGTACCTTCCTTTGTAACAATCCTGGCACCCCGGGGACTTGGCCGGAAATTCAGCTTGTGTTCGAGCCTGTTTAAGGGGCTTTGGCTTTCATCTTCAGGGGCTAAATGCCAGTGGCTGCTTTTAATGAAACCAAATCCTTCCTAGTTCAGTGTGATTTGGGGATTTGCTTCCTCAGCCTGGGCGGCAGTCAGATACATTCTGTTTTCCTTATTTTCCGAGTGACCCCAGAGCACTTTGTGATTCTAAAACTGACCTACTGGGAGAAACAAAATAAACTCTTCCATTCCATCTTTTCTTTCTCCCAACGTGTTTGGGAATGATCTGACTTAATATACCTCCCCTCCAGCTTTCTGGCTGTGGAGTGATAACAGCTAACATAAGTACATTCATCATTTACACATTCTGGGCAGACTCTGCCGTTCATCCTAGACAAACTGATACCTTCTCTAGCAATTGGTGGCTCAGGACCCAAACATGGAAGAGAGATGAAAAATCACTGAAAGAAGTAACCAAACAAAAATATTAAATGTTTAACCCCCAGGGAATATGTATCCCATCTCCATTCCTCATCAATAAATTATAATATTTTCACTTCAGAAACTGGCTGTTGTTATAGCACAATAAATCCTTGAGTTGATGCTTTCTGGTGGAATGATTTTGGGGAGAAGATGGTTTGTAATGAAAACAGTGAGGTTTATATATTGGTTAACTTCTAATGCTTCTTTTTTCTCTTTGGACCTAAAGCAAGAAAGCCTTCTGAAAAGGGGGATTGGCTGAAAAACCCTCAAAGCAAATGCTGACATTGTCCCTAAAGCATTAGTCAGGAGCCTTTGCTACAGGAATATGCATCTTCCAGTGCCATTGGAAAGACCATTCCTGTTGTAAGACCAGAGTATTTAGCTGTGTTTGTGTGTGTGTGTGTGCTAAATCACTTCAGTCTTGTCTGACTCTGCGACACTATGGACTGTAGCCTGCCAGGCTCCCCTGTCCTTGGGATTCTCCAGGCAAGAATACTGGAGAGGGTTGTCGTGCCCTCCTCCAGGGCATCTTCCTGACCCAGGGATTGAACCGGCATCTCTTAAGTCTCCTGCATTGACAGGTGAGTTCTTTACCTAGCTTGATGTGATTAAATATTCAGTCACATGTATCACCTTTGTGGTTACCTTCTACCTACACGGGTAGCATGTGCTTGTCCTTGAGATCAATCCGGCTCCATGTGAGTTCCTACAAAGGCATCCCTCTTTTAGTACATTAGCCTGGTGAGCTTGGTATCATGTGGTTCCTCCTCTGAGTGATACATTTGTCCTTTGGGTGCTGGTAAACTGGTCCCTGAGCCTTTATGACTGGGTCTTGGTATATTAACCAAGGAGTAGGGGGCCTCTGAAAAACTATTGTCAAACAGCCTGCTGTCCTTTCTCCAGGCAGACTGTGTCACCTTTTATCATTTATCTTCTTGTTACCCTTTAAAGTCAATTACTTTACAAATATATTTTGATCCCAACTGTGTGCTAGACTCTTTGCTAGGCACTGGCCTATAACTGCACAGCTATAAACTGTGATAAGATTTCTGCTACCTTGGAATTTAGCATCTAGTGGGAAAGACAGACTGTGAAAAGCAAACAAAGGAACAAGGCAGTTTCAGATAGTGGTAAGTGCTGGGAAAAAAGTAAATTAGGCAATGTGATCTGGGGTGGATTGTACAACAATATCAGTTTCTGCCATCAAAGAAGGCCTCTTTGAGGAGATGACTTTGGACTTAACATTGAATGGGAACCAAGAGAAAGGAGCCATGAAAAATCACAGGGCAAATTCTACCTTTCTAACTAGAAGGCCAGATTTTGGTTGAAGATTGGGTGGAAGGGACTGTATGGGTCATACTCACAATACATGATTTCTGAGCCCAGAATTGCGATCCTGTCTGCTATGAGCTGGTTTATGCCCCTCTCCCCCAATTTATATGTTGAAGCCTTAACTTTCAGAACCTCAGAATGTGACTGTATTTGCAAATAGGGTCTTTAAAGAAGTAACTCAGGTGAATTCATTAGAGTGGGCTCTAATGCAATAGGGCTGGTGTCCTTATAAGAAGAAGCAATTAGCAGGCAAATACATATGGAGGGAAGACCATGAGAAGATGGAGAAGGGAGAAGACAGCCATCCAAAAATCAAGAACAGAAGCCTCAGAAGAAACCAATTCTGTCAACACCTTGGTGTTGGACACCCAGCCTCCTGAACTGTGAGGAAATAAATTCGCTAAGCCACCAAGCCTGTGGCATTTTGTTAGGGCCTCGTTATCTAGTTAGTTCCGTTCAGTTCAGTTGCTCAGTTATGTCTGACTCTTTGCAAACCCATGGACTGTAGCACTCCAGGCTTCCTTGTCCATCACCAACTCCTGGAGCCTACTCAAACTCCTGTCCATCACGTCGGTGATACCATCCAGTCATCTCATCCTCTGTCATCCCCTTCTCCTCCCGCCTTTGATCTTTCCCAGAATCAGGATCTTTTCCAATGAGTCAGTTCTTCACATCAGGTGGCCAAAGTATTGGAGTTTCAGCTTCAGCATAAGTCATTCCAATGAATATTCAGGTCTGATAAAGGAATTTAGGATTGACTGGTTGGATCTCCTTGCAGTCCAAGGGACTTTCAAATGTCTTTTCCAACACCATAGTTCAAAAGCATCAATTCTTCAGCATTCAGCTTTCTTTGTAGTCCAACTCTCACATCTATACACGACTACTGGAAAAACCATAGCTTTGACTAGACAGACCTTTGTTGGTAAAGTAATGTCTCTGCTTTTTAATAGGTTGTCTAAGTTGGTCATAACTTTTCTTCCAAGGAGCAGGCATCTTTTAATTTCATGGCTGCAGTCACCATTTGCAGTGATTTTGGAGCCCCCCCAAAATAAAGTCTGTCACTGTTTCCATTGTTTCCCCACCTATTTGCCATGAAGTGATGGGACCAGATGCCATGATCTTAGTTTTCTGAATGTTGAGTTTTAGGCCAACTTTTTTCAGTCTCCTCTTTCACTTTCATCAAGAGGCTCTTCAGTTCTTCTTCACTTTCTGCCATAAGGGTGGTGTCATCTTTGTATCTGAGATTATTGATATTTCTACCGGCAATCTTGATTCCAGCTTGTGCTTCATCCAACCTGGCATTTAGTATGATGTACTCTGCATATAAGTTAAATAAGCAGGGTGATGATATATAGCCTTGACGTATTCCTTTCCCGATTCGGAACCAGTCTGTTGTTCCATGTCCAGTTCTGACTGTTGCTTCCTGACCAGCATACAGGATTCTCAAGAGGCAGGTCAGGTGGTCTGGTATTCCCATCTCTTTCAGAATTTTCCACAGTTTGTTGTGATACACACAGTCAAAGTCTTTGGCATAGTAAATAAAGCAAAAGTAGATGTTTTTCTGGAACTCTCTTGCTTTTTCGATGATCCAGCAGATGCTGACAGTTTGAGTTTCTGGTTCTTCTGCCTTTTCTAAATCCAGCTTGAACATCTGGAAGTTCATGGTTCATGTGCTGTTGAAGCCTGGCTTAGAGAATTTTGAGCATTATTTTGCTAGCGTGTGAGATGAGTGCAGTTGTGCAGTAGTTTCAACATTGTTTGGCATTGCCTTTCTTTGGGATTGGAATGAAAACTGACCTTCTCCAGTCCCGTGGCCACTGCTGAGTTTTTCAGATTTCCTGGCATATTGAGTGAAGCTCTTTCACAGCATCATTTTTAGGATTTGAAATAGCTTACCTGGAATTCCATCACCTCCACTAGCTTTGTTTGTAGTGATGCCTCCTAAGGCCCACTGTGCATTCTAGGATGTCTGGTTCTAGACGAATGATCACACCATAATGGTTATCTGGGTCATGATGATCTTTTTTGTATAGTTCTTCTGTGTATTCTTGCCATCTCTTCTTAATATCTTCTGCTTCCGTTAGGTCCATACCATTTCTGTCCATTATTGTGCTCATCTTTGCATGAAATGTTCCCTTGGTATCTCTAATTTTCTTGAAGAGATCTCTTTCCCATTCTATTGTTTTTCTCTATTTCTTTGCATTGATCACTGAGGAAGACTTTCTTATCTCTCCTTGCTATTCTTTGGAACTCTGCATTCAAATGTCCTTTTCTCTTTTGCCTTTAGCTTCTCTACTATTTGTAAGGCCTCCTCAGACAGCCATTTTGCCTTTTTGCATTTCATGTACTGTCAAAAGAGAAAAGTTTGAAATTGGGGTAGTCTCAGTCGAGAAGGAAATGGCAACCCACTCCAGTATTCTAGCCTGGAGGATTCCACAGACAGAGGAACCTGGCAGGCTACAGTCCATGAGATCTCAAAAAGTCAGACACGGCTAAGTGACTAACACACACACACACACACACATGTTTCTAAACCAAGTGGTCACCGGCCAACTCAGTTCAGTCGCACTGAAGTCTCCCCCTCAGGCCTGAGCTATTGCAGCAACGTTGAAGCTGTAACCTTCCCTTCCCTGTGAGACCATCAGTTCCATTCCTGCTGACATGAGGCATTTGTGAAGCAGCAACTCCCTTTGTTTGCCAGCATCCTTCCCAGGGTTTGAACCACTGACCTTACCATTATCAGTGAGTCGGATTGTAGTCCAGTGTTCTTACTCACATACCCAGATAGTCTGTGTATAATTAACTGTTACAGTAATGATGATGATGATATGAAGCACTGAAGGGCCTTTGGAATGTAGGGCCTATAAAAGTAGAACAATATTTTTCATTATTATAATCAGGTACCTGGATACCTGGATAAAACAGCCATTTCTCACTAGTGTAATAACACATGACCGTAAAGTACCTAAAAATTTATTTTCCCCCCTTTTTAGAAATATGACCAAGAAGTCATTATCATTATAATTAAATCTTACCTTAAAAATACTATCCAGGATCTGCATGGAGATACATACTACCCTTTGCACAGTAAATGTTCTCATTGCCTCCTTTTAAATGGTTTAAATGGACTGGGTCCTTGGCACTTTTTCATGGAGACAAGACTTTGTAAACATCTGTTTTGGGAAAGGGAAATCATCTATAAAATATAATCAGCCAATAATGTTGCACCTACTTACAGTGAGCAAGTTTCAGAAGTGGAGTTGGGGCAATGCATGCTCTACCTAGAGAGTATTCTCTATGAATCAGGAAATTTTATTAGCCAAAGATGTAGTAAAATTCTAAGCCAATTTGAAGGGCATATGTAATAGGTGGGGCAGATGTTCTAAGTAGTCATGAATTATTTGGAAACTGTCTCCATAGGGACAAAGAGAAGACCTAAAACTGGGGGACTTTTTTCTTTCCTTCCCTCCCCCCATTCCTTCCTTTTTCTTTCTGCCATTTTAATGGATTTTCAGAGATTTTTAAAGAAATTTGGAAGGAAAATATCCCAATAAATATGAAATATGCTGCCTCTAAAGTTGGGGGAACCTAGGTAAGAGGGCTGCTGAACTAAGTGTGAAACAATTTGTCCATCTCCTCTCCCCACTCCCTCCATTCTGTCTCCGTCCGTCCTACCAGACTTCATTCACAAGTCAAAGAAGGAACAGAATAAAGCAGATTGCAAAAGAATCTTTTGGAACTTAAAGCAGATTCTGATAAAGTATGGTAATTCTGAAAAATCTTCATGTCTTACCAGTGATTTCAATAAGTGGGGGTTTGTGAGGAAAGTGAAGCCAGAAACAGAGCAATTCAGTTATAAAAGGCTCTGAGAACTGCACGGACATCTAGCTGGAGGCAGGCTGCTCACTCAAATACCCACATGAAGGGAGCAGAGTGGGAGAAGATTCTTGGTCCAGCAAAGAGACGGGGTATGTGGGAGTCTATCTGATGCCAAGTCTTACTGAAAGTTCTTTTCATTTCTCTGATCTTCATTGTTCTCATCTAAGAAACAGGTGTTATATGACCATCATGTCTGTACAATTAAATCAACAAAAAAAAATTTGTGCCTTGTCCTCAAAATAGCCCCCCAGAATGTAAAATTGGTGCAGCCTGTATAGAGAACAGTATGGAGTATTTTTTTTTTTCCTTAAAAAACTAAAAGTAGAGTCACCATATGATAACTCCAACAATCCTACTCCTGGACATAAAGCTTGAAAGGATGAAAGCTCTAATTAAAAAAGATACACGCACCTCAATGTTCATAGCAGTTTTATTTACAGTAGCCCAGACATGGAAGCAGCCCAAGTGTACATAAACAGATGAATGGATAAAGAAGTTGTGCTTTGTATATATAATCCAATATTAGCCTTAAAAAAGAATGAAGTAGTACCATTTGCAGCAACATGAATGGACCTAGAGACTATCATACTAAGTGAAGTAACTGAGAAAGGGAAAGACAACTAGTACATGATATCACTTATTTGTGTGTGGTAGTCACTTAGTTGTGACTGACTCTTTGTGACTGCATGGACTGTAGCCCACCAGGCTCCTCTGTCCATGAAATTCTTTAGGAAAGAATTCTGGAGTAGATAGCCATTCCCTTCTCCAGGGGATCTTCCAGACCCAGGGACTGAACCTGCATTGCAGGTGGATTCTTAACATCTGAGCCACCAGAGAAGCCCCATCCAGAATCTAACCAATTTCTTCTCCTTCTGGTTTCCAGGCTCTTCATCCTTGCCCCACACATTCACTGCACCACCCGCCCCCCACCCACAATTTACTTTCTCACTACTCCCTAATATTTATTCTTAACTTGAGTCAGGCTTGTGTTTTCTCCCCATGTTCTTATTCTTATCTCTGTGTTCTCATCCATGTTGTTTGCTTTTTCTGAGATGATCACAATGTCCCTAACATTGCCCCTAGACCTGCCTTCCTCCCTTCCTTTCTTCCTTCCTTCCTTCCTTCATGTCTTGAGTAACAGGTACTATGTGTCAGATGTTGTGTAAGTTTCCATTGGAAGGATATAAAAAAAGCTTAGGCAAGGTCACTTCTCTTTTGATCTCTGTGGCATTTTCTTTCTAGAAGGGGCAGGGAGATGGACACTCAGTCAACACCAAACAAGTCACTGGTGTTATATGTCACCATTCTCTGCGTCTATCTCAGCTCCATAGAAAGTCTATCCTAACATTGTCCCCCCACCTGCCAGCTGTCTCCTGTGGACTCACACTCAAGTCTAGTCAGCTGATGGGTATCTACCTGTTTCTCTTCTCCTTCTGGTTCTGACATGGCCACTTTCTGGGCTTGACCTCTGGGCCTTTGTTGCTGAGTGCTACCCCTCTGTAGATGCCCTTCCCATCCCTACCTCCTTGAGCCCCAAATGCTGCTTCAACTGTGACCTTCTTGTGCTACAAGGTGCACTGACATACAGTGGTAGAGGAACCTAAGGAAACTGTGTCCAACATCTTGCAGAGTGAATGGAATGAACAGATCTTTGGGGTTTTACTCACAGCCATTTCTGTCCCTGGGAACCAGACACAGGTCCATTGGGGGCTGAGATTGAGACATCCCACCATGCTTGGTGATGCCCGCCCTAGTGATGAAGGTTCTATTACCTGACTGCATCTCCCTTAGGAACGATTCTATCTTAGGAAGCTCTGGCCCCATCTGTTCACCAGATACGCCCAAACAGATCTGAGTCTCAGCAGTGCACTCAGCCTGCCTCAGTCCAGAGCTCCATGCTACTTTGGCTATGTCCCAAGTATTATGGGAGTGGGCTTTTCAGGTAGCACAGTGGTACAGAGTCCCCATGCCAATGCAGGAAACAGGAAACATGGGTTTGATCCCTGGGTCAGAAAGATCCCCTGGAGTAGGAAACCCACTCCAGTATTCTTGGCTGGAAAATTCTATAGACAGAGGATCCTGGTGGGCTACAGTCCGTGTGGTTGCAAAGAGTGAGACATGACTGAGTGACTGAGCATGCATACGCATTAGCGGGTAGAGGAAGACATTTCTTGAGGGAGTGGAGGAAAACATCAGTGAGGAGGTGGTGGAGAAGGTTTATAAAGGTAAATTACTAGATGGCGAGTGGGGAAAAGTCAGCTCATTAGAAGGAGCAGCGAGCTCAAAGCCACAACAGCCTGGAGGAACATGGAGTGAAATTGTTCTGGGTGGGGGACAATGTGTGTTTTAGGAAAAGGGAGGAAGTAAGACTGGGAGGCTAGATCGCAACCAGGCCCATAAAAGGTCTTATAGCCCTTTGTAAGGCATTTGGACTCTAAGTGTATGTGCTCCATGGCAAAACAGTCAGTAATATTTGTTGGATTTAAAATGCCTGACTGTGTGCTATGGTTCAGGTTCTACTTCATATATAGACTCATTCTATTTTTTCCAGTTTTATTCTAAGGTCCTAACATTAATAACCTAAAGAAGAAAAATTTGACCTAGCTTAAAATGATGACTTGTATACCTTGATTTCTCAAAGAAAGGGAAGAAAGCCCTCCTATTTTTTGGATTTTAAAATTCTACAGGAAAAAAAATGGTTGAACCCAAAATATATAGTCATGGATGGTAATTTTGTGCATACTGAGTAATTTCCAAGTTCTTGCATGGTGGCATGCAAGGTGGCATGATAAGACCTTTTCAGTCTTCATCTTGCAGGGATGGGGGGGCATGCATTTGACTTATTGTCATATCTTAGATGATACAAAGGGAGTTGGATCCCTTAGCCATATGCTATTGTTCAAGTAATGAACATTTGTTGAATACTTTCTCTATTCATTACTGATGATTCCGTTGAGGGGATGGGACCAGGCTTTCCACTTCTTTTGTTTTTCCCACCTGGACCAACATGATGTTCTGTACCTAGCTGGTCTTTAGAAAAGATTCCCCTCCTATTTAGCAGAAGGGAAATGGCAGGACACATAAGTGGCCTTGAATGCTGGAGAATGCAAAGGTTTTGGAGTCAGCTAAGGCTGAATGTGGATCACTTTGCTGTGCTGGCTGTTAGATGTGTGATCTTGTGTTAATTTGTCTCTTTTGATATTCCTGCCAAGGAAGTGGACATAAGAATGTCTAATATATAGATTTAATGGGAAGGTTTAATAGGATAATCTATGAGCAATGTTGGGTACATAGTAAGAACTAGACTACTAAAATCAACAAACAGATGAACAGAAACAGAATCCAAGAATGCCACAATGAGCCGTAGAGATAAGAACAACGACCCTACATTCCCCTTTCTCAAAAATGTGGCCTGTGTCTATAAAACAAACACTTGATGATTTTGATTTATTCAGAACTCAATCTTGTTTCCATATGTTGGACAGGGAAATTCCTTCTCCTTTTCCACTCACTGAGTAATCTCATCAGACTGCATGAAATGCTGTGTCCAGATCACTGAAGATTGGCCTCATCTCAGGAGAGGCACATTATTGTACTTCTTTTGGGAAAACTGACCTGAAACTATGATAAATGAGCACCCCAGTTATCCTGGAGAAGACATCAGCTGTATACCCTGGTAGCACTGGTAGTTTGTGCCCTGCTTCTCTGAACAATACCAGCCAGACTTGCCCCTTGAACCCCTGTTTGTGGGAGGGGAAGGTGAGGCCTGGGCAGATCTTGTCAGCCCCTCTATGGGACTTACTGCCTTGAGAGTCCTCCATGAGCTTGGTTGATACCAGATTTTGTAACTTTTCGGTCCTGAATCCTAATGTTTGAAACATTTTGTTCTTCAAATGAAACTGAAGGGAGTTACAGTAAAATTCACCATAGTGTTGGAGCCTGGTATCCTGGGATCATGGAAAAGGGAATGGCTACCCACTTCAGTATTCTTCCAGTATTCAGTATTCTTGGAGAATTCCGTGAATAGAGGAGCCTGGTGGGCTACAGTCCATGGGGTCCCAATGAGTGGGACACAGCTGAGCGACTAACACACACACACACACATACACATTCTGGGGTTGGGACTTTCCTGCTGGGGACTCGTCCTTGGCCAGCTCCTCCTTCTTTCTCTCTGCTTTGTGCCCTCGAGTGTCTAGGACCCCGGCTGTCCTCACTAAAGACCCAGGGCAAACTAATTCAGACTGAAGTGTTTGTGACTTAGTGTTTTACCCCTCCCAGGGGTGTTTGAGCCACTCTAATTTTATTTCAACAAACATTTGTTGAAGTTCTATGTTACTCAAGTGGGATGCTAGAGATACAAGGATAAAATCAAGACAGAGAGTTTGACATTGTTGTCCAAGAGTCTAATTAGAAAAAAGTCATATGTAAAGAATTAATTTCAAAGCTATGTAAAAAGTATGTGTGCAAGGGGGCTTCCCTGGTGGTTCAGTGGTAAAGAATCTGCCTGCCAATGCAGGGGACATGGGTTTGATTTCTGGTCCAGGAAGATCCCGTATGCAACAGGACAGCTAAGCCCATGCACCACAACTACTGAGCCCATGGGCCACAACTACTGAAGCTCCCACGTGTAGAGCCCGCACTCCACAAGAGAAACCACTGCAATGAGAAGCCTGCACGCTGCAACTAGAGAGTAGCCTCTCCCTCCCTGCAGCTAGAGAAGGCTCTCACGCAGCAAGGAAGACCCAGCACAGCCAATAGATAAATAAATAAATACTTTAAAAAAACGATATTAAAAAAAAAGTGTGTGTGTGCCCTATAGAAAAAGGTGTTAATTTTGCTCAAGAATTTTTAGATGACCCACGGAGAAATGACAATGTAGAGCTGACGCTCTACATTGTCATTACATATGAGGGTGAAATGCCAAGAATCCTGATGGAAGAGGCCTGGATGCCTTGTGAGCCCTCCCTGTTGGCAAGCCCAGCACCCATTATAAACTCAACTTATAAAGCCAGTACCTGCCTGTACCCTCCCTTATCATGAGGGTGGAGAAAGGCTCCTCTGGACAGAAAGTCACCTTGGTCGGTAGGCAAGGAGCCATCTGTTCTCGCTGCAGCAGCACCCACATTAACTCTTTCAGCTCCTGCGGTGTTGTTGAGTCTGGCTCATAGAAGAACACAGGCAGCAAGTCAGGACACCTGAGTTCTAGCTAGGCTCTGTGCCTACTTAATTTTTTCACTTTTTTTTTTTAATTGGAGGATAATTGCTTTACAACATTGTGGTGCTCTCTGTACAGCAGTACATCAGTGCAAATCATATATGTCCCCTCCCTACTGAACCTCCCTCCCCACCCCCATTCCACCCCTCTAGGTCACACAGAGTACCAGGCTAGGCTCCCTATGTTATATAGCAGCTTCCTGCTAGTTATCTATTTTACACATGATAGTATATATATATATGTCAATGCTACTTTCTCAATTTCTTCTACCCTCTCCTCCACCCACTGAGTCCACAAGTCTGTTCTCTGCATTTGCATCTCCATTTCTTCTCTGTAAATTGGTTCAATCTTTTTCTAGATTCCATATATGTGTGTTAATATATGATACTTGTTTTTCTCTTTCTGATTTACTTCACTCTGTGTAACAGCTCTAGTTTCATCCACCTCTCTACAACTGGCTCAAATTCATTTCTTTTTATGGCTGAGTAATATTCCATTGTATATAAGTACCATATCTACTTTATCCATTCATCTGTTGATGGACATCTAGGTTGATTCCATGTCCTTTCTATTATAAATAGTGTTGCAGTGAATGCTGAGGTGCATGTGTCTTTTTGAATTGTAGTTTTCCTAGGGTATCTGCCCAGTAGTAGGATTGCTAGCTCTGTTCCTACTTTAGAAGGCCTGTAACCTTTCAGAGCCTTAGCTTCCTGTTCTTGAATTGGATAACACCTGCCCCATTAGTTAGGCAGATAAAAATGAGATTATAAATGTAGAAGCAATTGGAAAAAAATAACACTAAGCCCTACCATAAAGTCTTATTAACAATTTGTCAAAAAGCATTTATTGAGTATCTGTTCAGTTCAGTTCAGTTGCTCAGTCATGTCCGACTCTTTGTGATCACAGGACGACAGGCCTCCCTGTCCATCACCAACTCCTGGAGTTCATCAGGGTCTTTTCCAATGAGTCAGCTCTTCACATGAGGTGGCCAAAGTATTGGAGTTTCAGCCTCAGCATCAGTCCTTCCAATGAACACACAGGACTGGTCTCCTTTAGGATGGACTGGTTGGATCTCCTTGCAGTCCAAGGGATTTTCAAGAGTCTTCTCCAGCACCACAGTTCAAAAGCATCAATTATGTACCTATAATTTGGCTAGGTGCTAAATAGAGTCCTTTCGTCTAGTAGATTTGTAATAACAAAACATTTTTTCTAATCCATCTGGTACAGAGAAATTGTCAGCATGAAGTACTTAGAGGAGGGAAGACAGTGGCTTGAGAGATTGCTGCAGTTCTGTCACTGATTAGCCATGTGATGTTAGATAACTATTTTCATTTCTTTGAGCCTCAATTCCCCAATCTGTAAAACAGTGTTTTACTGATCCCTTTTTCCTCTACTTTCCAGCTATGCTTTTTCTCTTATGCTTTCTGGTGATGTTAGAATGAAAAGTGAAAGTGTAAGTGTTAGGTACTCAGTCATGTCCAACTCTTTGTGACCCTATGACCCCATATAGCCCTCCAGATTCCTCTATCCATGGAATTCTCCAGGCAAGAATACTGGAGTGAGTAGCCATTCCCTTCTCCAGGGAATCTTCCCAACCCAGGGATTAAACCTGGGTTTCCTGCATGGCAGGAAGATTCTTTACCATCTGAGCCAACAGGGAAGCCCAGTGATATTAGAATGAGGCTCAGAAAGTCAAGGCACATTGAAATATAAAAGGCTATAAATTATAACTTAATATGCTGGTTCTTTGTGGGGGAAATTTAACCCAAAGGCGTGGCACTTTGGTGGGTGAATATCAGATATATATGGAAGGCTAATGGGCAGATTATTTGGGATCAGGCCTTGGTGGCATGTTTGAGGGACCTTGGTGGAGGTATCAAGCAGATGGAAAATTCCAGAGTCTCACCCTAATGTTGCTGTTGCCTTATGCTATTGCCTGTCACCTCTGTCGACTTCTCCTAAAAGGAGGAAAAGTCTTCAGGGCAGCTTCTAGAAATACCTTATATTTGTATTCACTTATACAAAAAGTGCTCTCACATGCATTATCTCATTGATCTTCATAACATGTCCACAAGTAGTTAAGTCATTATAATTGTCATCCTATTTAGTAGAGGAAGGGAAAAGTGTGACTGACCTGACATCGCCGAGGGAGACAGTGGCACAGCTGAAACTGGAGGCCAGATGATGTCACTTTTGGTCTAAAATTCTCAATGTGACCCTCAGCAGGGAAGAAATGAGTGTGTCCCAGAGGGGAACCCTGCAGACCCCTCCTAACTATAAGGGATTTCATATAATTGTGTATTGCTTAGAATAAAGATGATAACTTTAAGAGGACAGACATTGCCACATTGTAGGTGCTTAATAGATGTTTGTGAATCAGTACATAAAGATGCCATAACTGTGCTTGAGAAAACTCTGGGGTGGACCCAATGGCTCATGTGATAGATACCTCTGCTTTTCTGCTTGGCCTTTTTCTTTTCCTCCGTTTCTTTCTTTTCCTCTGCTCCTGGCTTTGCCTACAAGTAAAGTAAAGGGGGAATTCTGCTCTGTGGTGACCTAAATGGGAAGGAAGTCCGGAAAAGAAAGGATATATATTTACGTATAGATGATTCACTTTGCTGTACAGCAGAAACTAACACAACATTGTAAATCAACTTACTCCAACAAAAATTAAAAATAAATTATTTATCAATAAAAGTATTGATTTAAAGAAAAGATAAAAGGGGAATTCTCTCCCCAGGGATTTCACATTTGTCAACTTGATCTCCTAAAAATACAGTAACATGCTTTAGATGGAGGCTTGGCATTACTGTTGCAAAAGAAGGGCTAATCAGACAATACATAGGCCTTAAACGTAGACTATGTACCTGTTGGCACCAGGGTGATGCCACATGAACATAGAAGATGAAACTTTTTCTCTTTACACAGAACTTATGATCTTTTGGGGGAGCTGCTGCTGCTAAGTTGCTTCATTTGTGTCTGACTCTGTGTGACCTCATAGACAGCAGCCCACCAGGCTCCCCTGTCCCTGGGATTCTCCAGGCAAGAACACTGGAGTGGGTTGCCATTTCCTTCTCCATTGGGGGTGCCAAGGTGTATTTATTCTACTTTTTACTACTGGTGAGTAGAAATCTATGTAGACTTACTATTGAACACACAAAGCATACAATGATGTGTGTGTGTGTGTGTGTGTTTAAGTAAAAGGTACATCAAACAGGCCTGCTTTGTGGGATATGATCAACATCAACATGAAACATATTTTTCTCTGTGATGGTTAGTTTTATGTGTCAACTTGGTGAGGTCACAGTACCCAGATACTTGGTCAAACGTTATTCTAGATGTTTCTGGGAAGGTATTTTTTAGGTGAGATTGAGGTTTAAATGAGAAGATTTTGACTAAACAGATTACCCTCTATACTGTGGGTGGGCCTCATTCAGTCAGTTGAAGGCCTTAATAGAAAAAAGGCTTAACAGAAAAGTAAACTCTGCTAGCAGACTGCTTTTGGACTTGAGCTGTAACAACTCTTCCCTGGGTTTCCAGTCTGCTGGTCTACCCTGCAGATTTTGGATTTGACAGCCTCCACAATTTCTTAAAATAAACCTTCTCTCTATCTCTATAAATGTGTATGTATATATAGATATATGCACATATATATGTATCTACCTATCTATATATACGCACACACATATATGTGTATATGTCTATAAATACATTCTATTGGATTTTGGGAGAACCTGTCCTTCTCTCACTGTCCTTAGAATACCCAATCCTATATAGTAATCTGGAGTCCCAGTATGATACAAGGTCATGTCTTTCCACACGGAGAAAGCCCCTCATGGGTAACATGTTTCTGGTGGGATGGGAGGTGGGGGGAGTTCCCATCTTCTCCTTTCTTGGTGATATTCCCTGCCCTCTGGCTGGTTGCTGTAATTGAGCCCTCTGTGGTTAGTATATGGGAAAGGAGGAGAGGCTCTTTGGACAGGACATTTTGGAATTCAGGGTACTTGTGGGGAAGGACTAGTCAGAGGAGGTGCTGAGCTGGCCCCCAAGCCTGGTCCCAGTGCTGGGGCCTCTTATCCTGTCAAGGGTAGTACTGGTCACTGGTGTCATCCTTTTATGCCCAAAGGATTCTCTCCATCATAATGCTCTTCTAAACTGCTCAGGTAGCTCAGTTGGTAAAGAATTTGCCTGTAGCACAGGAGACCTGGATTCGATCTCTGGGTGGGGAAGATCCCCTGGAAAAGGAAATGGCAACCCATTCCAGTATTCTTGCCTGGAAAATCTTATGGATAGAGGAGCCTGGTGGGTTATAGCCCATGGGGTTGCATGAGTCGGACGACACTTAGCAACTAAACCATCAAATTGCCCCTATGGTGATATCCTCCATATGGGTTTAGATGGTTACAGCCTCAGTAGGTCAAGGTAGAAAAATGGCCTGGAATGCCAGTCTTTGCAGGGTGTGATGATTCAGATACTCTCTGCATACCACCTATGGAAAGCTATGATATTAATACAAAAAGAGAGAAGGCAGAGAATTACGTGGAGGCCAAAGAGATTTCCATATGGTGAGATTTATTATTTCTTTGTTATTTTTAAAGTTGTTCCATGAAGTGAGTTGAGCTCATGGAAAATTATTCAGCCACAGGACAGCCCTGGAAAAACCTATCTTGGCCCTGTTGGGCCTTCTACTTTTAAAAGACTTTATTCACATGTCTAGACAGGTTAACTTGAAGTTAACCGTCTTACTTCATAAGAACCAAGCTTTCAATCCATTTACATTTTTTATTACCCCACATATATCCTGAGGCTTAAAAGATTCCGAGGGGGAGGTCAACATTATTTTAAAATGATCCAGAGGTCTGGGATGGTAAATATTGCAGTCAGTGTCTTTGGCTGGAGATCGACTTCAAATCTCTCATTGAACTGTCTGATACTTGTGTTCCATCTCAGATTGCTTTGGCTACTCATTTTCCTCTTCACTCTCTAGCCTAGTTTGTCTTTTCAACTAGGTTTCTGTTGAAGCTGAAATGATTTACGAGGCTTTTTGAATGTATAAACATGTTGCATGTTGGCCTCAGCAGAAAGGTCAAGGTTGGACAGAAGATTTTCCTATGCAGCATTTATAAGTGACTTAAGCCACTTTTTGGAAGGAAGGGAGTGAGAACCACCTCATGTTCAGAGGGAGCACTGCTTACCATCTGCAAGGGGTCTGCCTTCCAGTATTAATGCTAGGCCCCTGGCTTCAGTCAAAAACTTCAAGGGGCAGAGAACTGTATCCATCTTCATCACCATGTTGATTATTACCAATGCTGAGACCAGTGCTGATAGCTTAATTTTATGTATTATTTTTGGCTGTTCTGGGTTTATTGCTGCCTGGGTTTTTCTCTACTTGCAGTGAACAGGAGCTACTCTTTAGTTGCGGTGGGTGGGCTTGTCATTGTGGTGGCTTCTCTTTCTGCAGAGCATGGGCTCTAGGTAGCATGGGCTTCAGTAATTGTGGCATGCGGGCTCAGTAGTTGTGGTGTATGGGCTTAATTTCTCCACGGCATGTGGGATCTTCCCAGACCAGGGATTGAAACTGTGTTTCCTGCATTGGCAGGCAGATTCTTTACCACTGAGCCACCAGGGAAGCCCAACTAATTTTAAATATGGATGAACTTCTTGCTATTTTCTTGTGTGTAGCCACACACAAGATGGAGTAAAGACACTAGTAAACCATACTTTACATAGTAGTGCTTTTTAAAGGACATAGTAATTCTTTGAAAGTAAAATTGAATAAATGTTTGAAATACACAGTGAACTTGCTTTTGTAAGAATTCCTTTGGTTTGGGCAAACAATTTACTTTTTTTTTTTTGCAATTTGCATTCTGATGTTTGGAGTTGCATTTTTGGTTATACATCACCCTCACAGTGATATATCCCTTTTTAATACAGCAAATTCCTTATTTTTTGAAGTATAAATATCTTTGCTTATTTTTAAGAAAGTGGGTCATGTATCCTATCTAGTATACTAATTTATACCTTCATGTCATTCATTATATACTCTACATGCATTTTGGAGTTAAAATTCATTCATCAAATCGCATTTTAACCTTGACTGTAATTTTGATTTCTGATGTGTCTTTGCATGGAAAAAGTGTCTAGATAATGAATCCTCATATGTAGTATTAACATAAGAATATTTTTTAATGTGCAAGCCAATGTGTATTAATGGAGAGGCCACCTTTTTGGTCCATTTAGACCAGTATTTACATTTAAAATAGTTACTGATACAAATGGAATTGACTTCTATTTGTCCCTCTTGTTTATTACTTTGAGGCAGTCTTTTTGAAGAGGAAGGAGACTGGGCTTTGGATTCAGAGTTTTGGTTTAAATTTCAGTTCCTTCATCTGCTCTGTGACCTTGGTAAATTGTTCCACCTCCCTGAGCCTTGGCTTTTCCAGCTGCAAAATAGGACTTACCAGATTCCTGTTACTTAGTTGAAGCTACCATGTAATACAAAGCTCTGTAGAGCAGATAGTCATGAAAAGCGGTTGACCTGTATGCTAATGTTAGGAGGGCTCTGGCTTCCAGATCCAGGGTTATCCTTAGACGGTCTGTGACAGAAATGGGCATCTTCCACTCCACACAGCTAGAAGTCACCCAACATGTCTTTTCCTTTTTAAAAGGGTGAATTATCATTCTGGAGGGGAATTTTACTCAACTTGTTTTAGGAGAACCAGTAAATGAAACTAATTACAAGGAAAAAACCAGAAAGTTTATGAGAAATACATATAAAACTTTTAACTCATTTCCCTAAGTTCTCATATATAATGTAGTTGCAAGAAATAAACACTAAGGGGACAAAAAGTCCTGTGAGGAGAGGAAATGCTTATAAGAGACATGAGGACCTCCATCATGACACTAGACATTATTTAGCTGGAAGCCTTTTTGAGATGTATTTTTGCATATGCATTGATATTGCCATTGATGGGTTTATAGAATTGTTGAATCATGGCCACCACACAGAGGTGTATCTTAGAGCTTGATTATAAAATCAATCTTGGAAGGACTTTTGTCTCTAGCCCTGCATCTGCTGCCCCCAGTCCTGATATGCAGTGTGTTTGGTGGACTTTGAGCCTCTTGGGAGGAAGCTGACATGGCCATTCAGCTTGGCAATCTTCATAACTCTACCGCTCAGTCTCCTTCAGTTCTGGGAGCTGAGGTTAGGGAACCAGGAGCTGCCTGTGGCAGCTGATGAAAGTGAAATGAAGCTTCTTGAGGTTCTGGGCAGCAGTCACAGTGGAGACAGGTGCAAAGAGCAGAGGCTAGCTCTCAACACCAGCTGCTCCACAGGGTTGGAGGTCAGGGGGGCCGGCTTTACATTTGGGTTTTTCAGCTGTTGGCTTTGACTCATTAGTGGGCTGTAAAATCAATCTAATGGGTTGAGGAAAAGGTGTAAGTGAAAGTGTTAGTCCCTCAGTTGTGTCCAACTCTTTGTGACCCCATGGACTATAGGGCTACAGTCCTGGAATTCTCCAGGCAAGAATACTGGGGTGGGTAGCCATTCCCTTCTCCAGGGGATCTTCTCAACCCAGGGATCAAACCTGGTTCTCCTGCATTGTGAGCAGATTCTTAACTGTCTGAGCCACCAGGGAAGCCCTAATGGGCTGAGGCCATCATTGTAAATAGAAAAAGATGAGAATAGCAAATAGAGATTTCCTATTAGGTGAGTATAAGTATTATTTCCTGAAATTTTCTTTCAGTTGTGTGTATGTATGTATATATATATATATATATATGTATATGCATGGATATTTTGCATTGAGTTGTGACTGAAACTGTTTCTCTTTTAGGATGTGGCAGGATGTGCTCCATAGTCACTACCATGTTTGATGACCAAAATATAATTATAAAATTCATAAACCACAGAGTGATTGTACAAAGACAGATGCATATGCACACATGTACACACACACACACACACACACACACACACACACACACACACAAGTTAACGGCTTTTCCCCAAAGCCTTACATTGGCAATATGAACAAAATCCAGTTAAAACCAATTCATCCTCAGTTTTATAAATCCAAGGCTGTCTGCTGCTGCTAAGGCGGTTCAGTCGTGTCCAACTCTGTGCGACCCCATAGATGGCAGCCCACCAGGCTCTGCCGTCCCTGGGATTCTCCAGGCAAGAACACTGGAGTGGGTTGCCAGTTCCTTCTCCAGTGCATGAAAGTGAAAAGTAAAAGTGAAGTCACTCAGTCATGTCTGACTCTTCGCGACCCCACAGACTGCAGCCTACCAGGCTCCTCCGTCCATGGGATTTTCCAGGCAGTTAGAATAGGGATGTTCTGTCCTAGGGCAGAAAGCTGGAGTCAATATTAGGATCTCTTATTAGGATGTAAAAGACCATGCCTTGGCAAACTACCATCTAAAGGAGGGCCATTCTTGAGGCCCCTTCTGATTATCCTGGAGCCAGAATAGAGAAGGAATAGAGAGAAAGAGAAAGATTTTAGGGAAATCCAAAGATATCAAACATTGCTGCTCTTAAACACATGAACCCTAAGCAAGCTGTGGAAATAGATAATGAGGGACAAAGAGCAAGAGATCTTCTTGCATCTGTGGCATTCTTTGCATAGATTCCTTAATGAGACACTCAAGCCAAATCTGTTTGCCTAAATGCTACTGTGTTGGACCTTGTAAATGTGGCTGGCTGAAGCCGCTGATGTCATAATTAATCTGATAAGGTATCTACACTGAAAGAGGAGAAGAGATGCTTAGCCTGGTCCAATGGAGTATGTCAATGAATAACGGGATGAAGCTAAGAGAAGGTAAAATTGGGCTGAATATCAAGGAAAAAAATTACCTAACAGAAAGGTCTATTAGACAGTGGAGTGGTCTCTCCAGGGGAACAGTGGCAGGCCAGTGGTGCTGGAATCATTTACAAGTTGGCTGTCGAAAGCCCCTGAGAATTTGCTGTGGGGAACAGGACTGAGTTGACAGGAGTGGACAAGATGACCTCGAAGGTCTTTTCCATCTTTAGTGTCTACGATTTTGCGATCATCTGCTCTTCACTGAAGCACTCCAGCTATAGCTACTCTCTGGGGCCTGAAACACATGAAATAATTGTTAGTAAGATAGCCAGGGATGAAACATTTTTGAGGAACCATTTGTTCTTGGCCATCTCTTTCCATTCAAAACTGGGCCAGAGAGAAATGATAAAGGAAACAAGGAGGAAATCAGTGTTTATTGTTCTCAAGGCCGACATTATTATTTTAGTCGGTATTTATTCATTCAAAATATTTGATCAAATGCAAAACTATTCTTAAAGTTTGTATTTGAATATAAAAGCAATTTCTTTGGGACTAGACCATACTAAATTTCTTATTTCTCAACAGGTTGTTTTAGCATTATATAGAAAGAGCCCATTTTAGGGGTTGTTTAACAGATGAAACAAGTTCTTGGATAAGGAGCATTTTTCCATCTGCAACATGGTTAGAACTTTTGTACATTTGCATTTCTGTGTTTCAGAATTATTCAGGCAATAAATTACTCAGGATGTCAACCTTATGCTGAAATAGAAATGACCTACTTCGTGAGGATCTCATGTATTTTAAATTTAACCTTGTGCCTTTTCTTCAGCTGGGAACAGGAGGGCTTTGTAAGTAAGATTGCAAGAAAATCAAAAATAGCTACAATAAATTGAACTCTTACTATGTGCTAGATGTTATTCTAAAGGTTGGATGAGCATTAACTCATTTGTTTTCTTATAGCAACCCAGGAGCTAGGTGCTCTTATTACACTTGGGGAACTGATGCACAGAGAGGTTAAAAATCTTACCTAAGATGACAAACCCAGTAAGAGGCAGATCTGAGTTCAAAACCTGTACTCCTGACCATTATTATTTTACCACCTCCCCAAGTATAGTTTCCTATTTTTTTTAAGACTAATAATGAGGGCAGGGATTTTGTTCTTTCTTTATTCTTTGATGAACCTCCAGAGCCTAGAACAGTCCCTGGCACATAGTAGGCACTCAGCACATTTTGGCTGGAAGAATGAATGGAAGTTGATATTGGCAGTTCTGAATTTTTCAATTCTAATCCATCTATTCCAAATTTGCTGGTTAAGTGAAAAAGGCAACTTTTTATCTCTCTTCTATTTATCTCAATAGTCTTCTTAGATTCAAAAACTTTTCTTCTAGATGCTTCCCTTGACTTCTTGGAAAAGATTAGCTGTCCTTGAAACAGGGTTCAAAAGTATCCTATATTTCCTTGCCATGGCAACTTTCACACTTTATTGTGATTATTTAGTTGGCCATCTTCCTGGCTTCATGGTAAACTTTTAAGGGCAGGGTCTGTGTTTTGCTCACCACTGTAACTATAGACCCAGCACAGAACTGGGCACAGAGTCTGTTTGTCGATAGTTGTTGAGAGAATGAAAGAAGATATTCTTTCTAATTTATTTTTCTTCTTGTTATATACACAGAGCTTTCATAATCTGTATTAGCTATCTATTGCAGTATAACAAATTACCAAAAACTCGGTGACTTAAAACAATAAAAAGTACTTATTAATTCTTACAGTTTCTGTGAGTCTGGGTGGTTCTGACTCAAAGTCTTTCATGAGGTTGAAGTCAGAAGTCACTTAGGGCTGTAGTTGTCTGAAGGCTTGATTGAGGCTTGAGGATCCAATTCTAGGATGGTTCCCTTACTGGTTTCTTGTTGGCAGGCCTCAGCTGCCTTTCACAGGGGTTCTCCATGGGACTGCTTGAGTGTTTCCAGGATGAGGCAGCTGGCTTTCCCCAGAAAGAGTGGTGTAAGGGAAGATGGTGAATGCTGCAGTGTCTGTTGTGACCTAGCCTTGGAAGTCATATGCACTTCATTCTGATAGTCATATGGAATGGTCCTAATTCAGTCTGGGAGGAGACTCTACACAGCATGGGTACCAGGATCAGGGGGAGCCATTATGGGTATCGGTTGCCACACCTACCATTTGACATCTCTTCCTATCCAGCCTGTGAGATATTATTCCTTTTTTACTAATAAGGCTAACAGTAAGTTGCCTAAGATTATATTCAGTGCTTAAATCCAAGTTTAGTTCCTCTAAGTGTTCTTTCCAATATATCATAGCTGAATGATTAAATATATTACATATAGAAATACTTTTTAGAAAACTCAAGGTATAAAAATCTAAATATCAAATTAGAAGTGCTATTTGCCTTATGTAATAAAAGGATTCCCACTGTACCACAGGATTATTTAAATGGCATATTCAAGAATGACTCAATTTATCAAAGATGAGTTTCATTGTGACTTTTGGGGACACACTTGCTAGGTAACGAGAAGTATAATTTTAAAACATGTGTTGGAAGCACTCAGTTATATTAGCTTGTGAATTTCTTGAAGGCAGGGATGTCTTCAGTGCCAACTCTGGAACCCAGCCTGGAGGAAACTTTCAAAAAAATTTTATTAAATAAAAGGGTGGTTATGGCAAAATATCTGTAGTTACAATTTCTTAAGAATCTTGTTGTATGTGAAAAGTTGGCATATCATTTAAAAAATTCATTTATTCTTATAGCTGAGTCTGATCTCTACTGAACTTTATGTTACTAGACTACCTAAAACTTATTTAGATTTTAGTACCAGCCTGATGTAACATGTGACATTTTTTATCCCTACTGAGTTATGAGGTTGAAAAACTGATATATGTCTAATGAAAACAAAGAAAAGTCTCATCTAAAGAATGGATAAAAGACCTGTTTTCAGAACATGTAAGTAAATGCAGTGGTAGTATTTATTATAAGACTCAATTAACCAACCAGACTATTGATAAATCTGAATAAAATCTTTTCCATTGGGGGGAAAAAAAAACACTGAAGAATTTTTTAAAAAGTTAAAAAATATATATCACACTCCAATTGGGTTAAACACTTGAAGAGATTCTTGGCAGATTTTTCTTTTTTGATAGCCAGAGGGTCTAATGTTTTCTGATTTGGACACTATTGCTGTTTGTAAAGAGTTTCTAAGGGAAAGTGAACAGCTGCTTCTTGAGAATGATTCTTTATCAAGTCTTACCTGAAAAGTTAGTAGTTATCAGGTTTATGGTAGATAGTATGGTTGTTAGCATAAGCTCACATAGGTGATCACATTATGGTAAGACATAGATAAAAGATGGAAACAGTGGCAGATTTTATTTTCTTGGGCTGCAAAAATCACTGCAGACTGTGACTGCAGCCATGATATGAAAAGAAGCTTGCTCCTTGGAAGAAAAGCTATGACAAACCTAGATAAGGTATTAAAAAGCAGAGACATGAATTTGCCAACAAAGGTCAGTATAGTCAAAGCTATAGTTTTTCTAGTTGTCATGTATGGATATGAGAGTTGGACCATAAAGAAGGCTGATTGCTGAAGAATTGATGCTTTTGAACTGTGGTGCTGGAGAGGTCTCTTGAAAGTGCCTTGGACTGCAAGCATATCAAACCAGTCAATCCTAAAGGAAATCAACACTGAATATTCAGTGGAAGGAATGATGCTGAAGCTGAAGCTCCAATGCTTTGGCCACCTGATGTGAAGAACTAACTCATTGGAAGAGACCCTTGATGCTGGGAAAGATTGAAGGCAGGAGGAAAAGGGGGCAACAGAGGATGAGATGGTTGGATGATATCATGGACTCAATGGACATGAATTTGATCAAACAGCAAACCCCAGGAGATAGTGAAGGACAGGGAAGCCTGGTGTGCTACAGTCTATGGGGTCACAAAGAGTCAGATACAACTTGTCAACTGAATAGCAACAGTAGCATAGATAAAAGATAAAGAGTTAAAGAAAGATTGTTGAATAACTACTGATAAGGATAAGAAGGTTAGTCTTAGAATCCTAATCATAATGATAGCCTGATATGAATATTTTGCGACTTTATCAGTTTAGTTCAGTTCAGTCATTCTGTCATGTCAGACTCTTTTTGACCCCAAGGACTGCAGCACACTATGCTTCCCTGGCCATCACCAACTCCCAGAGCTTGTTCAAACTCATGTCCATTGTGTCGGTGATGCCATCCAACCATCTCATCCTCTGTCGTCCCCTTCTCCTCCCGTCTTCAATCTTTCCCAGCATCAGGGTCTTTTCCAATAGCCAGTTCTTCACATCAGGTGGCCAAAGTATTGGAGCTTCAGCTTCAGCATCAGTGCTTCCAGTGAATATTCAGGACTGATTTCCTTTACGATTGACTGGTTTGATCTCCTTGCTATCTATCCAAGGGACTCTCAAGAGTCTTCTCCAACACCATACTTCAAAAGCATCAATTCTTTGGCACTCAGCTTTCTTTATAGTGCAACTCTCACATCCATTCATGACTACTGGAAAAGTCATAGTTTTGAGTAGAAGGACCTTGGCAACTTTATACAGTTTATTTTTGTGATGATGGTAATATAAGATGATTTCTCTTAATCTTAGTTCAGGTAATGTAGATGCATATTTCCAAGTGTTGAGCTTTCTGCATGGATTTTGAATTAGTCATTCTTCTGTTTAAATAGCTGTTTAACTGAAAGAAGCATCTATCACAGGAATGGAAGTACATGCAATGTCATATCCTACCCCTTCCTCACCCAGAGCAGACTTTTATCATGGCACGTTTTGTCCCCAAGTCAGTGTTTGGGGTTGGCAAAAGAACTGGAGATTTGCAAAATTAGGAGAGATCAAAATTATCACCCACAAGAGAGAACTGTATAGCAATATATAGGAATTTGCCTTGATAAGTCAATAACTTACTTGTTGGCTAAGGACAGTAAATTAAAGTCACCTAGGGAAATTATAAGGGAAACATTTGCTCTTTTGTGTAAGTTGTCATGGATTGTCACTTAATGTTTTGAATATAAGAAGAATATATAAGAATTAAAATTTTATTTTTAGTTCAAAAAAATTTAAAACTAAGAACACTCAATAGATTGACTCCTGTTTTAAAGCAAAATCTACCCATAAAGGGTATAGAAGATTAAAACTAGAAAGGACCACTGAGACCACATATTCCCACCTACTCTCCATTTTATCCACTTTATCATTGTAAAAAGTAAGATTCTCTCAAATTGGGGAGCTGCCTCATATAGTTCACAAAGCTCATAAACGATAGCAGTGGGGCTAGTGAAGTTGTTGCAGTCTTAGTTGGCCATTTCACCCACTGAGTTCAGCCTTTGTAGTGAAGGCATAAAGGAGGTGGATTTCACAGTCTTCAACTCTAAGGTATAATGTTTTTCTCTAACCCCTCATGAACCCCCAATATTACATATTTATTTATTGTCCGTCTCCACCTACTAGAATATAAACTTCTCGAGGACTAGGTCTGTTTCTGCTTTGTTCTCTACTATTTCCCTATTACCTCCTCCTCATTTATTGAGGATATAGTACATGTCCAAAAAACAGATGCCATTGAATAAATGAACTGAGATGGGGCTCATTTGCTTTGAGAATCTTTGCTAATCTCCTGCTCCAGATAGCTACCACCAGCTGGCTGAAGTTAGCTTTTGAGTAACTTGTGCTGGGCAGGCTCCAAGGTCATTCCCATGATCCTCTTCTGCTGTTCACATCCTTATATAATCAGTTCTGTCTCCTTGAGAGGAGGCATGATCTGTGACTTGCTTCTACCCATAGAATTCAGCAAAGGTAAAAGGATATGTATGATTACATGTATGTGATTTCATTAAATAAGATTGTGACACCAGTCTTGCCAAAAGACATTCTTTCTTGCTGGTTTTAAAGAAGAAGCAAACTGCCATATTTTGAGCTGCTTATGAAGAGGATCACTTGACAGGGAACTGAGGGTGGCTTGTAGATGACATCCAGCAAGAAACTGAGACCTCAGGCCAATAGTCTGCAAGGCACTGAATGTGACCAGGAACCACTTTACTTCTCCAGCTGAGCCACAGATGAGACCCCAGCCCTGATAATACCTTCACTGCAGCCTTGTAGAAGACCAAGTGAAGCCAGGCCCAGACTTCTGATTCACAGAAACTGTGAGACAGTAAATGTGTGCAGTTTTAAGCTGCTGTTTGTTGTAATTTATCTAGCAATAAATAACACCCCTCATTTAGATGCATTTCTTTCATTTGGATATTCACAGAATAGAACTCTGAACTAGGTTTGGAGTATTCTAAATTCAACACTGTAATCTAGGAGAAAATGAAGCTCTCTTAAACGTGAAAAGGCTTAGTCTCTGGTTTGGTTTCTGTTGAATCCACAGGGCTGTAGCATTCAGCTCTTTATAATCTACTGGCATTTAATCATGACTTCTTATTCACAGAAGTCAGAGTTCTCTTCCCTTTACTCCTTTCTACTCGCTTGATTGCCAACATTCAAACTAATTCACAAGACAAACTGGGCATGGAGTCAGGGTGGAAGCATATCTGGGTCTCTCCGTTTATGTCCAAAAATTGTTCTCCACATTTTGACTGTATTTCAAATTAGCCCAGAGGTAAGTAACCAAAGATGCCATTGTCTGAGAAGGTGTTTTCACTTAAAATGGTTTGTCTGTGTAGACTGTGTGTGTTAGTAAAGGTTGATGAAGCCCCTTTAAAAAAATGAAGTCAAGGACTTCCCTGGTGCTCCAGTGGTTAAGAATCTGCCTTCCAGTGCATTGGACTCAGGTTTGATCCCTGGTCAGGGAACTAAGATCCTACATGTTGCCCGTGTGCTGCAGTGAAGACCCACTGCAGTCAAAATAAATAATAATAATAATAAATCTCTCTTTAAAAAAGGAGTCAATTTTTTATGAGTCTAAATGGCCTTAACTATTTTTATTACTGAATTTTGTGGGGTTGGTGGTTTCTGTGTGTGGTGAAATTGTGCTTTTGCATAATAGCCTATGTATAATTTTATACTGTCCTTGTCCTGCCTCTTTACTTCATGAGTAATTGATGATATCAGTATCTTTTCCTTTACAGAATTGTTGCTGTTTAGCAAAATTCGCTTTATATCCAATCTCATTTTTTCCAACTGATTCCATAGAAAGTTACTTGGATATCCATAAAAAAGTCATCAAATAATGAGTTGAGGCTGTTTTATGAAGATAATGTTAACCTTATGGCCACGTCTCTGAGCTCCTAGAGTTATGTTTGATGTGCTTTTGCAGTTACTTTAGAACTACAAGACACTATCCTCTTCTTTGTCTCTACTTACCAAGGAAAACATTTTATTTAAAGAATTGTCCTTTTTTATGTATGTAAAGCCTTCAGAACTGAGACCTTAATGTTCCTCCTTAGCGGACTTCCAATGCCTCTGAGAGCTAGCCTGCAATACCTGATTTTACCATTAGGTGCTGCTATTTAAAATTTCCTCCCCACTCCCCTACACACCAAACTAATTTGAGGATACAGAAGCACCCCATACTTAATTTTTTTTTGATACATTTTTGTTTGAAGAAATATTTTTTCTTAAATAAATCTCAGAAGCCACAACCCTAACCTGAATTTTCAAGTCTGACATTTATAAGTTATTGTAAAATAAATTACTGAGCTATTCTAGGAATGCTATCAGATTTCACTTTTACAGAATGCTAATTTTTTTTAAGTGCAAAGAGATCTTTCTTACAAGAAAATATGTTAAATATATTAAAAATGTATAACTTGGGAACTATCTTTGAAATACATTTTTTTTTTTTTATTGTTCAGATGTTTAGTTTCTTTTCTGAGTAAACTAGAAATTACCTAGATATTTTGATTTCATTGTCAACTGCATACATTTTTCAAGTGTAATTGAATTTCTTGAAAGAATTACAAATATACTTTTCTGTTTTTTAAAAAGTAGCATAAAGAATTCCAAAGAAAAAAGAACTTTTACTGCAAGAGTGGCATTTCTAATCTTTGTACTTCCATAATAGACTAGGGATTAAGAGTTGTGGCAGCAGCAGCTATTTTTTTGGAGGGGGGAACGTGCATAATGGATCTGAGGCAATAATTCAATGCTTAAATTGTCTCATGTTCCATGAAACCTTGAAGTAGGATGTCAGAGTGGCTCAGATACAATGTTTTGTGACAATAAGCAGCCAGCAGCCCTCGGCAGAAGTTGTGGACTTACAGGTTAACTCTGGGTGTTCCACTGAGGTTACCAGCCCATCTGTCAGTTCCTGGAGACCTACCTGGGCAGGGGAAGATAAGAGTTAATCTGGGATCTGGAAGACAGGTGTAATAAAAATAATAAAAATCACAGAACTCAGTATATTTCAACATAGAGAGTCATATTCAGGGAGGAAGTTATCTTTATGGGAAGGTTTCCCCTTTTATTCTTTACATTTTTTTTTCTTTAAAAAATATTTGCTGATTTTGGAAAATTGTTTCCTGTGAATGAAACTCGTCACTTTAGGGTTGATATGTTGTGGCTTATGAAAATTTGAAATACCTGTTATGGATCAGCTGTCACTTAGCAAGGGCTGTATTTGTCAGGTGATGATTGAAGTTGTAAATCAGTATTCTTGGATCTGGAATTTCCTATAGTGAAGCAAATAGCTGCAAACCTCAGCTTTAAGAATAAAATAAAATGAAACAAGCAGTAATAATAATAAAAAAAAAACCTTGACAGGCAAATTTGGTGTTTCACGTTGTGCATTTCTTTTCAGTCTCTCAAACTTTCTGAACACTATAATTTGTTTGTACTGCTGCATCACTATCATCAAAGATACAGGACTTTATTAGCTCTTCTCTCCTAGGAATGACTTTTTTTAAGAGAAAGGAATGCATAAAAGTTCAGCCACTTGAATCTGTGTAATTACTCTTCTAGCAAAAAGTTTTGTATTTCTTTAGTATGAAAAAGGAAAGAAGGAAGGAAGACTATAAAGAAAGGAAGAAATAGTGAAAGGGAAGGAAGAAGAGAGGAAAAGAAGAAAGAGAGAGAAAGAAACCATGGGACACATTTTCTTTTGGAAAAGTACAGCACCAAGGTGACAATATTGTGCCATGAGATTGGGATGATTTCTCAAGCCCTCCCTTCCAAGTTCAGCCACATTCCCTTCGAAGTTGAACAGCTCTTAGAAATAAATAGTTCACATGTTCAGAGCACAATGTTAGTAAACAATTCCTTTACTGTCTGTGGGGAAAATTTTGTCCTTGCTGTGGATCAGGACTGAATGGTCATCTTAATTTTAGTTCAAGTGCTTTTAAACATTTGAAAGGAATTAAGATGAGATCAAATGAGAAGTGATAGTGAAGTGGCTTTAATAGCCTGTGGGGCTGGAATCATGGGTTATTAACGGTCTAAGCTGATCATTTAGTCACAAGTCTGAAGTCTGTGTCTAGCTTTGCTCTTCCGCGGCTGAGATCCCTTCATAAGACAGCTGTCCAGAACATGGAGGAGAGCTAAAGGGGTGAAGGACGAACTTTCAGTTGGGGGCGGAGAACCTTGCATTGGCTGCTCCTCTGTGTTAATAATCAATCTGTCTCTACATCCGAAGATACGCTCATCAGCTTTTCCAAACCAAAATGGGATGGCCCTGCCATTTAGCTGGAGGACATGAAGCTGAGTTGGACTTCTTACCTGGACCAGCTTCCAGTTCTTAGTACTTTGATGTTTTCTCTTTCTATTGTGTTTACCACCATCTTGCCATCTCAGCAGTCGTTCTTTTGTTATCCGTCCTACTTGATCTCTCTTCTCCTGAGTCATGGAAGGGAGGGAACTAAGGGTAGGGGTAGATAAGTGTGAATGGGTCCATGGGACTTCCATGATACCATATTTAGAAGTGTCTGGAAGCCAAGAGGGTGACCCTGGCCTTGAAGTGAAAGAACCTGAGCCCACTGTATAGAACCAGCAGCCTGGGTGCCTACCTTGGGCTAGCTCACCAGCTTTCATTGTGGATTGTGGGACAGAAGGGCAGTGAATTAGTGGAAAAATTGGGAGCTGGATGGGGGAAGATGATTCTGCTTTGAAGCATGTCAGTCCTGCTCTGCATAGGAAGCCTGGGTTTGGGATTCTTGTAATTGTTTGATATTCCTGATAGAGCTTGTAGCCTGTTGGCAATCTATCCAGATGCAGAAAAAGATTCTCTTTAAGTTAGGGGGAAAAAAAAAACCCCTCTTGATCTTAAAAAACAAAAAACCAAAATACACCTCTGCTTTGCTCCTTCTTGGGACACACAAAGGGGATGACGAGCGATAGAATGGAGGAGAGTGATGATGGCCACTGTCCTCAGGGCTGTTTTGAGAAGCTGGGGAAGAGGTACAGGCCTAGGCTGCCGGACCCTGTGTTCCGTTGAGGTAAAGACCCGAAGACACCAAACAACGGAGACTGAAGACAGCACCTCCTGTTAGCTCCTCACACACACGTCCCTCCTCCCCAGGCCTTTCTCTCAGGTGGCCTCACGTTTCATCCAGTCCCCGCAGAAATTCATCTGGTTTGTAGGCCTTTCCTGTGGGGCTGCTGGGTAATGTTCTCGGGACAGGGCTTTGGCCGTGAGAACCATTTGGCGAAAGATCACCCACTCCCAGGATCTGGTCTGGCCACAGCCCCCACCCCCCCCACCCCCACCCCCCATTGGTTGTAACTCTTCATTCTTGAGACCGCAGGGCAAGGAAACAGGGCACAGTGGAGCCAGCTGAGTGCCTCCCCCAGCTTAGGTTTACATGATTTGAGAAAGGAAAGCTGAGTGATAACAAGGGCTAACTCCTCTAGAAACTTCCTGTTACCCTAGAGCAGCCGTTCTCAAATTTTAGCACCTGTCCAGATCTCCTAGAGAATTTGTTTACACTTAGATTTCTGGGCCCCACTCTTAGAGTTTCTGATTCATTAGGGCTGGGGTGGGCCTAACAATTTGTGTCTAACAAGCTCCCAGGTGCTGCTGATTCCAGAGGCCCAGGGACCGTGCTTGAAGACCCCCTGAAGCTCAGGGTGAGCCCTGGCTCGCTGCCCGACTCCATCTGTGACCTCTGTAGATAGCTCTGATCCTACTGTGTTGTAGCATCTTTCTGCATGTCTGCCTGCTTCTTCAAACTCTGTGGTCCTCGAGGGAGTTTTTCCGTTTCTAGGGCAGAGCTTGGCAGGTCGAGAGCATTCAGAACGATTTTGTTGAAGGGTGATTTTTGAGATGTTGTATCACATACTTTGATGTGCTTTAGAATCATAGACTGTTATGGGAATTTAGAGCTGACCTATCCAACCAAGTTGTTCTACAAACAGAGAAACTGGAGTTCAGAAAAACCCAGGTCATAAGATCGCACAAGATTGCCCAGGATCACATAATTTGCCAGTTGTATACTTCAATTAAGTGCCCTAATTATTTCCAAGGTTTATCGAACAGTTGTTCACTATGTGCTGGAAATCAGGCTCCACTCTCTGTTGGATTCTCCAGGCAAGAATATTGGAGTAGGTTGCCATGCCCTCCTTCAGGGGATTTTCTCAACCCAAAGATGGAACTCGAGTCTCTTATGTCTACCTGCATTGGCAGGCAGGTTCTTTAACCACTAGCGCCACCTGAATCTCCCTGTATCATCATTTAATTCTCAGAGCAATTCTGTGCTTAGTCGCTTAGTCTTGTCCGGCTCTTTGCGACCCCATGGACTGTAGCTCACCAGGCTCCTCTGTCCATAGGGATTCTCTAGGCAAGAATACTGGAGTGGGTTGCCATGCCCTCCTCCACAGGATCTTCCCAATCCAGGATTGAACCCAGGTCACCTGCATTGCAGGTGGATTCTTTACCATCTGAGCCACCAGGGAAGCCTGAGTAATCCTGAGTCGGTACAATTACTGTACTCATTTTGCAAGTGTGAAAACCAAGGCTCTGAGAGGTAAATTGCCTCAGTCACACGATAAGTGAGGAACCAGGCAGTGTGACCAGAGAGGATGATCAAAATACTGTTCTGCCTGACTATAGTTGGTGCTCGATGAATGTTGAGGTTCTGATGAATTCAGTTTTGCTATCTGTGACCCGGGGAGTTACTTCTTGCACACAGTTTTGGAGGCCAAAATGAGAAATACATATGTAAACCCTTTGACACTGTGAAGCGCTGTAGGACTGGATGATGCTTTCAGGAGACTCTCTGTGCTTCTGCAGGCACTTTCCCCTCTGGCTGAAGAGCCCTGCAGTGTTGGCTCCACAGCTGGTCAAGTCTTGCTTTTATAGAGTCTTGATTGCCCTTCTTAATACACCTGTGTACGTGTGTTTTTCTTCTTTATAAAAATCTCATTTGCAGTGCATTGCCTCACGTTGTGAGGTGTTGGCTTGAACACCTGTATGTAGTCTGTACTGCATTGTCGTGCAGCAACCCCACTGTATCCATGTCTGTACTCCCAGGAGCATTACATGGAGGGGCCTCGGTACCAGCTGGATTGGAGGTGCCCAGGTAGCATTATCCACCTGGATAGGTGGGCTGGGCAGGCATTCCCATCCTGGAATGGACAGTACAATGGCTGAGCTGGGCTGAGCCCTAGGGTGGCCCATGCTCCCACAGCAAGTTTCTGGTGGAGCTTCACCCAGAGCTTAGGCTTCTGGGATCCTGTTCATGATCACTGCCTCCCCAGGAGCTGGTCAGTGAAATGGAAAATTAGGACCATCCTTTCTTGGCCTCCAGGTCCTCCTCATCTTTGTCTACCAATCATGTGTTATTCTTTCTCAGATGTCCAGGTCCTTCCAAAATGATCAGGAAACTTCCCGAGACTGCCCAGCTTCTGATGGCCAAGATTTGGGAAAATTGTCTTTGATGGTGTGGAGACTGCCCAGAGGAGGGGAGGAGGAGTGTAGAGTCACAGGTTTTGTTTGCCTCTCAACCAAATCCAGGCTTTGAATGGGGCATAGTAAAATCTTGCTGTTACTCCCTCCTCCCTAAACACACACACACACACACACACACACACACGAGTGTCTGTGTGTGTACATACACATGCACTCCAGATATCTCTAAATATACATATTTATATCTATATGTATCTATATATATCTATATATGTATGTTTGTGGCTGCTTTGGGACCACTGAATTTTTCTCCCTTCCCAGCAGAGCTCCCTTTGGGAACATGGCCCTAGTGGTAATTTGGGAGTGTTTGAATCAGTCTGTCATCCCACACCAGAGGCTTTTTTCTTTCTCTTGGTTGTTACTGCCAGTTCTCTTTGGTTTTCTTTGTACTGTATTCTCAGCTAGGGATAAAATATAGTTTATCCTTGCTGGCTGGGAGGGACTGACTCACTAGAGGTTGAACCCCTCAGGAATAGTTTACTGATGCAGGGATTAAGATGAGCTGTGTCCACCCTGCCATACCCTGCATATTTCAAAGATGGGACGGAGCCAGCCCCTCATGCATGTGCCAGCCTCCTGGAGAGCTTTATGATGACGACTCCCTCTCCTGTTCACTTCAGGGCATGTGGGTGCCAGGAGCAGAGACAAGTTTGAATGTAAGCAAAGTTGCTACTTCAGCTCTGGCTGCCCCAGGGCCTGAATGTAGATAAAGTACAGCTCCTGAGACCTGGGTGAGGGCCTGTGAAGAGGGTACACGGAGCCTCCAGGCCTTGGCCCACCCTGTAGAGGATTTCCTTTCTCGTCTCCTCTTCTTGGCCCGTTCACATCCCACCTTCTCTGGGTCCAGTCTACACCCTGGTTCTGCTGAGAAGCCCCTGTGTTGGCAGAGGAGCAGTGGTCACGTTGCCCAGTGGATCTCACAGCCGTGCACTTGCTGGTGTGTGGGGCATGTGTCACAGACATGCCCATGTCAGGCAGTGAAGAGTTGATGTTAGACTGGTGTGGGCAGGCCTAGGACCAGGGCCCTGAATGATGAGACACTCCCCCACTGCCTCGAGAAGGAGCGTTTTAATTTCAGGATCCTCATCTCTCAGATGGATGCAATTAGTCTGCTTTTCCTTGGGGAAGGAGCAAGAAGGGGCTGAGGAGGAGCAGTGATGTCATTTTAGGGCACTTTGGAAATCACAGGACTGAGTCCTAAGGGGTCTCCTCAATAACATAGGTGAAAAGTTCTACGCTTTTTTAGGTGTGTGAACTCCAAATCCCCTAACTTCTCTCTCATTCTAAAGAGCAAGCTGGGATGGAAGTGACAGTGACCTTCTCATGGGGGAAATCTCGAATCTCTTCTCAATTATTAGAACAAAATAAATTATTTTCAAGCCATAAGTTGTTATGGGAACAATTTGCCTGTGACTTAGGTCATATCTGTTAGAGACACATGGTTGCTTCCCAACACAGTTGAGAACTGTGTTTCTAACACAGTCTACCTTTGATAATAGACAGTCCTATACAGTTCACAGTCTTCCCAGGTGGCTCAGTGGTAAAGAATCTGCCTGCCAATGCAGGAGACGTGGGTTCAATCCCTGGGTCGGGAAGATCCCCTAGAGAAGCAAATGGCAACCCACTCCAGTGTTCTTGCCTGGGGAATCCCATAGACAAAAGAGCCTGGCGGGCTACAGTCCATGAGGTCACAGAGAGTTGGACATGACTTAGCGACTAAACAACAACAATAATATATGGTTCATTGTTTGGGGTTTGAGTGTTATCTCCCTAAAAGTATTGTAGGACCATGGTGTTAGGACTGGAAGGCATATTAAAGTCATCTGGTTCAATTTCTTTATTCAGTGTATGACGAAAGGGTTGTTCTGAGAGGTAGATAACTCACTCAAGGTCACACAGTGAGTTATGGGCTGGCAGTGGAATCTGACCTCTCAGCCCTTAGTCTAGTGCTCGTTCCCCTTTCTGATGCCACCTGTGTCTTTGTGGCACGCTGGCTGTGTATCCTATTCATAAAAGGACCAGAATGCATATACCAAACCTCACCTGGATGCCATGTACATAAAAGCAAGAATGAATTAAAAATAGTCACGAAGTCTCCTTGGGAGTTTTACCACATTGCCCATTCTTTCCTTAATATGGCTGAGATTTCCACTCAGCCTTTTTTATATTTGAGAATACTTAGAAGCAACTCAACTGTCCAAAAATGAGATTGGTAAATGATGGTACATGCCCATAAGGCATTGTCTTGCAGTTATTTAAAATGATGCTGTAGAATAATAGCTATCAACACAGAGAAGTACAGTAGAATGTTATGTGTAAAGCAGCAGAATTCTTAAGTATATAGAAGTATAACCTTAGTTCAGAAAAAAATAAATCCAGTATACACAAAAAAAGGGCTATCAAAATGTTAACAGCTGTTATAATATCTGGATATTGGATTATGGAGTGATCTTTATTCTTTTCTGTATTTCCATTTTTTCAATGAAGATTTATTACTTTTATATCAGGGAGAAACAAAAGGTGTTATTTTTTTAAGAAGAAGTCGGCACTAGAAAGATTTATACACAGTCCTCCAAAAAGTCAGTTGGGAATGCATGCTCTCCTACAATACAAATTCAGATCTCAATGTGGCTCCTGACAGCAGTTCTGATAAAAGGATAGGAAAGGTGAATTTGGAATTTGAGTTTTCTTTCCTTTATTGGTTCTGGGCCAGATCATTTGATCTCCTTGTTTTCAGTCTTCTGGTGTCTCTTATGGGTGTAATCCTTCTACCTTCTCTGGGGAAGGAGAGGGCAATATATGTGGGAAGGAGCCATACGCACTCAGAAGTACCTTGGAAGTCTTAAATCCTTGGCCATAAAGAGGTCAAAGTGAATGGGTGGTAATGACCGAAGGGACCTGCGGAAACTCGGCTCAGGCTTCCGGAATGTGAAATAAAGATAGGACTGGACCCTGCCGCTCAGGATTCTCCTGCTGTGTTGGAAGTGAGGCATGGAAATCCCCTCAGCTGGTGTTTGGCAAATTTGCATGGAGTACTCCTTAGCTGAACCGGCTTGGCATTCAAAAACTGATCAGGGGAGTTTGGGGGAAGCTGAGGCTTCTGTCACCGCAGTCTAACACTGCGGTTCTTCCCAGAGATGACACTTGCTGTCAGGGCCCATGTTGGCCTCCCACAGAGACAGGATTGGGATGCCCCTCTGCCTGGGAACTGGGGATGAATGAGACAGCCTGAGGCTCCCGGATGACGGGTTCATGTGGACCACAACTCAGTCAATGGATTCTCCTCCCTGCTTTGCAGGGGCTTCCTGAGTCACTTGAGAAAGGTGCAAATATTTTTGTTTTGCAACTAGAAAAACTACCAAATTGAGGGCAGAAGAAGGAGGGACCTCCTTCTCCCAAACCTGCTGATATGAAAACACAGGCCTTTCTTTTCTTTAGGGTGGCTCGACGTGGCTCCAACTTGACTCTGAGCACTGGTCCCTGAGACTTTGACCTGATCTGGAAAGGTTTGAAAGGCTAATCCACTCATTCCCATTCTAGACAGTCACAGTTTACGGCTGCTGGTGGATACAGTCCACACTGTGGAAAAGAGCAATGTGATTACAATTGGTTTTACGGGCTCCCCGGAGCCCGCAGGGAGGCTCCCTTTGTCATAATGTGGGGCTGACCACCAGGATGACCTGGGCAGCCAGCCTCTGGGATGGCCCTCTGATCTTTAGCTGATTGACCTCCTCTGCCGCCGAGACATCAGCAGAAGTCTCGAAGGCAAGCAGGGCACATCCTTCTGGACTGCATGTGACCTCCTGTTTTAATCACTGTTGCTCTTGATCCTGCTGCTCCAGGAAATCTGAAATGAGTCTTGCTGATGGAGCAAATGACAAGTCTTGAAAGCTTGTGCTGGGTGACATCTTGCCAACTTTCAAGGCTTAGCTCAGATGCAGTTTTTACAGTGAAGCCCTCTCTCACCCTCCGTTTTCCATTCCTTCCTGTCTCCAGCCTATGTTTCAGACCTTGAGTTAGCTCTCATTCCTTTCTGCTGTGCATTTCAGTTCATTGCTTGCCTGTCTGTCTGCACCTCTGAGCTATAAACTCCACAGCACTCTTCACTGTGCTGGCCTTGTGTAGGTGCCCATTATATGCCTTTGGTTTGAAATAAAAGGATGGGCCTCATGGTACTGGTGTACTCCAACCTTGCCAATTGCTTTGACCATTCCTGGTCCCACACTAAGTTTATTTTCTTCCCTTAATACCTACCTTGGTATGGGCGGCTGAGGCAGTCCATTGATTAAACAATAAATAATAAGTCAGCAAAGATGAGCCTTTTTCCAATGGCTCAGTGGGTAAAGAACCTGCCTACAATGCGGGAGGTGCAGGAGACACTGGTTCAATCCCTGAGCTGGGAAGATCCCCTGGAGGAGGAAATGGCAACCCATTCCGGTATTCTTACCTGAAAAATACCATGAACAAGGAGCCTGTAGGGGTACAGTCCAAAGGTTAGCAAAGAGTCAGATATGACTGAGCGGCTGAGCACACATAGCACAGCCTTAGGGAAAGTCCTGTTCCTGGGTTGTAAGTGAGACTGGAATGTGCCAGCACAATCAGCCAAGGGCTTCTATCTCCTTCTTTTTGGGCTTCCCTGGTGTCTCAGATGGTAAAGAATCTACCTGAAATGCAAGAGACCTGGGTTTGATCCCTTGGTCAGGAAGAACCCCCGGAGAAGGGAATGACTACCCACTTTAACATTTTTGCCCAGAGAATTGCATGGACAGAGGAGTCTGGTGGGTTACAGTTCACAGGGTTACAAAGAGTTAGACATGACTGAGTGGCTAACACTTTCACTTTTCACTTTCAGTAAGAGGAATGCCCTGGCCCTCAACTTTGAAAGACTTGTAATGGAGCCACTAAGAAAACATTACCCACCTGGACAAATAAGAACCATGCTGGATGGTGCTGGAAGTTGTGGACAAGGTCACAGGTACTATCAGAGAGGCCATTCTGGAGGGGAACAATTTCCGTTTGCACCTTAATGATGGGAAGGATTCTGATGAACCAGTCTATCATTTTCTAAGCAAGAAGAGGAAAGAACTTAGAATTTGTGTCAAAGATTTGAGTTTATTTTCTGACACGGACCTTTTCTAGGCCAAAGACAAGCCACATAACCACTCTAGCCCCCTATTTTTAAAAATGAGAATCCTGAAAAAAGACTGCTTGGCTTTCCTTCTGGGATGCTGGTGGCATAAAGGAGTGAAACCTTTTAGAAATAGTAAAAGCATATATAAATATCACTTCTTAATATTTCCCTTATCAGTAGGGAGGATTTGTGATTTGCTTGCATGTTTTTAGAAGCAGTTTATTCCATTTGTTAAGGCAATTCATTGTGTGAGTCCCTGTAGAACATTTTACATCTTTCTGACCCACTCTGATTATTGCTAAACTCCAGCTGCATTCATTGAGGTTTTTTCCAATGCCTTCTCGTGCTTTTAAAACTGTCTTTTAATCCAGTTGTTGTTTAGTCACTAAGTTGTATCTGACTCTTTGTAACCCCATGGACTGCAGCACACCAGGCTTCCCTGTCCTTCACTATCTCCCAGAGTTTGCTCAGATTCATGTCCATTGAGTCCATGATGCCATCCAATTGTCTCATCCTCCATCAGCCGCTTCTCCTCTTGCCTTCAAACTTCCCCAGCATCAGGATTTTTTCCAATGAGTTGGCTTGTATCAAGTGGCCAAAGTATTGGAGCTCTAGCTTCAGCATCAGTCCTACTGAATATTCAGCATTGATTTTCTTTAGGATTGACTGGTTTGATTCTTTGCAGTCCAAGGGACTCTCAAGAGTCTTCTCCAATACCACAGTTCAAAAGCATCAGTTCTTTGGTGTTCAGCCTTTATGGTCTAACTCTCATATCTGTATGACTACTGGAAAAACAAAAGCTTTGACTATATGGTCCTTTGTCAGCAAAGTGATATCTCTGCTGTTCAATATGCTGTCTAGGTTTGTCATAACTTTTCTTCCAAGGAGCAAGTATCTTTTAATTTCATGGCTGTAGTCACCATCTTCAGTGATTTGGGGGCCCAAGAAAATAAAATCTGTCACTGCTTCTACTTTTCCCCTTATATTTGCCTTAAAATGATGGGACTGGATGTCATGATCTTGGTTTTATGAGTGTTGAGTTTTAAGCCAGCTTCTTCACTCTCCTCTTTTACCCTCATCAAGAGACTCTTTAGTTCCTCTTTACTTTCTGCCTTTAGAATGGTATCATCTGCATATCTGAGGTTGTTGATATTTCTCCTGGCAAACTTGATTCCAGCTTATGATTCATGCAGCTCAGCCTTTTTCATGGTGTACTCTACATAGAAGTTAAATAAGCAAGGCGACAGTATACAGCCTTGTTGTATTCCTTTCCCACTTTTGAACCAGTCCATTGTTCGATGTCCAGTTCTAACTGTTGCTTCTTGTCCCACATACAGGTTTCTCAGGAGATAGGTGAGATGGTCTGGTATTCCCATCTCTTTAAAAATTTTCCACAATTTTTTGTGATCCACACAGTCAAAGGCTTTATTTAACATAGTCAGTGAAGCAGAAGTAGATGTTTTTCTGGAATTCTCTTGCTTTCTTTATGAGTCAATGAATGTTGACAATTTGATCTCTAGTTCCTCTGCCTTTTCTAAATCCAGCTTGAACATCTGAAATTTCTTGATTCACATACTGCTGAAGCTTTAAGGATTGTTTATGCTTGAGAATAACCTTACTAGCATGCAACAGGAGCACAATTGTATGATAGTTTGAACATTCTTTGACATTGCCCTTCTTTAGAATTGGAATGAAAACTGATCTTTTCCAGTCTGGTGGCCACTGCTGAGCTTTCCAAATTTGCTGACATATTGAGTGCAGCTCTTTAACAGCATCATCTTTTAGGATTTGAAATAGCTCAACTAGAATTCTATCACCTCCACTAGTTTTATTTGTAGTAATGCTTCCTAGGGCTTCCCTTGTAGCTCAGTTGGTAAAGAATCTGCCTGCAGTGCAGAAGACCTGGGTTTGATCCCTGGGTTGGGAAGATCCCCTGGAGAAGGAAATGGCAACCCACTCCAGTATCCTTGTCTGGAAAATCTCATGGACAGAGGAGCCTGGTGGGCTGCAGTCCATGGGGTTGCAAAGAGTTGGGCATGACTGAGAGACTAACACTTACTTACACTTAATGCTTCCTAAGGCCCACTTGACTTCACACTTCTATCTGGCTCTAGGTGAGTGACCACACCATTGTGGTTATCTGGGTCATTAAGACCATTTTTGTATAGTTCTTCTGGGTATTCTTGCTGCCTCTTCATAATCTCTGTTGTTTCTATTAGATCCTTACTGTTTCTGTCCTTTATCATGCCCATCCTTGCATGAAATGTTGAATGAAAATGAAAAACATTGCATGAAATGTTCCCTTGATATCTCCAGTTTTCTTGAAAAGATCTCTAGTCTTTCCCATTCTATTGTTTACTTCTACTTTGCATTGTTCATTGGAGAAGGCCTTATCTTTCCTTACTCTTCTCTGGAACTCTTCATTCAGTTGGGTATGTCTTTTCCTTTCTCCCTTACTTTTTGCTTCCCTTCTTTCCTCAGCTATTTGTAAAGACTTCTTGGACAACCATTTTGCCTTCTTGCATTTCTTTTTCTTTGGGATGATTTTGGTCACTGCCTTCTGGACAATGTTATGAACCTCTCTGTCCATAAGTTCTTCAGATACTCCGTCTACCAAATCTAATCCCTTGAATCTATTCATCATCCCCACTGTAAGGGATTTGATTTAGGTCATAGCTGAATGGCCTAGTGGTTTCCTTAACTTTCTTCAATTTAAGCCCAAATTTTGCATTAAGGAGCCCAGGGTCTGAATCACAGTCATCTCCAGGTCTTGTTTTTGCTGATGCTATAGAGCCTCTCTATCTTTGGCTGCAAAGAATATAGTCAATCTGATTTCAGTTTTGACCATCTGGTGATGTACATGTGTAGAGTTGTCTTTGTGTTGTTGGAAGAGGGTGTTTGCTATGACCAGTGTGTTCTCTTGGTAATCTCAGTTAGCCTTTGCCCTGCTTCATTTTGTATTTCAAGGCCAAATTTGGCTGTTACTCCAGGTATCTCTTGGCTTCCTCCTTTTGCATTCCAATTCCCTAAGAAAAGGACGTCTTCTTTTGGTGTTAGTTCTAGAAGGTCTTATATGTCTTCATAGAATTGGTCAACTTCAGCTTCTGTGGCCTCACTGGCTGGGACCTAGGCTTGGATTACTGTAATTCTGAGTGATTTCTCTTGGAAAGGAATTGAGATTAAGCTGTTGTTTTTGAGGTTGCACCCAAGTACTGCATTTTGGACTCTTTTATTGACTATGAGGACTATTCCATTTTGTCTAAGGGATTCTTGCCCACAGTAGTAGATAAAAAGGCCATCTGAGTTAAATTCACCCATTCCCATCCATTTTAGTTCACTGATTACTAAGATGTCAATGTTCACTCTTACCATCTCCTGCTTGACCACATCTGATTTACCTTGATTCATGGACCTAACATTCCAGTTTCATATGTGGTATCGTTCTTTATAGCACTGGACTTTATTTTCACCACTAAACATATTAACAACTGAGCATTATTTCCTCTTTGGCCCAGATGCTTCATTCTTTCTGGAGTTCTTAGTAATTGCCTTCCCCTCTTCCTTATTAGTGTATTGGACACCTTCTGACTGGGGTGGGGGGCACTCATCTTCTGATGTCATATCATTTTGCCCTTTAATACTGTTCTTCGGGTTCTTGTGGCAAGAATACTGGAATTGTTTGCCATTTCCTTCTCCAGTGGACCATGCTTTGTCAGAAATTTTCACTATGACCTGTCTGTCTTAGGTGGCCCTGCATGGGATGGCTCATAGCTTCACTGAGTTATGCAAGCCCTTTTGCTCCAGCAAGGCTATGATCCATGAAAGGGTTTTAATCTAGAGTTATCAATATATTTTACATCATTGCACAATACCACACACTTAGGTGTCAGTTTATACATATGCACACAAGTACATATCAAACAAAATTTTCATAAAACCAAATACCCATTTTTCCTGGTGGCTCAGTGGTAAAGAATCTGCCTGCCAATGCAGGAGACATGGCTTTGGTCCCTGGTCTGGGAAAATCCCATGTGCTGTGGAGCAACTAAGCCCATGAGCCACGACTATTGAGTTTGTCTGTGCTGTGGAACCTGAAAGCGGCAACTACTGAGCCCCAGTGCTACAACTACTGAAGCCTGCATGCCTTTAAGAGCCTGTACTGTACAAGAGAAACCTCTGCAAAGAGAAGCCCATGCTACAACTAGGAAAGTCTGAGCAGCAACAAAGACCCAGGGCAGCCCCCCACCTGCTCAAAAAAGAAAAGAAAAGAAAAGAAAAAAAACCCCAGAGCCCTTGCTGTCTACAATACATTGATCTTTTGTTTCCATTTATTTTCTTTCCACAGAGTGCCCTGTTGGAAGCAGTATTTTGGAAAGGATAATCAGGTAGCAGTAATTATGTTCAATATTTCTCCTGGTCAGAGAGATGTGGCTTTTGTTTTTTGGGTAGAGTATGCAAGTTTGGGTCCCGAGCTGAATTGTTCAGGGGTTTAGGAAGACAGAGAGCTGCCACCTGAATTATTCCTTTCCACTTTTCTTCTGGTGCATAGTCTTTCTCCTAAGTAATGATGTTTTCTTGTTTGCTTGCTTACTTTAAAGGAGCACTGAATACTTAGTCACCTAAGTTCATACCAAATTATTTACCTTCTCAGGGTGCCCAGACATTTGATCTGACTTTGAAAGCATCAATAAACATCAATTTTCCCCCTTTGTCTGAAGTCTGAACATTCTGTTTTCCAGGTGGTTTAGCAATAAGGCTTGATTTCCCTGAGAAGGCTTCAGCTTGTCCCAGGAAGAACCAGGGGATAGAATTGAAGGGAGAAGGTATATGTTGCTGAGGGAGAAAGCAGATGGGTGAGAAGAGACCGGAACTTGAGGGAAGGGGTGCACTTACCACTGGTTTCACCTTGTGCAGTGATGGAATCAGCTAATTTGGAGTCTGAGTCTCTTAACTCTGTAGCCTTGATTTATATCTCATCTTTCTCAAATGGTACTGTTCTCTAGAGCTGATGGTGGGAAGTTGAGCTAAAAGGCAAGACGGAAGGACACATAATTGGTAGCTCATAAATAAGGAGCAAGAAGGGGCTGATATTTGCTTTGAGTTTATTTACTGCCTTCTTTGGTGGAACGTGACATAACAAACCCAAGCATCAGAGGCTGGGATAATGAGGGGAAGGACTGAGGGTTGGAACTGAGAGTCCTGCTCCTTGCATTCCTGTGTGGAGTGTGCTACACCGACAGAGAGAGGGGATTTTCTGATTGTCTCTGCCATGCTGACCTTCTGCGTGTTTACTTTTCAGTCAGTTTGGGGAAGGCCCCTTTGAACTCTGCGGTATGAACAAGTTCACTCCGCCTCCACTTTCCTTTTTTTTTTCTTATCCCCTCTTGCCCGAAATGGTTTGCTGAGTGACAAATAAACACGAGTTGTTTTTACAGGTGTAAAACCAACAGATCAAATGCCGGCCTGTGCCTGGGCTTGTGAATGGGGACTGTGTTATGTTTGGAGAATACCACCGCATCATTTACACTTGCAAACCCTTTGTAATCTTAATCTCTTTGTTGCTTTTATGTTATACTGGCCCCCCAAGGTTAAAGAAAGAGATTTAGACCTTAAACACAAATCCAGCCTTCAAGCTCTGGAATTATCTTTGCCTTTAAATGCAGCTGATCAATGCCCATTTCTTTTGAAAATAAAACCCTTTTGAACCTTGAAAGCCTTCCACTGTTGAGCTATGCCTAAGTGCCACATGGGGGAATGGGCAGAAAAGAGCCCATTTTTCCCTTGGTGCTTGCATTAGGGGTCCCAGAGTTCAGTCCAACGCAATCAATTTAATTGGCGCTAGGTCTGGTGACAAATTATGCTGGTTTACACTCCAGTGTAGCAGAGATTCCTCAAATGCCGAGGAAGAAGGGAGATACACTTCTTGGTCTCTACTTAAAGAGGGCAACAGTATTGGAAAAGGAGCACATTTAATTTATCACTGTCAGAGCAGGTGCAAAGTTTAATTCTAACTAAAAGCATTAAACAATTAACCCAGACAGTCAGGCCTTCTGAAAATGCTCAGTAGCAGGGAACACACGGACCAGATTACCAATGGAAACGTCGATGCTTCTCTTTTTTTCCACTGAATATCTTCTTGCACTTTTTTTTTTTTTAAACAAAGGAAAATCCCAGAAATACAATAACTTCTCAGGTCTTTTGGTTGATGTCTGAATTGAAAGGGCCAGAGAGGACACCACCTTACACTCAAAGATCAACAAATAGCTGCCCCTCGAGCCCCGGTTGATTAGCTGTAAGAACAAGAAGAAGTCACTAGAGTGTAAAGCTCTCATGGGCTGATTGTCCCAGTTTTTGTTTTTTTTTTTAATGGTGAAATATATTGTCATGCAATATATATTCTATTGATTTGTATTATTCTGTGGTATCTGAATCTTTGGAGGTTATCTAGTATTTTTGGAGGGGTGGTAGGCAAAAGAGAAGGACTAGGGGATGGACAGGATTCAGATAGCAATGACATCCAGCTGGACATAGAGATGAACCCTGCTTCTAGGATACTTAACGCATTTACTTTTTGTGGTTGTTGAGTTGACCAGAGAATCATTGTGTTTTAGAACTGTAAGGTCCCTGGAGAACTTTGAGGCTTAAACTGGAGAATTTTGCTGTGTAATTGTTAAGGCCTAGCCAGAGAGAGTAAGTTTCTGCTCCACATTATACATAAAATAATATGTAGATATTATTTCTACAGCTACTATGACTCCATGCAGGCAGTCCAGAAAAAACTGTGAGCTTTGGAGGCTGTCAGTTCAGTCCTGTATTTGAATTGTGACTGCTTCATACTTGGCGTTTTAAGCATCTGTAAGCACTGGATGTTGTTACACACCCCTAGTGAGGTCATATGTATAATGCACCGACCCTAGTAGATGGCATCTATAGCCCTTATGTGTTGATTTCTTCCCTCTTTTCCTTCAGATACTCAGATTAAAAGAAGGGCAATAGATAAAATATCCGCTCCAGTGTCTCACATACATTAGCAGTTTATTTTCAACTCTTTAATCAACCAGAGAAAAATAATTTATCTTATGATTCCAACCCTTTGGACGTTTAGAAACATTATTGTTATCTGGATTCATTTACAGTTCAGACCTGTATTACTGAGGGAAAAGGTTAAAATTGAGTTTGTTTAAAAAAAAAAGTGTAACTAGAAGATATTTAGGTGTATGAGACCTTAGAGACGGTAGACCACCTTCCTCACTTACAGATGAGGAAACATAGGCCAAGATTGGTTAAATACATTACCAGGGACACAGCTGGCTACCACAGGCCAGCCTGACTGGTGATATGAAGGTCATGCCCCTGACTCAGCCTTACACAACCCTTTGGATCCATTGAACACACACTGAAACTAGAGGGGGCCTGTTCTGAAATTGTCTGAAAGGTAATCTGCTCTTGGGTAAGCTACCAGATTGCTGTATAAGAGAAAATTATGGTGGCAATATAGCATATTGTATAACTTGGTTCGGGAAGAAGGAAATGGCAACCCACTCCAGTATTCTTGCCTGGAAAATCCCATGGACAGAGGAGCTTGGCATGCTATAGTCCTTAGGGTCACAGAAGTGTTGGATACAACTTAGTGACTAAACAGCAAAACAAAAAAACATGACTGATTCATGTTGTTGGCAGAAACCAACACAACAGTGTAAAGCAATTATCCTTCAATTAAAAATAAATTTAAAAAATTAAAACAAAAACAACAATGCAAATTGGTTAGCTACTTTAAACATGAGATTTTCCTGCTTTTATTTTAAATATAATGTAGCATTAGAAAAAAACTGAGGAGAAACAAACCAACCCACTAGGCAACATTCCATGTCTTGCCCCAGCATCAAGCACCGAGCACAAGCTGCACTTAAGGAGGCTGACACAGTCCCACGATTGGAAAGGATTCCGTGTCTGTATCTTAATTCTACAGTTTGAGCATCAGTTTCTATTTTGCGGGAAGATCCCTAGTGCCTTTCCTTAGTTAACTAGTCCTGACTCTGGTGCTTGCATCATAGGCATCTTTGGGAAGGTAGAATCCTCCCAGAGACAAGCTCTGTCCACTTAACACAAGAGGAAGGTGTTTACTGACAGCCTACTGCATACATGGTTTCATTTAATCCTCACAATAACTTTGTCTTTACTTCAGAGATAGAAACTCAGGAGAGGTAATGCCCACCAGGGAAAGGAGGAGCCAGGATTTGAACCTAATTTTACCCAAAGTCTGTGCTCTTTGTGATCCATATGATGCTGTTCAGTAGTTATGCCCTCATTAGACTTATGTTTTCAAAATGGCGTGTGATCAAAATCTCGGGAATCACAAAAATAGAAGCTGCTCACGGGGTGTGTGGGGCTGTCAATCGCTGGTGCTTTTTCTTTGAGATCTATGGTCCGTTAAGATTTTTTTCTTTCCAAGCCTGTTTGTTTTCATGATATAACACATTTTTATTACTCAGAAAATGTTCAAAAGGGCCCTCCATGCTGCGACTGCATGTTCTCCCCAGAAAGCAACATCCAGCCGGGATTTTTTTTCCATGGGTTTTGTCAACTTTTGGAAGCCCAGCAGCCATCGCTTTATAACACTCGGCGTTGTGAGCCATGGAGGCCTGGAGACTAATGGATGTCTTTTAAGAAAACACAACCCGATGTAGCACCTGTTTACCCTGCAGAGTTGTAAAGAGAGGAGAATAAAACGATGATGTGGACGCTCATTCTTTCCTCTTTCTCATCAAGGAGAAGAAGAAGTGAGGCCCCAACAATGGTTCAGTTGAGGTCCAGGGCAGACAGGCCTTCGAGCAGTGGCTCAGAAGTGCGTAATTCAAATTATTAATCCAGCTCCCAAAGCTCTCATTTATTTATCTGATTGCAAAATAAGGAATCTTACATGCATATGTCTCGTATCTTATTTCTCCATTATTTGCTTTACTTATTCATCTAGATTTAATTGTCATTTCACAGCAGTCTCCATGAAATGTGGTTAAATTGCCTATTGCCACTATAATTTTAGAAGTCTTATATAAGTTAATGGTATTAATGAGAGCTGCCCTTCTCTTCTAGTCCCTTTGTTTCGCTCCTCACTGAAACTCTTTGTCCTCATCCATTCTGTCCAGCTTGCCCTGGCTGCCATTTCCAAGGAGAGCTCTTACGTGAGGGTGGAGTAAAGGCCCAGGGGTCTCCTATAGCCATCTTAGGAAGAGGGTTGAATGTGATATAGAAAAAAATGGGGGAAGTCTAGTCTGTCTCATTTTGTGCTTTAATATTGATAAATTCAGGTATTTTAATTTTGATAGAAGAGAAAAAAATAAAATGTTGGAAGGTTGTAGAAATAACTTTTCCTCAAATTTAAAATTTTGCATGTGTGTGTGTGCATGCTCGGATTTGTGTGTGATATGATATATGCATGTTTAAGTTCCCTCTTTATTGCCCTTATCTTTTAAAGCAAAACTTAAAAAAAAGTCCTCAAGAAACAAAAAAAAAACAAAATACAAATACCAAAATGCATTTCCTTATGGTAGGATAAACATTCAGCTGTGTCATTTGCAAGAACTCAATAACATAAACAAAAATAAACCAAGCAATTTTCCTAGCTAGTTTTTGTGTTTAGTATATGGAATATTTCTGGATTGTCATCAAGCCAGCATTTATGACCACTTTAGAGAAATAAAAATTTTAGTAACAGAAAATTATAACATCGTCCAGCTCTTGATAGGGGCAAGGGAGGAGAGGAGACTACAAATGATCTTAAAAAATAGAGATACAGTTTCTGAGGCTCACAAGGATGGAATAGTGAGAAGGGACTGCTGCCTTATGGGGATCTGAACCCAACATCAATATAGGATTCCTTGGTGTCTGGTCCAGCTTCAAAGGGGACTGACTCTCTGTGGCTAATGAAGTGGCTCGCTGATTTCATCTTAGAACATATCCTGCCCAAATGCAAAATGGGAATTCTCTTATTGTTCATGTCCCTGGGGCTAAGGACTAAATCAAATCAGCCCAAGTGTTTATCATCTTAGAAATAAAGTCCATAAAATTAATATCAGGTCTCATAAGACATATAATTGCAAAATATCCTTAGAGTTAAAAAGAAAAGAATAGGAAAAAACACTGAAACCTATTCAGTTTAACTCTGGGAAAACGTTAGGACATGACTAAAAGCATACTTTTCCTGATACCCTGAAGAGGAGGGCAGTTCCTTTTCCTTTCACTATTGGGGTTCCTCTGCCCACTTCCCTTCTATGTATGTTTCTTTTTTTTTTTTTTAGATTGAAGTATAATTGGAGAAGGAAATGGCAACCCACTCCAGTGTTCTTGCCTGGAGAATCCCAGGGACGGGGGTGCCTGGTGGGCTGCCGTCTATGGGGTCACACAGAGTCGGACACGACTGAAGCGACTTAGCAGCATAATTGATTTGCAATATTGTGTTAGTTTCAGGTGTACAGCATAGTGATTTGTGGGGTTACAGATTATCACAAGATATTGGGTATAACTCTCTGTGCTATACGGTAAGCCCTTGTTGCTTCTCTATTTTATGTTTAGATGTTTGGATCTGTTAATCCCATCCTCCTAATTTTTCCCTCCTCCCATCCCTCTTCTGAATATCCCACCCTGAGTCAGCATTTGCCTCATGCCAACCCTGATTCTACCCTTATCACTCACTCTGATTCTCTCCAGATCATCTAAACAGCTTAAGGACCTCTTACTCCCACAACTTCTCAGAAGTCTGGGCGGCATAGTCTCTTTAGCATGAAACCTTCCTGTTTGTCTCCCGTTCCCTTCAGGGCATTCAGATTCATCATTCGCTCCCTTCCAGGTGGCAGTTTTCAAAGTGTGGTCTGAGAGTTGTTCTTTTCTAATGCTCATGTTTCCAACATGATAAGGTCTGTAATTTTGATTCTGGCAGGAATTAATAATCTCCTTGTTATATTCCTAATTAGTTTTTCATCAAAATCACTGTTAGGGTCTATTCGTTCCTTTATTCTGTTGAGGCTTTCCTTCCCCTCAGGTGACAAGCCAGAGTTGGTGGCAGAGGTATTCCAAGGAGGTTTTAGCTCTATTAAAGGCTCCATGGACGTGTCTTTTCCGCCATCCAATTAAGAATTTCCCCTAAAACTATCCCAGCAGGAACTAGGTGTTTTGTCAGAGCTCTCTGAATAACTCAACTTTTCAAGACCACTATAATGTCCTTCTCACTTGGATTCACTTCCTGGGTTCTAGATTTTGGAAAACATCCACTTATCACGCAGATGGATTCTAAAACTGTCTTAGGAAGTTTCTTTATCTACTTGCAAAAGTAGTAACTACTGTGTAACCTCAAAATGGTTAAAATAGTGATAGAAAAAGCATTTTGGCTTCAACCAAGAGAATTTTGACTCAAGATTGGCTTGTTTATTCTCTCTGGGTGGGTAGTAAAATTAGTTGCTTTTGGTCCAGTCAAATTTGTAGTGACATATCCTTGTTGAAATAGGGTTGACTCGTGTTATTTCTGGTCTTGTCAATTCCACATTCTTCTTCAAGAACCATTCCTTCTATCCAGACTCTCATTTTTATTAACTCCTGCAAAGCTTGGGACTAGGAACTTGTAAAGGAATCCCAAGGAAAGGCCTCAGTTGGATGGAGAAGCTTACTTTTGTGGCCCTTACTGTTTTTTCTTCTACTCTGTCTGGGCCATTGTGAATATGGAGGTTACCTATACTGGTCAAGCCTAGTCAGGGTGAGAATCTGAAGGACTTGATATTCTTAATGCTTGGAACTAGAGCTTGGGAATTTCTGATAGTCTGTGGGAACTGGAGCTCTCCCTCTTTGTAATTATGGGGCAGTAATTTTTTGGGTGGGGGGATATGCAAGGATACTAACCTACTTCTTCTCTTCTCCAATTCCTGGAAAGCTTATACTGTTTTGTTGATGTGCTTGCTACCCACGTATAGGGTAAATAGTTGCAGGGAGGCTCGAATTCCTCTCTACCTGTTTTCCACCTTCACACTTAGTTTAAAATACAGCAAACCCACCAAAGTAGTGCCTAAGCTATCAGGTGGAGACATAATGCTAGTGTTTGTCATGCCAGCATTTTCCTGGCACCTGTCTGGGGAGAGCGTGCTGGCATGAGCATGGTTGAGAAGCCTTCTGTGGAGTGTGCTCCCTTGACTTGTTAACACTGATGGTAGTATAAATCCCCACAGTCAACATAGTCTAACTCTGCTCAGCACTGAAATGTTTGTTAAGCATCTTCTGTGTGTCAGTCACTGGGGATATAAGGATGAACAAGACATGGTTGCAACCATCAACAGAGGAGCCTGATGGGCTACATCTATAGAGTCGCAAAGAGTTGGACATGACTGAAGCAACTTAGCACACACACAGGCATGTACGCATGCAGCCGTCAAAAGTTCCCAGAGTAGAGGAGACATATATAACCATGGGGCTTCTCTTATAGCTCAGTTGGTAAAATATCTGCCTGCAGTACGGGAGACCTGGGTTCAATTCCTGGGTTGGGAAGATCCCCTGGAGAAGGGCATGGCACTCCAGTGTTCTTGCCTGGAGAATCCCATGGACAGAGGAGCCTGGCAGGCTATATAGTCCATGGGGTCACAAGAGTCGCACACGACTGAGCGACTCAAGGCGTTTGCTAGTGCTGCTCCCTCCCTCTGGTAGGTTGAGGACTAACTGGTCAGGAGTCATTTAACTGTAAAGAACAGAGACTTTCAGAGAAGCTCAAGTAGAGGGTTTATTGGAAGGATGGAGGTGCCCCTCCCTAGGGCTACTGGGTATGACTATGAGAGATTTGCTCCAGGAGAGGGCTCTTGACTGAAGAGGTATGTGGTAGTGAAATTCAACAACGCTAGTGCTAGTTCTAGCTTGGGTGCTATAGAGGGGGCTCTTTTTCTTCAAGCTCTCCTAGCTTGAAAATACCTTATTTTGAAATAATTTCAAACTTAGAGAAAAGATAAAAGACCATTACAGAGAAAAATATGCCTTTTATTTATTGACCGGTTTTTAATGTTTGGGCTCCCTGGCTGTATATCAATCTACCGTAGGTAGCACTTCCCGAATCACGTGAGAGTACGTGTCATACTCTGTACCTTAATGTTTCAATATATATTTCTTATGAACAAAGTTCTTCTTTCAAGTAATACAGTCATCAAATAATAGGAAATTTAATCAAATAATAAGAAAGCAAAGTAATGTTTTTATCTAATCTACAGTCCATATTCAATTTTTGCTAATTATATCAACAATGTCCTTCGAAGCATTATTTTTACCTCGTTACAGGATCCAGTCCAGTCTCATGAATTGAGTTTAGTTGTCTTGTCTCTTTTCTCCTTTTTTAATTGAAAGCAGTACGTTGATGCTATTTTGTCTTTCATTACATTGACATTTTTGAAGAATGTAGACCAGTTATTTTACAGAACATTCCTAATTGAACTGATCTGATATTTCCTCATGGTTTAGGTTCAGGTTATGCATTCTTGGCCAGAATTTTACAGAGGATGTTGTGTACATGTACTTCTCAGGTTAACACATTCAGAGACACATGATGTACAACCCTTATTGTTGACATTAAGTTTTGACTCAGACGGTAAAGAATCTACCTACAATGCAGGAGACATAGGTTCGATCCTTGGGTTGGGAAGTTCACCTGGAGAAAGAAACAGCAACCCACTCCAGTATTCTTTCCTGGAAAATCCCATGGACAGAGGAACCTGGCGGGCTATAGTTCATAGTGTCACAAAGAGTTGGACACGACTGAGAAACTAACGCTTTGATATATGATCAAAGTATTGTCTGGTTTCTCCATTGCATTGTTACTCTTTTTACCCTTGTAACTAATAAACATTGTTGGGGACCTACTCTGAGCATGTAACTATCTTGCAACTCATCACATTTTGACCTCAAGATTTCACATCCATTGACAATTCTTGTTTACCAATGACTGGATATGGCAATTTTGCAATCTACCACTTCCTCTACTTTTATTGGTCAGCATCCTATCGAAAGGAGGAGCCCTCAAGTTTCCTTCATTTTCTTATTCAACTTTTTCTAATCAGTATTGACTCATGGATTCATTCTTTCTTTCCAGTGGTTTATAATCTGTTATTTATTTTGGTTCTCAAATTATCGGATATTGGCCAGTGGGGAGCTGCTTCTATACTTCAAGTGGCTCCTATGTTTTTCAAACATGCCATCATCATTTTTAAAAGCACTTTCTTACTTTCTGATTAAGAGGATATTCTGGGATCTTGTTGTATCTTCTCTCTCTCAACCTTGTTATCTTCCATTTCTTCAAGGAACTTCTTGATTTCTTTTAGTTGGGAGTGATGGGTAACCGATTTCATTGTTTTCTGACTTGATTTCCCTGTGTTTCTTTTTGGAAAAACAGAAAAACAGATTTGTGTATGATTTATTTTCCTCCTCAGTTTTACATAAAAGATAGCATACAGAACATTGCCTTTTGTATTTTTCTTTTTTCCTTGAAAAATATATGTTGGAAATCATTTTACACCAGTTCATATAGATCTCCCTTTTTCACTTGCTTGTTTCTTAATAGTTGCATAGTACTTCACTGTGTATATATTTCTAAATTTATTCAATCAATCACACACAGAGAGTTTTTATGTTCTTTAAATATTTTCTTCTTACTCTTCATTTGGTTTTTAATTTTACTTATTGTTTTTTTTTTTTTTTTCCTCTCCCACTGAATGAGCTGCCTTGTTCTAACTAGTCTGCCAAGGGTGAATGCCTTTTTTCTAATTCTCAAAAAGTTTCAATGCAGGCTGGTGTGGCCTGAGTCTCACAGAAGTTGGCTGCAGGAAGGGAAACTTTGATTTCTGGGAACTGTATGCCCCTGTTTAGGAGTAGAGGCCACCAGGACCCTGGACATCCTTTCCATCCCAGGGCAGCCTCGGGATTTGCTGACTTGCTCTTTAGAGCTCACCTGTGCTTCTCTGGTGGCTCAGATGGTAAAGAATTCGCCTGCAATGCAGAAGACCTGTGTTCGATCTCTGGGTTGAGAAAATCCCCTGGAGAAGGGAATGGCTACCACTCCTGTATTCTTGCCTGGAGAAACTCATGGACAGAGGAGCCTGGCTGGCTAAAGCCTATGGGGTTGCAAAGAGTTGGACATGACCGAGTGGCTAACACTTTCACTTTCACCACTATGTATGATAGAGTTCCCGGTTGATCTGATCAATCTTGATTGTTTGGCAATCTCTAAAGTGACCGGTGGAGAAAGAAGAGCTGGGTGCCTGGAGAGAGAAGTGTTGGCCTGTGGAGGTGATGGGTTCTCTAGATTCTTTATGCAGCTACAGGCACATGGTGAACCTTTACTTCTCACCATCATTTCCACTTTGATAGAATCTTGTTTGTGTATTTATGCTAACAACTCTTCCCCACCCTTCTCTGCCTCAGGGGTTGTGTGTCCATTCTGTCACATATGCGACATTGGGTGTTTTATTAAAAACACTTAGATTAACCCCTTTTCTTCAATCGCTCTCTTCCTGTCCTTTTCCTTTTTAATAAACTAGAAGCTGAGTATAGACTCAGGTTTGTGAGGGGAAAAAATCCTTTTTTATTTGGATAATTTGAAGAATTCACAGCAGCTTAGCCAAGAGGTCCCCGCTTCCTCCCAGAACTCACATGATTATGGTAATTCAGAAGAAACATGTTGATGTACTATTAAAAAGCATGATCTGTTTTCAGCTTCTGGGTACAGAGCAGAGCAGCAGCCTTCAGTGGCCATGTCAGTTCTGCCCGTGTTATTATGTGCAGATGTGCCAGCTGTCAGTAGGCATTTTCTCTCTGATAGCGCTAACCACTTAACCATGGGTCGGCGAGGTGCAGCTCTCAGCCAATAGATCTAATTGCAATCCTTCCATGTTCCCTGTGATTGCAGGTTTCTCCGACTCTATAAACAAATAGTAATCAACTAAACCTGTTACCTCTGAGTAGCGATGTCACGATATGAAATATTAACTGTTCAAAATACAGTAATGATGGTTTAAAACTGCATTTGTTTCTTGAAAAGGGAAAAAAGATTAAAAAGAAAAAAAGGGAAAATCAGGAGCTCAAGAATTGGAATTCTGAAGGGCCCTCTGGCTCTCTTCCGTCTACATAATGAAAAATTGCATATGTATATGACATGTTTTATGTGGTCAGATACAGCGTAAATATTGTGTACATCTTTTGCTGGAGTAACAGTGCATTAGCAGCATCACAAATAAGCTCTGCCTCAGCATCTACATTTTTATGACATTTTTATGTTAATGCAAGTCAAACTTATGTTTTGTGATGTATCTAATCCACCCCAAATTAATCCATTTGTATTCCTATAATCCAATCAGCTCCTGCCTCCCCCCATTAAAAAGTTAGATGCAAAGTCCAAGGCAGAAATATGGCAGGAAGCCTAGGCTCAAGGACATTTTCCTTTTACAAGACACGTTGCCCCTCAGGCACATGGAGGTACTGTGGATTTTGGTGGGTGGTGCTGGTAGGGGTAGTGGTAGAGTTGACATGGGAGAGGGACCCTCTGGCTTGAAGCTCCTGGTGTTGAGAATATCTTTGTAGGCTTCCTTTTACAATTTTATATTTTGATGCTGTTTAGGTAACTTTCCCATCCACTCCAACTCATAGTCTCTGCCATGTTTCCTAATCTCAGTGCCAGGACTCTGTAGAGCCCTTAGTGTGTAGGGCATCATGCTAAGCTTTTATCAAGCATCTGTTGTGTACAATATGTATGCCATGTTTACTGAGCATCTATTATCTGGAATTTGTGTGCTTGAACTAAAGACCAGAAGTTCCATTTGCCCATATCAGCCCACTGAAGATGGAACAATCATCAGAACTTGTTTGGAAATCTGAGGTCATGTTGCCCCTTCTTGGTTTTTCTGAGACTGATTTGAAGACAGAATTCCTTCAGGAAACTTACAAGAAGCTGTTTGACGTAGCAGAAGAAGCACTAGATTAGTAAGTCTTTAGCCTAGGTAGAATAGCATATAGGACGAACAGCCCATGGCTTTTATTGAAATCATCGATATGCTCTCATTGGGTTCAAATCCCCACCTGACCACTTACCAACTCAGGAAAATGACTTAACCACCCTGGGTCTCAGCTTTTTTATATATTAAATTAGGATAATAACACTTACAAGGCTATTGAGAAATGAGTTAAATTATGCACAGTAGTGCCTGGCATTAAGGAAGAGCTCAGTCCATGTTACCTTCATGGTGTTGTTACTCATAGAATTTTTGAAGTTGAGAACTATGCGAGTTTTTAGGCCAGTTTTTTCTTTTTTTTTTTAAGTGAAGAGAACTGTGAGACTGAGGCTCAGAAAGGCTAAATGCCTCCCTCACAGTCACACAGCTGCATGGGATGAGCCAGTACAACTATCTAGGTCTCCAGACTCACAGCCCAGTGTCTTTCTAGTACCTCTGCTGCTGACTTTCTTGCAGAGGAGAATACATGCAAGGAATGAAGCAGAAAGGTCATGCCTTTATTATTGCCCTGAAGTTGTATAGCTCAAGACAGCGGTGCTTGTGGTTGGCTCTTTAGCTTGGTTGATCTTGAGCTAAAATGATCATGTCCTCTGGCAGTTTTTGGTGGTGGACTTCAGGTACCAGGCTAGCTGGCTTGAGATTCTCCCTCCAAGTGTCCATCCTGAGCAGGCCTTTCCTAACTGCACATCCCTGCTGATTTTCAAGGACGAGTGAGCAGACATCTTCCTGGCACTGGCTCTCTGGGAAAAGCCCTGGGGTTGCCTGGAAACAGAGGTCAGAATCCACCGTCTTCTCTTTCCCTAGAGTTGGGTCTGTGCTGTGTGCTGTGCTTAGTTGCTCAGTCGTGTCTGAGTTTTTGTGACCTGTTGGACTGTAGCGTGCCCAGCTCCTCTGTCCATGGGACTTTTCAGGCAACAACACTGAAGTGGGTAGTTATTTCTTACTCCAGGGGATCCTCCCAACCCAGGGATCGAAATTTCCTGTATTTCCTGTATTGCAGGCAGATTCTTTCCCTGCTGAGCCATTGGGGAAGCCCTAGAATTGGGTTTGCTGCTGCTGCTGCTGCTGCTGCTGCTAAGTCGCTGCAGTCGAGTCCAACTCTGTGCGAACCCATAGACGGCAGCCCACCAGGCTGCCCCGTCCCTGAGATTCTCTAGGCAAGAACACTGGAGTGGCCTGCCATTTCCTTCTCCAGTGCATGAAAGTGAAAAGTGAAAAGTGAAAGTGAAGTCGCTCTGTTCGACTCTTAGCGACCCCATGGACCTCAGCCTACCAGGCTCCTCTGTCCTTGGGATTTTCCAGGCAAGAGTACCGGAGTGGGGTGCCATTGAGAGTTGGGTCTACTCAACTCCAAATGTCTGGCCAGTAAGTTTAGCCATTTTAAGCAGATAAAGAAAAGAGACTTTAACTGATACTGGGAGCTGAAGACTGGGATTTTTTTTTTTTTTTTTTTTTTTTGCTTTATTCCCCTGCATTTTGGCTTCCCATTTAATTGTGATTCTTTGTCTCTCCACTGCCTTCCCCTCCTTGGTTTACCCCATGTCTTTGCCTATGGAGCTTATAAGGTTGCTTTGATTCCGGATATTGTAGGAAAAGCCCCTGCCAACTAGAATCAAGGACTGAGACTTTCTTCCTTGAGCTCTCTGTTGTGATGCAGAATGGGAATCTTCTGTCAATTCAGATTTAACTCAAATGGGTCCTTGTGGTTCGTATTCAGGGGAGCATTGTCAGCTATGTGCATGAGAGGAGAGAAAATGGTGGTGTGGTGATGGCGGCAGCGGTGATTTGTGTGAGTGTACATAGGTGGGGGCGGGCTCCGTGGGGTGGAATTGGCTTGAAAATCTGCAGTGGGCTCTTTTCTCCTTTAACAGTGATGCTGGGTAATTAGCAAAATGCGCACAGGGTTTTATCCATATTCATGCGCCCTTTCCCACAAGCATAAACAATCCAGTCTCTATTATTGCCTTGCGTGTGCAGCTCCCCCCTCCCCCTGCCACCTGCAGAGCCCTGTGCTGCTCTGTTCACATCATTCTGGCTCTGGTTGAGAGTGGAGATGCCTCCCCTGGCCTGGGCATGGGCACAGGGAGAGGGCTCCACTGAGAGCAGAGCGGGTGCTTCACCAACGCAGCCTCTGCAGTGCGTTGGAAACTTTAAGAAAGTGCATTCCCAGCTATAATTATGTGCAGTCCTTAGGAGGACCTGTGTGGTAGGTGGGGCTGCATAATTATTCCTGTGTGACAAAGGAGAAAATGAGGCACAAAGATGGGGACTCTTCATCCATTTTCTCTTCCAGATCATTCCCATGTTGCTTTCCTGGCTCTTGGCTCTGGTCAGCTGACCTCAAAGGACCCCTCATCTAATTGCCCTTGTCTTCTGGCCCTGACATGAGATGGGGGTGCACCAGGAGCCAGAGTTTGGGATTCATTGCTACCCATGTGGTGTTGCAGTGCCTGTGTTCCTCTATGGCCACATTGCTGTGGGTGACCTCTTTTCCACACCTACACTTTCTGCCACTTTCCAGCAACCCCTTTGCTCCATTTGGCCCCATTCAGACCTATGAATGCTAAAGACGTCCTGCTGTTGCTAGGCCTTTTGCTGTTCCTCATTGGTCCCATTACCCGCCCAACATCTTTGTAAAAAGTACTTTCACGTGTTCTTTTCTGTTAAAACTCTTTGAGTGAACAGCTGGTGCCTGCTGAGACTTCCGCTGGTAGGTTCAGCAGGTTGCCAGTGACCACACAGCTAGGAAGCAGAGCCCAGCCTTCCTTTTTGCTCTCCAGGATTGTTTCTACTGGGCTATGATTTCCCATCACAGAATCACTGGTATCCTCTTCTTTGTCCATTCTTGGTGGGCAGTGAAACCAGGGCAATGAAGAGATCTAGCTCCTGTTCCATCTCTCCTGTCCTTTATGAATATTGGATTTCTGGGGTGGACTTTTCTTTGTCAAAGCAGGAGCCCAGGTATGGGGGTGAGAGGAGTCAGAGAGATCCAGATTTTTTTTTTTTTTTTTTTTGTAGCCTGTCTCTTCTGCCATCTGAAGAAGTACCACTTTCCTTGCCGTGATACAAAGAGATGTGGGTGGGGTCATGGAATCAGAAGTTGCAGGTGACAGCTGTGCCCGTGCACTTGCAGCCCTGACCTCTTCAAGAGCTTGTGGGTTTGCTAGCCTCTCTGAGTTCAGTGTTTTGGAAGCATAACCATTGTTCTTTCCTCTTGCTTCACACATGACGCGAAAGCAAACTTCCCGAATATTCTGCTTCATGATACAACAGTTTAAGTTGCTTCTTAGATTCAGTAGTATCTTGCTCTTCTTTCCCTCTCCAGGTTCACTTGTGGAGACAGGCAAACCACTTGATTACAGGGGGTCCCAGTGAAGAGGACAGAAGCAAACTGCACCATAATGTTCTGTATCTTTGCTTTCCCTGGGAGAAAGTTAAATACAGAGCTATGCATTATTTACATTCCAGTGTAATAATTATTAACTGCATGTTTGCTCTGAACCTGGCACACAACAGGTCCTTGAAGGGATACTGAAGGAGCGTATGGCATAGTGTTTGACTTTGAAAGACCTATACATTTATTAGGGAAATAAGATAAATCTGGGAAAAAAACAGATTAGACATACAAGATAGTTTATGTGCAAATGCTGAAAGTAAGCAATTGCTATGTGTTGGAGAAGGCAATGGCAACCCACTCCAGTACTCTTGCCTGGAAAATCCCATGGATGGAGGAGCCTGGTAGGCTTCAGTCCATGGGGTCGCAAAGAGTCAGATACGACTGAGCGACCTCACTTTTACTTTTCACTTTCATACACTGGAGAAAGAAATGGAAACCCACTCCAGTGTTCTTGCCTGGAGAATCTCAGGGATGGCAGAGCCTGGTGGGCTGCCATCTATGGGGTTGCACAGAGTCGGACATGACTGAAGCGACTTAGCAGCAGCATACATGGTTATGGTATAGAGTGGGCTTCCCAGGTGGCTCAGTGGTAAAGAATCTGCCTGGCAATGCAGGAGACACTGGTTCGATCCCTGGGTCAGGAAGATGGCCTGGAGAAGGAAATGGCTACCCATTCTAGTATTCCTGCCTGGGAAATCCTATAGGCAGAGGAGCCTGGTGGGCTACATCCATGGGGTCACAAGAACTGGACACAACTTGGAAACTGAGCTTGATGGTGTGAGGAAGATGGTCATAAAGGTGCTGGGGAAAGCCCCATGAAGTAGCTATTAGAGAGTGGAAGGATTTGGACACGCTTGTTATTGACTTTGATATGACCACAGATTTCTCTCCCTTGGGCGCAGAGTTACTTTCCTGGGAAGGACACCCACACATCCTGAATTTGGTCATTACAGCCATGGTGTGGTTTCCTCTCCACAGGCATACCATTGCCCAAGCTCCTGCAGCTCCCTTGGGATTAGGGACTCTTTTCTTTCTGTCCTGTGTGGCAGTACCAGTGGCTGGTGACAGTGTGCTTCCCAGGAGTATGTGAAGTATTTTTCTGGAAAGCCACTTCTGTCCAGATACTCAGTTACCAGGTTTATTCTTCTCTAACACCCCAAACGCAGAGAGTAGCTTGAAAAAAAAAATCACTAAGAAGCCCTTAACCTTGTAACATACAGTTTTTGCTAAAAATATATATTAATAATATATTATTGAGCGAGCATAGATGAAGAAGGCCAGGGAGGGAGGAAGCAATAAGAGTGTGAGCAAGGTCAGTGCTCTTTGCCCGCAGACTCTACAATCAATAAGATCTGGTCAATAACTGCTTTATTACTGCACTACCACCCGGAGCAAAATCATTTTTAAATTAAGAATATATTTTGCAAAACTGAATTAACAATATTGAATATTTTGCTCTTTGATATGACTAGCCTTCAAAAATCAAATTATTAAGTATGGAAAATGCTTACCGGGTGAAGTTTTTCTTTCTTCTTCTCCCTCCTCACCTTTCCAACCACATTCTCCGTCTCCTTTCCCTGGTGCTCAGCTCCACTCCTCTGCACCCCAACCCCCACCCCGAGCCCCCACCTTACAGCTTGGGAAGGAAACAACAGCAGATTTGTAAGATCTCCGGCACAAATGTGGATATAAATTAGTATTTCATCCAGCACAGGGAAATTAGGAAAGGAAGATGCGTTTGCTTGAGTCCAACAAAACTGTGCATTTCCTCTGAGAGAAAGGACCAAGAAGAGAAAATTGGGAATTTTCCACTTGGGTAAAGCTGATGCCAAAAAATCAACCTTTGGACTTATAATCTTTGGCAAGCTATGAAATCTCACCATTCCTCCCCCTCCTCAAACCCCCACCCTTGGTTACCCTGGCTCCATCGCCTGTTCTGTTCTTTCCTCCTCCCTCTACAGATGGAGGGGACGGAGGAGAGAGAGTCTTACATGACTCATGCAGTGCAACTTTGAAGCATCCATAAGGCTAAATCCCCCCACCCTCAACAAATAAAAACTACAAGAAGTATTCCAAGCAACTCTGTTATGCAAAAGTGGGTTGTGAAGGCATGCACAGACCATGTCTCTGGGATGTGCTAAGTGATATTGTTAGCGTTGATTGTATAGCATCTTTCTCTGTGAAAACGTGAGCTTTTGGGTGCTCAAATTTTTAAAAATTGTAATATGCTCTTCTCATCCCTTCCATCGTCTTGGGCTGCATCCAAACCAAACTAGTGTTTGCCACTAGTGATTACAATCTCCTACGTGTAATTTGTAGGTTATTAGGGTTGGCGTATATAAAATAACAAGAGAGAAGGAAAGGTTTCACTGCTCAATATTGTTTATGGTGCAAAAGCCCATTAATGTGCTCCCTATTTTTCAGTAAAAGGATAATGTTGGCCAGGCCATGCAATGGCATGTCAACTTGTTATTTATGTCAGATGACAGATTTGTACTCTTTGGAAAGGGGGCATTTGTTCAAAGCATTGGTGCTTTCTATTGCCAGAAATGAAGGAAAGAAGGAAGGAAGAAAGAGAGGGAGGGAGGGAGGGAAGAAAGGAAGGAAGGAAAGGGGAAGAAAGAAGGGACAAAAGGAGGGAGGGGAGAAGACTGCTACTGAAGAGAGGGAGGGAGTTGACATTTATTTAGTGCTTTCTCTGTGTCAGTGGCTTTAGGGAGGTAGGTATTATTGCCCCCATTATGCAGGAGCTTGGATGGTCTATGTAACTTTTCCACACCAGGAAGCTGGTAAGTGGCGGAGCTGGATCTGAGCTCTTTCACTCTGTGCTCTTTCCACCACCCCATGCTGCCTTTCTCATGGAGAATATTTTTGAGCTTATTAGCCAGCAAATGATTTTGACCAAACTTCAAATACCTAAGCTAATTAATTATTGACTCTTAAGGTGACTCAGATGGTAAAGAATCTGCCTGCACTGCAGAACACCCAGGTTTGATCTCTGGGCCAGGAAGATGCCCTGGAGAAGGGCATGGCAACCCATTCTGGTATTCTTGCCTGGAGAATCCCATGGACAGAGGAGTCTGGTGGGCTACCGTCTGTGGGTTGCAAAAAGTCAGACATGACGGAGAGACTAACACTTTCACTTTCAACTTTTATTAGGTCATGGATCTCTTTGAGAAACCCATACAAGGTATGGGTTTTTCTAGGAAAATGCACACACACATAAGATGATTTTAGAGAGTTCCTGGGTGTTCAGAAGCACGATGATGGCCCCCAGGGAAAGACCCCCTGGGCTAAGTGCCCTAAAAGAGAGGTGCCTCGTGGATCTTGCTTTCTTCTTTAGGAGACCCCAAGAGGACACTGTGAGAGCTCCTCTCTGGCATCAGGCCTTTTAGAAAGAAAGTCCAGGCCTGAGATAGTAGTAAAAGTAGAGCAAAAGAAGTTGCACTGTAGTTGGCTCTTCACTTGTATACTTAGATCCGGCCTGTTCACAGTACTTGGTGGCTGGGCATCACCATGGTTTGTGATGGGTTTTTGAGTGTACGGCTTTGGCTTATTCACATTGACTTTATCCCAGAAAAGGCCACAGAGCATCTGGTGGTAAAGGTGCTGATTCTTTTATCTAAGCTATTTTCCTTGACTTTTATGCCTCTGAAACTTTTAAGTGATTTTGTTTTCAATTTTTTTCCCTTCTGTTCAATCAGCATGGCTGAGTCCCTACAAAGTGCCCAATACAGTGCGATTCTCTGGGGAAACAGGAAGCAGATCATAGTCTCCTCCTGTTACCTTGCTGACATTTTAGTTCATCTTGACTGAATCCCACGATTGGATTATTGATCAGGGAGGGCTTGACAGGGAGACAGAGAACTCACAGTTGGCAAGACCCCTAGCATATCTGGTCCTGCATCATGCCCATTTCCTGACCTCGACAGTCTCCCAGAAACTGCGTCTCGCCTTCTGATTCTGCCAGGATGATTTGTGCTTGACATTGCTCTGATCTGTTTAGTTCCACTTAAATCTATGGAGCACTGATAGTGTGCTGAGCACTCCGCTTGTGCTGGAAGACATAAAAGGAGAAGACCTTGGGATGAATGTGTCCTGGAGGAGCTGATGTTCTACTCAGGCAGTAAGACTGCCACCCTCTTCTAAGGAAGAGGTTGTCAGATGCTCAGTAGAGGGTAGTGAGCCCTCCATGCCACATGGGAGAAACCAGCATCTTGGACTTTTCACTCAGAGGTGTGCTGATGTCCTCAGGTAGCTTTAGAGCATCTCAAGAAATCACTTTTGGATCAGATGCATGAGTCTGTTTTGAGGTTCCTTAGATTCATACGTAGGCAACCTAGTAGAGTGAAGATACTTTTAAAATATATAGAACAAAGGAGAGATTATTGGGGAATGCATCTTCAACTGGGTATTTCCAAAGGCATTGGACATTTTCAGTTGCAAGTAATGTGCATTCTTATCTCCATCAAGGACAATGGAGGGTGGTGTTTGGATTATAGGCACCCTCCAAGCCATGTATTCCTCTGAAAGAGTTAAAAATCACTTTGTCTTCATTAGTTCGAATAACACAAAAGTAGATAAGACACTTGTGCATGGGTGCCTTGGCCAAATCCTTCTCAATAGTTATATTTTCAAGATAAAAAAATGAAGTTCCCCTTTTTCATATGTAGTTTTACTTTGGTTTTAGAAAATTCCTCTACTGAAAAGAGCTGACCTCCTGGCCTTTCCCCACTCCTTTTCAGTTCTGACCCCTAGAAAACCATCACCTGGCAAAGCAGCTGATGCAGCTCCTAGGGTGCATGACTGAAGATTTTCTGTATCCACAGGGGAAGGCTGAGTCCTGGGAGGGATTCAAAAATCCATAAGAACGTGGTGTTGGAAACCACCTGTCACAGAACAGAAATAATTCAGGATTAGAGCAAGGCTATTGGTTCTCCCAGATGCCTATGCAGGTAAATTTGGAGGCTGTGGTTGGGGAGAGATGATTTGAGATTTTACAGAACCAGTCCTGGGCCCCAGACCAAATCTTACATCACCCACGAAGTGGGTGCCTGGTTCTGCCCATCTAGGCACACGTGTACTTTCATCCTGCTGTTTTCTCAGAACTCACTACTCATCCTAGTACTTATATGCCACATTTTCCTGTTATTTAAGGGGGCCAAGCCCGTATGTCTTGGCTCCTCAGTAAGAGTGTAAGAAGATGCAGGTACAATAATTCTGATAGTCCCTGGTGTAAGTGCTTAGCTGATGCTCCATTAATGTTTACAGAATTTTGTGTTCAACTGAATCCAGTTGACACTATTCATTCATTTCCTCTGAATTTGCCACCACCACAAAGTACCCTAAAATTTTCCTTTTCCTTGTGTTTTCATCAAAATTCTATTGTTTATCAGGTTAAAGTTAAATGTGCCCTTTCTTCCTTCTGGGGTTGAGGGAAAGACCCCAGTTCTTAAAGCCACTTGTTGGCCTTTCTTAGAGTCTTCTATTTGACATTAGCTCTCAGGTATTTTTTAATCAAAGGAAGTTTGGGTCCTTAATCTAATTGAGGCATGCCCACTGATTTACCCACACCTTAGTCTGTCCAGGGCACTGGGATGGACTGTCTCCACAGAGTTAGAATGTCCAAGGTCTAGTGCTACTCTTCATGACCTTCTGAAGCAGGGAGAATGAACCACAGTGGGGCTGAACTCAGATCAGGGGAAGTGGGCACACAGGTCCTAAAGTGACCTGCATGGATGCCCATCCGTTTGATGTAGCTGCCGTTCTTTCCCTGTGGGGCCCCCGTGTTCTGATGCAAGTCCCGGCTCCAGTGAGTGACAGGTGCGCCCAACGGCTGCATGAGTTATTTCCTTTGGAAACCACAGCTGTGGCTGAGGCCAACGGATGGCAACGGTGCCACTGGGCTCTCTGGGAGCCATCCGCTTGGCCATCTTCAGCCTCAGGAAAGCCTTTTAAACTTGATGAAAATAACCCATGAGATTGAGTTTGGATGGCAACTGCAAGTGTCCTCGAGATGGGAACTACCCAAAAAGGAGCATAGAGTAGGGCTTGGGAACCAAGATTTTGGAATGGGGACAGACTGGGTTCCAGTCTGAGCTCTGCCACATTCCAGCTTTGTGACTTTGAGCTATGTTTTGAAAACCTCTCTGAACCGCAGTTGCCTACTAGGTAAAATGAGGACATGTGTAATTTTTATGTTTATTTTATGATGATTGACTGAGATAAAGCACTGAAGCATTTTGTAGTGTCCCATGTTCAAATAAATTTCAGCTGTTGTTACAGAAGGACAGAAGTTGGGAAGAGATATGCCCTCTCTTGGAACTCACAGCTTCTTTCAGCCAAAAAGAGTAGCCTGCTTCCCTGGGTGGGTGATGGGAGTGGTGATGGTACCTACGTCATTACTTTGGGGTGAGAACATAGTGTAAGATACCTGGAACAGCATCAGGCATGTGATAAGCACTGTAGTATTAGGTTTCCTTAGTTTTAAATTATCACTATTTTTATTTACTAAGGCTCATGAGCATCATCCTAAGATGTTGACAGAAAGTTGCCTTGTGTTTATTTGGATCTGGAATTTGATGGGAGGCTACCAAAGCAGGGGAAAGTGGCCACAGCTGTTCTAGTTGGTGTGGTATTTGAAATACTTCAGAGTTAATTTCTCAGATGGCATGAAAAGAGGAAGAACCATGGCATTTTCCTCAGATAGAACCCAGTGTGTCTCACTCTTTTCATTTATTCATTCTTAGGAGCTGGAGCTATTCACTCCCTGTCCCTTTCATTTGGGCTCTTGCATCATCTTCAACTGCAGCTCACAGTCACCTACTATAAGAATATGTTCTTGAAACAAGGGTGTTTTGAGCCAAAGTGTGCTTGCTGGCTGAACAATTACAACCATGGGTTTTGATGACTTAAACGGTTCTGTTTTCTATTGTTTAGCATTCAGGGTTTTTGCACTGTGTAACATTAATCAGGAGACAAACGTATTCAAAGCAAATGAAAATATCATAAAACTTCAAGCTGAGAAATGAACACACCTTGGAATGCAGGATGGAACCATTTCTGAATAATGAGTAGGTTCATACTCTACGTGTTCCATGCAATGCTCCTTTCCTACATTGGCAGCTTTTTGTCAATGTTCATCCTTTTCATGCTCTGCTTAAATATGGTTTCTGGATCGTGTTCCATGTCCCTGAGACATACAGTCCAAGGGCAGGAGCCAGAGCTGCTTCTCAGCCTGGCATGGAAGGGAGTGCTCTAGTTTACATTAAACATTGGCCCCTCAATGGGGCTGTCATTTGTTTTTGGATTTTAGCAAATTGGTTGTTTTCTACTGTCTTCTTTTGAGAATTTGGACAATAGTTTTTTTCCCCTGGGTTTATATGGATATTCAGAATCACTTTTCTAAGCTGAAGAATCTTATCGCTGATAAGAGATGCAGGGTGGACAACATCTCAATGGGCCAGCACCTGAAGTAGGAAGTTGGAAACACAACCACACTGGGGACAGCTCCCTCTTTGATTCCCAATGATTGATTCTCTGGATACTTCTTAGTCCCTGGAGACGTGTCCAAGTCAAAGGCAATACAGAGTTTACAATGAATTCTTAGGAATCTACACTTCCTAATTTGGGTGTGAAATGTGGAGACGTTATCCACCATGGCACACAGGGGCTAGAATGAGGCCAGTTCAGAAAGTGTGAGACTGGTTCCAAGGCAGATAGAAAAAGGTGGGGAGGGGGCCTTAGGCCCCCGTGGTGAAGCATAAGATGGAGAAGCCTTCATTTCCCACAGCCCTGGGGCTCGTGAGTAGGGCACAGTGATTGTGGAAATGAGTTTGTAATTAAAAGGATGGAGCTTATAAGGAGTTATACAGTCAAAGAGCTTGGAAGAGTAAACTCTTCTACCAAGGAAGTCAGTCCTTCTCTAAAATTTATTGTGAATGCCCAAAGCTGGTGGGAACTTAGTAAAATTGCCCAGTTGAACTCATCGCTTCAGAGTAGGCCTCACAAAGGAGAGCAGATCTCTTCTGCATCCCTGCAAGGAGACACCTTGTGAAGATCTCCCTACGTTTCATGGTTAGGAAGTTCTTCCTGTAGTCCAAACTAGGTTTCTCTTGCTGTCCATCCACATGACGTCCTTCTTGAACTGCCCTCACTTGCTTCTCTGGGTTCTCTTCAACTTCTCTTTTGTAGGGCTGATACCAATTACTTTACAGTAGTTCTTTTCCAAGGGGATGGTTTCTCCTAAACCTTGTGTCAGTTTTTGAGTCTCTCTCTATACCCACATAGGTATTTTTGTGGCTACAGGGAGAGTCCTTCTGGGATGATATTTTTACCCCCTGGTGGATCTGTGCTGTGAATAACCTGAGCCATTCTGGAACCATCCCCAGACCGGGCAGGTGGCAGCCCCATTTGCTCTTTCCTAAGCGCCAAGGCAGAGAAGCAACTCTGGCTCCTTCCCTCTGGACTGCATGCCTCCGGAACACAAAACTCAGTCACAGACACCATATTTAAACAGAGCAGGGAAAGGATGAAAATAGATAAAAACCTGTCCATGTGGGCCAGGAAAGCTGCATTTCCAATATGCTGTTAGCAAGACCCTTCTGCGATCCATCTAGCATTCAGAGATCCGTCAGGGCCGAACCTGGATGGCGCGCTGCATGGCCACCCGTGGGCTCATCCTTCGATGTTGGTATGTCAGGCCCAGGCAGGGGGCAGGGTCTGGGGCAGAATGAGTACCCTTTTCCTGGAGTATGAAACAGCTAAGACTAGGAGAAGCAACACAGGAGTCCATAGACTTAAGGGCAGGGATTTTTGGTGGAGAGTGGTTTTCAAACTTTTTAAGCTGAGAGAGTTTTCACATAAAATGTCTATATGTAAAACAAATGTCAAAGAAGGATGACTGTGCCCTTTGCCTATGGTCCTAGTGTAGTAGTTAAGGCTCAAGGCTGAGGACAAATGCAGCTCCCTCTCCACAGGCTTTTAGGGAGAAGTTGGCTCAGAAAAGCAGCCTGGACACCGCCTACCCCCATCCCCTCCCCAGGGTAAGAACTGGGACAGCAGATATAGCTGTGGGGGAGAGCAGTGGGCATGAAGTCCTTCTACCCAGCCACCCTGATCACTGCAAACGATAGACCCTGCCTATGCCCAGAGGTCTCCTGGCTGTCCTGGGCTGGCTGGTGACTGCGGGAGCTACTGCTGCATTGGAGGAATGTGGTTGCTGTTCTTCAGAACATTTTGCCAAAATTACCTGGTAGTAACACCCAGGGGAGCCTTTGGAAGTGACCCCTTGTCAATGGGACAGGTTGCAGACCCCATGCAACCTCACTGAGCCCAGAGATGATGAGTTCGAATAACTGCGGTGAACAAAAAGCAGGGGTCTGCAAAGTCTTTCAGCCAACTTGGGAGGGACTGCCCTTTTCTCTCTTTACTCCCTCACACTGGAGGAGATGGCACCCAGAAGAGGAGGGGCCAGGGCATGTTTCTAGAGCTAGAGGTCAGGCCAGACTTCTCCTTCAAGCTTGTGAACTTGAGCTGCAGTGCAGGACTGAGAGGAAGGGGGAGAAGAGGTGTGAATTAGATGTGAGAATGAAGTTGTAATATGGACAGATTACATGGAAGACAGACAAAGAGGGCCTGTGGGTTCAGATAGAGAAGGCAGTCTTAGGAAGGGGAGGTACCAGGCCTGGGGAGGAAGGGAGAATGCTAAGAATCACTTTCCTGATGTCCCCAGCTTGATGTAAGGCTGACACTGACTTCAAGTGAATCCACCTCAATTCTCTCCATTAAAAGTAGTTCACAGGGCAAACTGGAGGTCACTACTTTTATTTAATGAACCATCTCATGGACTGGCAGGGAGATCTTGTCTTCTGTTTAATCATAGTCAGGATTTCAGGCTTTTTAAAAATACGTATTGAGTGGTGGTTAGTTCCAATTCAATTCCAATTCCAGATTCAAGTCCCACTGCTTGCATGCCTGCTGTCTATTGGTCTTGTGTTCAGCTCATTCATCAAGAATGAGGAAAGGAAAAGAGGATATGACAAGGGGCGTCTACTCTTACCGGCGTCTTTGCTGATATCGTTAGCTTTGCTCATTTCCCTCTTGCCCAGCCCTACCCAAGACCACACACATATTTCACTCCTTCCAGAAATCCTTCCACACCACTAGCCATGGGACTCCAGCCCATATCACTCAATTCAACCTCTCAGTGTGGCCTAGTTCATTTCATCTCAATAGTCATATGGAAATCAGCTCGAGGACATCAGGGCAACATTGCCAAGAGAGGATATGGCGTGTCCTACAGTCTGGGAAGTCCTCAGACTCTTGTTCAGTTCTGCTTTTAGTGTACCCTGGAGGATTTCTGAGGCCAAAGACCCCATTCATTGTAGCTGCAGCTTTGAGAAGCTTGAGAGATGTTGCTGCCCAAACAGGACTAGCCATATCAGGAACAACTGGCAATGCCCCAGTCTAAACCTGACCCGAAGCTCAAGGAGCAAGTGCTCGGTAAGAGAAGAAATGCAAATTTTGAGTCCTTTAAGGCCGGGGCCTGGGAGACTGGCGCAGCGTCCCTTTTGTTGTAATCTGTTGGCCTCCATGGGTCACAGTCCCTGCCAGTTTCACAGTGGACAGGGTTAGATTTTACCTCTAAGTGGGAAGAGTAGCAAAAACTCGTGGCCATCTTTAGCCTACTGCATTTTGCTGAGAATGAAGTCATGTTCAGAAGACAGTATGTACAACTGAGGGCGGGAGACTCAGAGACCCCTTTTGGTCCCTTCTTCTAACCTATAGTCTCTTCATAGACGACTTCATGAGCTGTGACTTGAATTCAAGAGGTGTAACAACAGCTGTTGGATGTGTAAGAATAACAGAGGAAAAAGTACCGTATAGCTAATGGTAATTTTCTCCAGATAGTGTCCCATCTAGGAACTTATTATGTCCAGCTGACACAGCTTACCCTTTGGTTAGTGCTCTGGTTATTCTGAATGCATAGCTTAGCTGGGGGAGGTGGGCACCAAAAAGCTGCTCAGACTGCCTGCCAACCAAGCTCCATGTTGAGCTCAAGCTGGAGGAAACTCTGTCCTTTGGGACACTCTGGAATTTTCTCCACCCATTATCTCCTCATAAACATACCAGGAAAGTTGTGCCTCCCTTCACAGCCTAGAGCAGAGGACTTTATTGATAGAGTCCTGCCTGCTTTTGTTTGAGATTCTGAGCAGGTGTTATCTGAGAACAAGCAGGTGTTTGTAGAAATGTGACCTTGAGCCCTGGATACTGACCTGCTCTTTTGTTCTGGTGACTCATTTTCCCTAGGATGGGGTTGGTTTCTGTTTATGATATGGTTGAGGGCTGCAGTGACCCTTCTGGACATCACCGTTGTAATGTAGACACTCTCCTCACCAAGCAGAAAAATTGCTGGGTACATTTGATACCTTTCAGCCAGAGGTGTAGTTGTTCCTTGTCACCCACAAATTTGTCTAAAAAAAAATGGCAAATAGATAGAGTATGCTGATGTTACATTTGTTTCCTTAAAGCAGGTTATGCCTATAGGAAAACATAAGGCACCTTATTCCAATGACTTTCCTGTTACCAGTGGAGAAAACTGAGTTTAGTTCATCCTGAGAAGCTACTGGGAATTTCTGAAAATCTTTGGCTAATAAGATATAATTTGGAGTTTAAGCCAGAATCTTGCATTTCATTGTATTTCCATCTTCCTTATTGCAGTGGAGAAATGTGTGTGTATGTATGAATGCACACTTCTGGACCTTTATGCAGAGTTGAGGGTTCACTCTTTAGGGCTCCTTGGTCCTTAAGTTCATGTTAAACCCAGAAAAAAAACAACAGAAATAAGAGGTGTTCATACCTATAAACCAATTTCAACACCGACATGTAAGTATGTGTGTCTATAAAAACCAACCGACAAAATTATACGTTGGAGTAATTTTCTAGAAAAATCTTACTGATGGTAATGCTATCGCTGAATTATAAAGTTCAGCATCAGTTCTGCCCTGAAGGGTCTGAGTAACCACTAGGAATAGGGCCTGTAACTCAAAAGGCTCTGCAACTGTAGGTAGAAAATCATGCCCCATAAGAGGGCACATTTGTTTCAGGATTTAAAATGAGGCATTATCTGCCCTGGCCACATGACCTTGTAGCTCTTTCAGAGTGTCAGATCCACAGAGGGATACCCCAAGCTGGTTATAGCTGTGGTGGTGGAAGAAGAATAGTGACACTCAGATCAGACAGCAGTGAACTTGTGGGGACAGGAAGGACTGGGCGTTCGTGAACACGTTACATAGTTTAGGGGTTCCTAATGAAGTGACATCCTTCTTATAGAATCCTTGAAACCACAAAGATGAAAGCCACTTGTAAAGATTTTGATCAGTGGCAGATAAAAAATATTTAAAAGAGGATTTCTTCATAATCACACAAGATGTGACATAGTTTATTGACATGATTTCTTTGGGGCTTTTGGGTTATTTTTATTCCTTATGTGCCTAGTTTTGAGGGAGAGTTGATTTCCCCTTTCACTAATCATCCTGGCATTCTTCTCAATGTTTTACTTGCTTGCAATTATAGAAAAACACTCCCCAAATTCTCTTCCCTAAAGGTAGCAGTGTCTAGGACATTCCCTGTTGCATGGCAAAGCTGTAGAGGAGAAGGGAAGCTGTGTTCATTAGGAAATGCTGGTTTTCAATAGAGCCCAGTGCTGAACAGAGAGGCCCCCCTTAGCAATCACTCGAAACAGAATGAGCTTCTTTGAAATATAAGTGGCCCTGTAAAAACACAAGCAGATTCTGCAGTATCTATTTAGGGCACCCGGGAATGCCACATAATAGGAACTTGAGCGCACCTGATGGTAACCATATGGCAGGTTCTGATGACTGACAATAGGTAGAGACTGCAGTAATTAATGAAAATGAGAAGCCATTTGTGGCCTGCACAATGAGGGGATGGAGAGGCCAGTCTATTCGCAAAGTCTGCAATGTGTCCAGGGTGTGTTTCTAGACCACGACTGGCTGGGTTCGTATCTCTGTGTGTGAACAGGTGTGAGAGAAGTGACACAGTGGGAGGGAGGGCTTGCTTGTGATCAGAGAATGACCATCATTCCTGGAACTGCAGTGGGAAAACGAGTGTGCAGATCCTGTTGGCTAACCTTGTATCACTAAACCCTGATACCTGGCTGATAGTTTTAGTTTGAGGTGAGAGAGATCTCAGGTAGAAATCCCATTAGCAGGCCTCGTGGGAGTATAAGACTTCATTGTTTGAGGTCTTGGGTTTTCTAGGTGTGATTTTGCCATTTCTGGATTTCAGGGCACAATGCCTCTGTTTACCTCTTGGGGATGACTGGGTTGCCCTACTTGAGGTGTGCTCTGGGTCAGGATGTACCAAGGTTTGGCTCACCTCTGACAAAGGCAGAGGAAGGAGCTTTACCTCGTTGTTTTATTACTGTACTTCTTTCTTGGACATTGGCTGGAGTGGAGGAGGGGAGTGGGCCATGGGGAGATTCCAGAGAGACTGATTGATCTTGTCAAAAAGAATAAAGGTATCGAGGCCCCAGCACCCCCCTGCAGCACATGGGCATGTGGGACTGAAGCGGTCACTGTGAAGTTTGTGGTTAGGCGTTCCAAAAAGAAGTTTCTTTATGATTCCTGATTGCTTTGGACAGATATAAGCAATACCAGCTGGGGCCCAGCAAGCCTGTCTCCAGCTTTATTGTTTCCGTTTTATCGGTGGTGTGTCTGCCTAAAAGAACCGATCTATCTGCCCGTTATTGCCAGCCTTTTCCATAACCAGATAGGAGAGTTGAACATTAACAAGTGGATTTGCTTTCAGTAGCAGTGTGTGTGTGTGTGTGTGTGTGTGTAGCAAGAAAATAGTATATTGCTCAGGGGCAAGTGATTCAGATTTCTACAAGATTCCCATTCCTTTGTCTCCTATCTTGAATTTTCCCTAACTTATCTGAAGCTTCCTCTTTTCCTAGAACCAGAGAGGATCCATAAGGCTGTTTTTGTAAGAGTCCTTGGAAGGTGGTAGAAACTCAGCTGGAGCCAGGCTGTGGGCACCAGCACTGTGTTCTGCAGAGACATTTCAAGTCATCCCTTGTGGACAGTTGGCACTGTTCAGTGTTAAAAAGTTCTGTGGCAGCGTTTCAGAGTGCACCCCAACCCTTCCTCCTTGGCAAGTTGAGTTTACAAATAATGTGCTCTACTCACCCTGTCTGGAGTTTCTGGCTTAAAAGTGAGTAGTCAGAACTCTCAAGATGTGTAAAAGGAAAGGTTTTACTACCTAGTGGAAAATGATCATTGAGGTTTACTCTTTGTGGAAAAGCAAAGTAGACAGACAGGCTGCTCTGACTTAGAGGTCAAGTGAGAAACTTCTCCGGCTCTTTCACAAGAGAAAGGGGTGTGCGTTAAGTTACTTCAGTGGTGTCCAACTGTTTGCGACTCCGTAGACTGTAGCCCACCATGCTCTTCTGTCCGTGGGATTCTGCAAGGTGGTAACAGGAGATGCAGCCACCTGATGCGAAGAACTGACTCATTTGAAAAGACCCTGATGCTGGGAAAGACTGAAGGTGAAAGGAGAAGGGGATGACAGAGGATGAATTGATTGGATGGCATCACCAACTCAATGAACATGAGTTTGAGTAAACTCTGGGAGTTGGTGATGGACAGGGAGGCCTGGCGTGCTGCAGTCCATAGGGTCACAAAGAGTCGGACATGACTGAGTGACTGAACTGAACTGAACAGGAGATGAATGACTCATGACTTGCCAATCTGGAGTTCTGTCCATTCATTCATTTTTTGAAGGAAACAAATAACGTCCTGCTAAAATGACAGTGCTCTTTGGTTTGGAGTTTGTTCTCTATGGTTTGTGAGATATTTTTTCATTTGCATAATTTATTTCTGCACTTCCTTAATTACAGGTTATAATGAGTGGAGTAAGGGGAAGAATGAAAGAAGAATACCCAATGCATAGAAACCAACTTCTATCATGGAAGTTCAGCCCTGTCAAATGTAGGTTCCAGGGCAGAGATATTAGAGACCAGATGGGTGCCCCTCTGTGCTTGGAGACAAGAACTCAGTTTGATTCTGATTTCATTTAGGATGCAGGGTCCACCAGGGCAGCGGAGTTCAGCTGGCAGGCTTTTCCAGTACCTCATTTACTGAACAGTATCTGCTGTCTTGTTTATGAAAAACATCAGGGAAAATTTTAATAGTTTTATACAATCCCTAAAGCCTGGTCCATGGCCAAGACACATTAGTTTTCTAAATCTTCAACAGTATTTTTCCCTCCCAGAATCAGGGCAAATTCTCAAGTGCCTGTGCTTTATTTTTTTTAAATTAAACCAAGTGATAAAGAACCTGCCTGCCAATGCAGAAAGCATGAGATACAAGTTTGATCCCTAGGTCAGGAATATCCCCTGGACGAGGCCATGGCAACCCACTCTTGCCTGGAGAATCCCATGGGCAGAGAAGCCTGGCGGGCTCCAGTCCATAGGGTTGCAAAGAGACATGACTGAAGCGACTTAAACACACATAGCACAGGACAAGCATTAAAAGAAAGGGCCAAAACTAGTGTTATTTTGTTATCACTGTAGATTACTTCAAAATTGTACTGGAGAAAATGTGTATTCCAGTTTGACTCAATCAGAGATGTGTGTGTGTGTGTGTGTGAATGAGGAGTTCTTTAAAATCTTTAAACATGGATTCTTTTCCTCCCCAAAGGTGCAAGGATGTTGCCTTCAGCACCTTTCTTGCTGGAGAGAATCGAGCATTTGGTTTTATCAGACACTGGCATGGTAATGAAGCTATTTTAATAGAAATAGTCTCATTACTATTCATTTTTGCTGGCTCTCAACTAATTCTTGAACCAAAGTTCTATTTTTTTTTCCCACCAGAGAAAAACAGGCACAACAAGCAAAATTAAAAAGATATCCTTAGCTTCTGAAGCTAGTGACAAACACAGACCCATTCTGCCCAAGGAGCAGTTTTGCAGGCGCCTGCCTGTGGTGATTATCCTAATGCCACGCCCTGGCAGTGTGGAGGGCTGGCCCTTCCTCCCCCATACCTCCCCTAAAACACATGTCTTTGTATTCGGAGGGGGGCCTTCCAGAGGTCATGCCCATCTCCTATCCTTTCTTAACATGGTGTAACCGGGAGCCTTCTTGCACTGGGTTGAAGAGATTTGGTTTTGGTCTAGTATGACCTTGAGCACATCATCAAAGCATTCTGGTACCACTTCTCTTCCCATTCTTTCAGTTTGAAAATAAACTTTTTATTTTAGAATAGTTACAGAGTTATTAAAAAAAAAAGTTGCAAAGACAGTAGAGTGTCCGTGTTAAGTCCCTCAGCCCTTTCCCCTATGAATAACAATTAACCTTTGTCATAACCAAGGAACCAGTTTTGACACAGTACTATTAAGTGAAGACTGCATTTTATTCAGATTTTACTAGTCTTACAATGTCCTTTTTCTGCTTCAGAATTTCATGCAGGATACCATTTAGTTGTTTCCTTAGCCTCCTCTGATCTGTGACAGTTTCTCAGATTTTCCTTGTTTATGCTGACTTTGACAGTTTTGAAGAGTAGTTTTCAGGTAGAATGTCTCAATTTGGGTTTGTCTGATGTTTTTCTCATGGTCAGACAGGGGTTTGGGTTTTGGGGAGGAAAACCACAGAGGTGAAGTGCCTTCCTCATCACATCTTATCAGTGATACATGCTATTAGCTGGTAATGTTACCCTTGATCACCTACCTGGACAAGGTAGTATTTGCCGATTTCTGCACTGTGAAGCCTCCGCACTCCCCTGCCATACTCTGCTCTTTGGAAGCAGGGCTTCCCAGGTGGTGCTAGTGCTAAAGAGTCTGCCTGCCAGTGCAGGAGATGTAAGAAATGTGGATGGTTCCTTGCATCAGGAAGATCCCTTGGAGGAGGGCATGGCAACGCACTCCAGTATTCTTGCCTGGAGAATCCCATGGACAGAGGAGCCTGGTGAGCTGCAGTCCATGGGATCTCAAAGAGTCAGACACAACTGAAGAGATTTAGCACATACATACGCGCTAAGTGCAGCGCATGTGCAAGGTGGGTGGGAAGAGGGGATTAAGTTCCACCTCCTGGTGGGAGAGTCTACGTAAATTATATGGAACACTCCTATAATGGAGTTTGATTTCCTTTCCTCTTGTATTTATTCAATCATTTATTTATATCAGTGTGGACTTGTGGATATATATTTTATTCTTCCACTTTAGGACTTGTGGATATATATTTTATTCTTCCACTTTTATTGATATATAAATAGCATGCAACATGGATATTAGAGAAGGAAATGGCAACTCACTCCAGTATTCTTGCCCAGAGAATTCAATGGACAGAGGAGCCTGGCAGGCTATAGTCCATGGGGTCGCTAAGAGTCAGACATGACTGAGTACATGCGCAACATGGATATATGTTTTAACTTTTAGATTATAATCCAACTCTATTGTTCCTTAGTTTGTTCCTCAAATTGTTAGAGTTTTGCCCATTAGGAGCTCTTTCAAGTTGGATTCTGAGTAACCTTTGACGTGCCCACATCATTTTGTTTTGTGAGCACTTTCTGTATTTTCTGTTACTACGTGATGCTTTAGGCTCAACATGTGTATTCCCTGCCCTGGTCTTGCAGTTAATCATTTCTCCAAGGAACCCTGGTTCCTTTTATTAGAGAATGGTGTTAGAAACTGTTGGTTTCTATGGTCTAGGAGTTAGGTATGACATTCAGTTTTCTAAAATACACCTTTTATATGTACACCACTATGTCCTGTTGGACGTACAGAGATGTATATGATATCTTTCCCTCAAGATTAATATAGGTAAATATTATAAAAATAGTACATAATTATGTGTTAGAGTGGGTACAATTTTGACTAAAGTCAAGAGGAAGTATAGATTCTCATGGCTTAAATAAGTATAAAACACTTCCATTTCTTTTCTTTTTCCATTCTTTTTACTCCTTATTCACATCCAGTTCATCTATGCTGGAATTAGGAAATGTTAAATTATTTACACAGGTATGTCAGCAGTCTGAAAAAATGCTGCTCACTTCAGGCATTGGTCCCTAAGCTATCCAAACTCTCCTTTCCTTCAGAAAGGAGAAATGTCTAGGACTCAAATATTTGGGGTAGGTTTCCTGGAGGAGGTGACACTTGTCTTGATACTTGAAGGACAGATACTTGTTTGAGACAAAAGAGAGAGCCTTCTGTGTCTCTTTGGGACAAATAGTAGATAAAACTAGCTCAGAGAAGGGGTCCTAAAGGATTTATTGTAAGACTGGAAGTCTATCATGGATTTCTCCACTGTTACAAGGGTCCTTAATCCAGAGCCTCTAAAATGTCGACATTTGGTTAAAACATTCTTAGTGTTTTCTACGTGAAGGGAGAGGGAGCTGACTGAGCTCATGTCAACAGTCCTAGTTATTAACTGTTTGCTGAACACCTCGGTAGTAGAGACTGGGACAAATTGTATATCCTTTATGTGGCAGTGGCTATATGCTTGGGCTCTCCAGAGTATCTGGTGGTTCTTTTTAACTTTTGGTGTTCTTTTATGTGAGGAACTTTGCAGAGTCTGTGGAAATTGATTTGGAGATGTTCCAAGGGATTTTTCTCCTGGAACAGAGTAGCCAAGATGAACAGGGCCAGCAGTGACCCAAGCTCTGTAATGGATATAGTCCTGCAAAAGTGTTCATTAGCTTCAGCTGGGTCATCACCAAATAAAATGACCTCTATCCAAATTCTCAGGAAAAGTGTGCTTACTTCGGACCCAAGTCTTTAGGTTTTTAAATGATGGACTGAGCTTTTGCTCCAGTAAAAATGGCTTCCTTGGTGGCCCAGACGGTAAAGCGTCTGCCTACAATGTGGGAGACCTGGGTTCGATCCCTGGGTCAGGAAGATCCTCTGGAGAAGGAAATGGGAACCCACTCCAGTACTCTTACCTGGAAAATCCCATGGACGGAGGAGCCTGGTAGACTACAGTCCATGGAGTTGCAAAGAGTCAGACATGACTGAGTGACTAAACTTTCACTTTCACTTTCAAAAATGGCTAGAACTTATCTGTTATCTTTTTGAAAGTTGTTCTGCTAGAGCAGGTGGTTTTCTTTATTCATTAAGTAGTTCAATGTGAATTGACTCATTGATAGGAAATAGGACTCAGGACAGAAAAAAACCCTTTTGCACACTAAAGCAGAAAATATAGGAAATAGGAATCTTCCTCTTCACACACACAAGCTTTACCACAGCCTCAAAAGAAAGTTTTTAGCTGTGGAAGATAGAAAAAGCTTTGTTCTTGAAGACAATTGCAGTAGTACTTAATTATACTTATCTTACTGCATGTTTTCATCTAAACGTTGAGTCATTCATCATCCCAGGATATATGTGTGACATAGAAGATTTGTGCGGTAAATGCGTTAACGTAGAAGAGTTGATCTAGAAAGCAGCAAACCTATGTGGGAGCAGGAGTCCACTGTCTTTTATGCTGGTAAAAGCAACTTTGACTGGGCAACAAGGACAGATGGGTAGGCATGAAGAATCATCTTTATCCCCTCTGGTTATGTTAAGACAATATATTTAGAGATTATAGTGATTTTTTACCTTCAACTATTGTAGCCATGTTCTCATGGAGGACCCCATCCAGGGCTTCAGACTCACAGCTCCTGATGCCTCTTTCTCCACCAGCCTCCACCTCAACTTCACTTTAGCAGCTGCTCTCAGCAACTACTAGCCCTTGTCATCCACTGGAGTTGCTCCATGTTTGAAATCCTGAACTCTGAAATCCTCCTTTCTGACCACAACCTCTGATCCTTCTATCAGTCTGCACTCTTTCATGCCCTTGAAATATGTTCTTTGGTCTCATTGGGACTCTTGGTCTCTTGACCTCTCCTTATGTTAGCAGCGGCTCACCCCCGCCTGACTCCGTCCCTAGCCCTGCCTTGTTCACACAGCCGTTTCTGCTGCACTGTCACAGGCATTCAGTTCTCTCATTCCTTTGACTTTTTGTTTTATCTTTCATTCCAATCTCTGGCTAATAATTTCTCTCTCCCTCCCCTCCCTCTTCCCCTTCTCGCCATTTACCTTTTTCTTTTTCTCCTCTCTCTTTCTCTCTCTCTCTCTTCATTTCTTATCTTGGGTTTCTAGGCACTATGGAAGACACTTTCCCAACCAGCATGATCCGCCTCATTAAAAAAAAAAAAAAGAAAAATCCATGATTATTGACCTTATCTAGATGGAGAAGCTGTTTAGTAATCCCGGGGCCAGGGCTACGGTATAGCGAGTGTAGTGCTAAGAATGCAAAATTTAAAGAGACACTCATCTTTGGAGCCAACTCTGCATTTGCTGGATCTTGAGAATGATGGCCCCCTTGAATTGTGTGCTGAGGTCCCCACTAGCTGCACTTTAGTCTTGACCCAGACTTTTACTCATCTCTAGTTATCTCTTTTGTGTGTCACTTGGGGTAGCCATTCTAGCCTTTATCACTGTTCTTAATTAACTTGTAAGCCACACATAGAAGATGACTTTTCCGTTTTCAGTGAAAAAAATTCTGGTCACCAGATTTGAATTTCCTCAGCTTCCATCCTGCCACCAAATATGCCTAATCTTTTAACTCCCTTTTTCTGTTCTCTTTGCTATAGAGAAGTTCCACACTCTCCCAGCTTTGCTGTTGCTCATATCAATCACTTCACAAACTCTCTGGAATCCTCACCCATCAACTATCCTCTTCCTCTCTTGCATTGACATGTTGTAAATACTATTGAGGACTTTTTTTTTTTTACTAAAAATAGAGCCTTTTCTCAACTTTGTCTTCCTTTTGAGTTAATCCTCATCTTCAGCGGGTATGAAAAAATGATCTACACTCTTCATCATTCTCAACTTACTACCCAAACAGTACAATCAGGTTTTTTTTTTTTTAATTTAAATTTATTTATTTTAATTAGAGGCTAATTACTTTATAATATTGTATTGGTTTTGCCATACATCAACATGAATCCACCACGGGTGTGCACGTGTTCCCAATCCTGAACCCCCTCTTACCTCCCTCCCCGTACCATCCCTCTGGGTCATCCCAGTGCACCAGCCCCAAGCATCCTGTATCCTGCATCAAGCCTGGACTGGTGATTCATTTCTTATATGATATTATACATGTTTCAATGCCATTCTCCCAAATCATCCCCCACCTCCCTCTCCCACAGAGTCCAAAAGACTGTTCTATACATCTGTGTCTCTTTTGCTGTCTCGCACACAGGGTTATCATTACCATCTTTCTAAATTCCACATATATGTGTTAGTATACTGTATTGTTGTTTTTTTTTTTTTTCTGGCTTACTTCACTCTGTATAATAGGCTCCAGTTTCATCCACCTCATTAGAACTGATTCAAATGTATTCTTTTTAATGGCTGAGTAATACTCCATTTTGTATATGTACCACAGCTTTCTTATCCATTCATCTTCTGATGGACATCTAGGTTGCTTCCATGTCCTGGCTATTATAAACAGTGCTGCGATGAACATTGGGGTACACTATCTCTTTCAGTTCTTGTTTCCTCGGTGTGTATGCCCAGCAGTGGGATTGCTGGATCGTATGGCAATTCTATTTCCAGTTTTTTAAGGAATCTCCACACTGTTCTCCATAGTGGCTGTACTAGTTTGCATTCCCACCAACAGTGTAAGAGAGTTCCCTTTTCTCCACATCCTCTCCAGCATTTATTGCTTGTAGACTTTTAGATCGCAGCCATTCTGACTGGCGTGAAATGGTACCTCATAGTGGTTTTGGTTTGCATTTCTCTGATAATGAGTGATGTTGAGCATCTTTTCATGTGTTTGTTAGCCATCTGTATGTCTTCTTTGGAGAAATGTCTATTTAGTTCTTTGGCCCATTTTTTGATTGGGTTGTTTATTTTTCTGGGATTGAGCTGCAGGAGTTGCTTGTATATTTTTGAGATTAGTTGTTTGTCAGTTGCTTCATTTGCTATTATTTTCTCCTATTCTTAAGGCTGTCTTTTCACCTTGCTTATAGTTTCTTTTGTTGTGCAGAAGCTTTTAATTTTAATTAGATCCCATTTGTTTATTTTTGCTTTTATTTCCAATATTCTGGGAGGTGGGTCATAGAGGATCCTTCTGTGATTTATGTTGGAGAGTGTTTTGCCTATGTTCTCCTCTAAGAGTTTTATAGTTTCTGGTCTTATGTCTAGATCTTTAATCCATTTTGAGTTTATTTTTGTGTATGGTGTTAGAAAGTATTCCAGTTTCATTTTTTTTACAAGCGGTTGACCGGTTTTCCCAGCACCACTTGTTAAAGAGATTGTCTTTTCTCCATTGTATATTCTCGCGTCCTTTGTCAAAGATAATGTGTCCATAGGTGCGTGGGTTTATCTCTGGGCTTTCTATTTTGTTCCATTGATCTATATTTCTGTCTTTGTGCCAGTACCATACTGTCTTGATGACTGTGGCTTTGTAGCGGAGCCTGAAGTCAGGCAGGTTTAGTCCTCTAGTTCCATTCTTCTTTCTCAAGATTGCTTTGGCTATTCGAGGTTTTTTGTATTTCCATACAAATTGTGAAATTATTTGTTCTAGCTCTGTGAAAAATACTGTTGGTAGCTTGATAGGGATTGCATTGAATCTATAGATTGCTTTGGGTAGTATATTCATTTTCACTATATTGATTCTTCCAATCCATGAACATGGTATATTTCTCCATCTATTAGTGCCCTCTTTGATTCCTTTCACCAGTGTTTAATAGTTTTCTATATATAGGTCTTTAGTTTCTTTAGGTAGATATATTCCTAAGTATTTTATTCTTTTCATTGCAATGGTGAATGGGATTGTTTCCTTAATTTCTCTTTCTATTTTCTCATTATTAGTATATAGGAATGCAAGGGATTTCTGGGTGTTGATTTTATATCCTGCAACTTTACTATATTCATTGGTTAGCTCTAGTAATTTTTTGGTGGAGTCTTTAACAATCATTTTTTTTCTGACTGACTTCTGCTTCCATCATTATACCATCTACTCTCTAATAGTTCTGGGTGATCCCGGTGTCCATGTTCATTGGTTCTTCTGAGTCTTCGTCTTATCCAACCTCTCTGAACTGTCACCTTGACCCTGCTCTCCCTGTCTGAGGCATTCTGTTCTTTGTTGCTCACCTCTGTGATGCCTCTTCCTTACTCCCCTTTTATGGCATCTCTCACTTGTCTGATCCTTACATGAAGCTGGTTCTGAAGCCTCATATTGACTTTTCTCATCTTACACCAAACTCTTCCTTTGAGAGACTACTCACTCCTGTGGCTTCAGCTATCCACCTACAAATTCCCTATTGAAACCCCTATTGAAAAAACAATCATATTGTTTTAACTGAGACTTCCTCATTGAACTCCTGATCCAATTCTTCAAGTTAAGTATTTCCAAAACCAAGTTATTGTTCGCCCCAAACCTGTATTCTTTTTGTATTTTCTGTTCTCCATTAAAGCATATGTACCTAGTTATCCAAGTTAGAAGTATCACAATCTACTTAAAATTTTTCTTTTTCATCTCCTTTATAGTCAATTGAGTCAGTCATCAGGATGTTCCCTTAGATCAACCCTCTTTATACCCTCTGTTGACATCTTAGTTTGTTGCTATTGTTAAGTCATGTCCAACTCTTTGTGACCCACATGGACTGTGGCAAGCCAGGTTCCTCTGTCCTCCACTATCCCTGGGAGTTTTCTCAAATTCATGTCTACTGAGTTGGTGAAGCTATCTAACCATCTCATCCTCTGCTGCCCTCTTCTCCTTTTGCCTTCAGTCTTTCCCAGCATCAGGGTCTTTTCCAATAAGTCGGCACTTTCACATCAGGTGGCCAAAGGATTGGAGCTTCAGCTTTGGCCTCAGCCCTACCAATGAATATTCAGGACTGATTTCCTTTAGAATTGACTGGTTTGAACTCCTTGCTGTCCAAGGGACCTCAAGAGTCTTCTCCAGCACTGCAATTCAAAAGCCTTAATTGTTTGGTACTCAGCCTTCTTCATGGTCCAATTCTCACATCTATACATGACTATCAGAGAAACCATAGCTTTGACTATACAGACCTTTGTCAGCAAAGTAATATCTCTGCTTTTTAATATGCTGCTTAGGTTCATCATAACTTTCCTTCCGAGGAGCAAGTGTCTTATGATTTCATGACCAGAATCACCATCTGCAGTGATTTTGGAGCCCAAGAAAATAAAATCTCTCACTGCTTCCACTTTTTCTTCTTCTATTTGCCATGAAGTAATGGGACCAGATGCCATGATCTTAGATTTTTGCTTGTTGAGTTTCAAGCCATCTTTTTCACTCTCCTGTTTCACCCTCATCAAGAATCTCTTTAGTTCCTCTTCATTTTCTGCCATTGAGTGTTGTCATCTGCATATCTGAAGTTGTTATTTCTCCTGGCAATCTTGATTTCAGCTTGTGGTTCATCCAGCCTGGCATTTCCCATGATATATTCTGCATATAATTAAATAAGGGCAACCATATACAGCCTTGTCATACTCCTTTCCCAATTATGAACCAGTCCATTGTTCCATGTCTGGTTATGACTGTTGTTTCTTGATCCACATACAGGTTTCTCAGGGGACAGATAAGGTGGTCTGTCACCACCTTACTCTTAAAGTGCCATCTCTTTAAGAGTTTTCCACTGTTGTGATCCACAGAGTCAAAGATTTTAGTATAGTTAATGAAGGAGAGGTAGTTTGTTGTTGTTGTTATTGTTGTTGTTGTTTTGGAATGTCCTTGCTTTCTCCATGATCCAGTGAATGTTGGCAATTTGATCTTTGGTTCCTCTGTCTTTTCTAAACCTAGTTTGTACATTTGCAAGTTCTTAATTCACATACTGCTGAAGCCTACTTTGAAGGATTTTGAGTGTAACCTTGCTAGCATGTGAAATGAGCACGACTGTACAGTAGTTTGAACATTCTTTGGCATTGCCTTTATTTGGGATTGGAATAAAAACTGATCTTTTCCAGTCCTGTGGCCACTAGTCAATTTTGCAAATTTGCTGGCATATTGAGTGCAACACTTTAACAGCATCATTTTAAATGGTGCAGCTGGAATTCTGTCAGCTCCACTAGCTTTGTTCATAGCAATGCTTTCTAGGGCCTGCTTGACTTCATACTCCAGGATGTCTGGCTTTAGGTGACTAACCACACCATTGTGGTTACCTGGGTCATTAAGACCTTTTTCATACAATTCTTTTGTGTATTCTTGCCACCTCTTCTTAATCTCTGCTTCTGTTAGGTCCTTACAATTTCTGTCCTTTATTGTGCCCATCTTTGAATGAAATGTTCCCTTGATATCTCCAATTTCCTTGAAGAGATCTCTAGTCTTTCCCATTCTATTGTTTTCCTCTATGTCTTTGCACTGATCAATTAAGAAGGGTTTCTTATCTTTCCTTGATATTTCCTGGAACTCTATATTCCTTGAGTATACCTTTCCCTTTCTTTTTTGCCTTTTGCTTCTCTTCTTTTCTCAGCTATTTGTAAGGCCTCCTCAGACAACCACTTTGCCCTCTTTCATTTCTTTTCCTTTGGGATGGTTTTGGTTACTGCTTCCTGTACAATGTTACAAACTTCCATCCATAGTTCTTCAGGCAGTCCGTCTACCAGATCTAATCCCTTGAATCTATTCATCACCTCCACTGTATAATCATAAGGGATTTGATTTAGGTGATAGCTGAATGGCCTAGTGATTTTCCATACTTTCTTCAATTTAAGCTTGAATTTTACAATAAGGAGCTCATGATCTGAGCCACTGTCATCTCCAGGTCTTATTTTTGCTGACTGTAAAGAGCTTCTCCATCTTGGCTGCAAAGAACATAATCAATCAGATTCAAATTACTTAGTGTAATATTCAGTGTTTCTCACAAGTTACCTCTCCAGGCTCTTTTCTTCCCTCTTTCCTTTTAACTATATATGATCTGGGACTCCAGCCATACTGCTTACTAGCTGCTTTCTGAACATGCTTTTGTGTCATAGAATGTCCCACTAACCTTCTCCTCTAATCAACTTCTATTTATACTTCATGACCTGGTTAAAATGTCACCTTTCTCAAGAGGCTTCCTTTTTCTTTCTCTTTTCTCCTGTCATATAAGAACTTTCAGTTCAGTTTAGTCACTCAGTCGTGTCTGACTCTTTGCGACCCCATGAATCGCAGCACGCCAGGCCTCCCTGTCCATCACCAACTCCTGGAGTTCATTCAGACTCACATCCATCGAGTCAGTGATGCCATCCAGCCATCTCATCCTCTGTCGTCCCCTTCTCCTCCTGCCCCCAATCCCTCCCAGCATCAGAGTCTTTTCCAATGAGTCAACTCTTTGCATGAGGTGGCCAAAGTACTGGAGTTTCAGCTTTAGCATCATTCCTTCCAAAGAAATCCCAGGGCTGATCTCCTTCAGAATGGACTGGTTGGATCTCCTTGCAGTCCAAGGGACTCTCAAGAGGCTTCTCCAACAGCACAGTTCAAAAGCATCAATTCTTTGGTGCTCAGCTTTCTTCACAGTCCAATTTTACCCAATCTATTAAAGCATGTATCTATTTCATTGGAGACAGTGGTATATATTTCAGTCTGTTCTACTAATCTATGAATGTAATTTCAGAAGTCAAACCTTAGTCACTTTAGTAATCCTTGTATCTAACATAGAACTTTACATATAGTAGGTATTCCAACATGTTTCTTCAAAACATAATTGTTCCTGCTCTGAAGCGAACTTATTGAATGGGCAAGCAATTTGGGCAATTGCTTCTCTTGCTTGGCCCCTTTTCACTCCTCTGTAAGAAAAAGGAATTGAACTAGAGGGTCTCAAATTTCTGTGGTTCTGTTCTGGCATCTCTTGGATTTTGGAGCTGCCTAAGAAGCCACTAGGGAACATATAGCTGAAGTTTATATCAAAAGTTCATTGAAGCACTGCATAGAAGCAACTTGTAGGCAAAACAAGGAAGAGGGAAGGCAAGTAAAAGGGAAGATAAAATGAGAAAAGCCTTAAGAAAGAAAGAATAAGAAAGGTGTCTATGCTGAACCTCACACCTTCAGAATCTTATAGTTCTAAAGTAAGCTTTTCTGATGTATCTGCTATGTGGAAGCCATAGTCCTATTTGCTGTGAGGAGCACAGTATAAATTTAAGACGCAATCATTGCTGTTAGTGAGCTGGTGCTTTAGCAAGGACTGTACATATATAAGATTATGATAACAAGGATATCTAAGGTGAGAAGGAACGCAGTGTTTTGAGGACAGATAGCCATGGCAGTCAGTAGCATACATAGTCCTCTTGTGTGGATTAAAAAATGATGCCCTTCCCCTCACTTGGATAATGGGGTGTGGCCTGGATTTCCCATCTCCACTCCCCACTGACCAGACTTGTCCAGGGCAAAACCCGAAAAACTCTGTGGAGGTGCTACCCCTAGCTTTCCTCTCCAGCAAAGGCCCAAGGCAGGGCCTTAGAGAGGATGTAACAAGAGCCATTGACCCAGTAATGGCCAGATGCTCCATGAGGATGACTGGTCCAGGGACTGGCCTCCGTGACCCTGATTTAATCATCCTGGGCTGGCCAAACCTGTGCAAGGGTCATTGGGAGCTTGGTTCAGTTTCTTTTTGACTTTTCCTTCCTGCCTCTCTAAAGTGAGTTGTAGGACTTGTTGATTTCAGGCAGCAGTCTTATGTCAAAGAGGGGTGATGCTGGCAATGGAACCCTCCTCCCTACTACCCCTCCCCTCTATAAATTTGCTCTGTCTGACTTATGTTGGCCTGCCTAGGACCCTATTGCTGCGGCAGTGGCAGTGGGGCACATCCAGAAAAGGTCCAGGGGCTGGACCATGCCTTTTGCCCTGCTGGACACTCTGGCAGGCCTGGAGCTGGCCAAGGGAGGATCCACTGAGTGGTCAGTGATGGGAAGGGAGTCCAGGGATCGATGTCTTTGCTGTCTGCTGTGGTTTCTGGCAGGTAGAAGAAAGCCTGTGAGTGACAGAAGGGCCTTCCAGTGGCCTCAGTGACCCTTCTGGGCTGCCAGGCCTCTGTTTCTTTCTCTTCCATCGCTCATTTCTCTCTTTCCTCTCAACTTCATTCCCTGGTGGGCTGGCTGGGAATCAGCGGAGGGAAAAAGTAATTGAAGTGCTTAAGAGAAATTGTTTGGAGGGAGGAGGCGGCAGGGTCAAAAGGAGAACAATTAAGAAGCTATGTGATACAACTGTGCGGGGAAGAATTTAGTATGAATATAATGATCAATTTCCTAATAATTAGGTCTCTTAGACAGCGGAATAGTTCCCCAAGAGGCAGTGGTGGGAACCCCATTGCTTGGTCATTTCTAATTAGACTGGAGAAGCATTCACAGAAAATCCCTCATGCGGGGAAGGGTGGGGTGGGGGTGGGTGGGCACGTGACCCAGGGGGGGTGCCTCTGTTATCTCTCATTTCTGTGATTCATTGATGAGCACATAATTCACTGATTAGTTAGGCAGCCAGACTTTAAGGGGTTTATTGGTTTCTCACCTCTGGCCCTTTTAAATTGACCAGGTCTATTATCTTCGGGCTTCCCTTGTGGCTCAGCTGGTAAAGAATCCGCCTGCAGTATAGGAGACCTGGATTCGATCCCTGGGTTGGGAAGACCTCCTGGTGAAGGGAAAGGCTACCCACTCCAGTATTCTGGCCTGGAGAATTCCATGGACTGTATAGTCCACGGGGTCGCAAAGAGTCAGACACAACTGAGTGACTTTCACTTTCACTAGTATCTTCAAAGAGAAGATCCAGGACAGGCAGTGACCTAGGCCAGGGCTGCCTCCTTTCTATCAAACAGTTTTAAACTGGAAACACCAGCCTCATTCTTTATCGGCTGTGCAGTGGGTGTGAACACATCAAGGTTTTACCTACTGGTGTTTCCCTCTCCTTAAGAGCCTGCAGGGTTCTTAGGAGTTTTGTGTAGAGAAGTGATATTCTTCACTAGCATCCATTTGGTAATCAGGTGCCTTAACTAGAGCCCAGACAGTGTGCCGTTAAGTGCAGCAGCTCTGGGGCCAGCCTGTCCAGGGCTGGTACTGGCTCAGTTCTTCGCTACGTGACCTTGGGTCAGTTACTAAGCGTTCCATACCTATTTCCCCCACCTGTAGTATGGCACCCACGATCACAGTTGCCTCACTTAGTTCTTGTAAAAATGAAACAGGTTGCTATTGGGAAAGTACATACATAGGGTTGTGCTTGTTAAGTACTTTGAACCAGTGCTGTCTTGGCTGTTGGTGGCCATTATTATTACTAAATTACAATTACTGTTGGGGAGCATGTCCTCTTTTAGAGCTCTGGACATTATTAGTGTCCTGTTTCCCATATGCTGATAGGAGAAAAGTGACTGTTATCTTGGGTGTCCTTATGCATCTGAGCATGTGCCTCAGCAGGTCTACTGGGTGCAAAGGGAGAGAGTCTCTGCTCTCAAAGGGCTGCTGCTGCTAAGTCACTTCAGTTGTGTCCGACTCTGTGCGACCCCATAGATGGCAGCCTACCAGGCTCCCCTGTCCCTGGGATTCTCCAGGCAAGAACACTGGAGTGGATTGCCATTTCCTTCTCCAATGCATGAAAGTGAAAAGTGAAAGTGAAGTCGCTCAGTCATGTCCGACCCTCAGCGACCCCATGGACTGCAGCCTACCAGGCTCCTCCATCCATGGGATTTTCCACTGGAGTGGGGTGCCATTGCCTTCTCCCAGTTTACCCTTAGAATGAAGGAAATAAAGAAGGAAGGAAGAGTAAGGAAACATTAATTGGACCCCTATTATGCCCCCAGATACCTTGCCATGCATGTAGACTTTTGTTTTCTCATTTGCCTCATTGTAACTCGGCCAAGTAAGAATCTACCCATATTGAGGAAGAAAAACTGAGGCTTATGTAAATGAACTAACTCCCAAGCTTCTGTGTCTCTGTTCCATGATGATTCCTGGCTAGGTGGCTGTGTATCAGGAGGAGATGCCCAGCCAGTGCAGAGAAGGTGGCCCCAGCTTACTACTAGCCCCTCTGCTCTGTTCGTTCTACTGTGATTCTAATCAGGGTAGCAGAAAATGGTGCTGAAGGGTGATGGGTAAGGTAAACCTCATTCCTAGGTGTAATCCCAGGCAGCCCTAGTCTCAGGGTGTGGCCATCTTCCCCCTAACTCCACTTAAGGAAGGAAGGAAAGCCTGCTTCCTCCATTGATTTTCACTGCCAATGGTCTTTGAGGTGCAGGGTGGAAGGGGCATCCTCATCTGAATTTAAGCACCACCTCTCCAGAGAAACCTGAGCCTCCAGTTTGCAGTCTGCAGGATGAAGAGCCCCATGATGCTGCTTTCTTTTCCCTGTACCAGGATGAACCTGTCAAATGTAGGGGCATGACTCTCAAATGTCCTCAAGTAGACAGACAGACACTGTTGTCCCACCTCAGAGACACTGAGCAGAAATTCGGGCAGCCTCTGCTTGGAAAAGGAATCAGGAGGTTCTTTGTCCCCAGTGTGACATTTGCTTTTTTTTTTTTTTTACTACTTTTAAATTCCAAGATTTTCACTAGCTGTTGCTCCCCATTTGCCTGAGATAGAAATGCTCTTGAAAATTCTCTCTAGTGAGCATCCCGGAGCCCCCACACCTTTCTCATGGTTGCCTTTCCCATGCCCCCAAAGCATCACAATACTCACCCTGCCTTTCTCAACATAGGGATTTGGGGCAAGATTTCCCATGGCTCTGATAAGGTTCAGGTCCTTTTCTCTTATTGCAGAGTTTCTGTGTGTATGTGTGTGTGTGTGTGTGTGGTGAGGCTGAACAGGAGGCCCACT